>NC_066582.1:56175153-56486820 GCF_024323335.1 Lathyrus oleraceus
CAACGTAGTTCCCCTACATAGGGATTGCCATCTGAATATGGACTTACAAAGGAGGACACCAGTTGTGCCAAAGGAGAGTGGGCGATGTGTTCACGTCCTAGCAGTATGTGTCGCAGCTCGCTGAATCGAGTCTTAGGCAGTTACCTCTTTGCAATAGAACGGACTACATGCCACAAGATCGGAGACGCTCGGAAAGGTCTAGAAGTGGGGAAGCTCTGCCCTAGAGTTGTCATGCAATATGTACTTAGGTGTTTAGGATTTACAAATGGGAATATCTACCTAATGTTAGCATACAAAAGGATATGGGAATCCTACCTATGTTATCATACAAAGGGTTCTATCTAATGGGTGCTACCTAATCGGAACAAGAGTTGACGAGTGGAGCAAGGAGAAGTGTTAGGGATAAGGGTAGATGGCGATGCATGAAGCAATCGACTTACCAGGTTGATGGCGATGCATAAAGCAATCGACTTACAAGGTTGATGGATACATGCTGGTTCTGTTAGGTTTTGAAAAATGATTACTCGACGTTGGATCGAGGTTTTGATCTTGCTTTGAAATGGTTATCGAATGTTCATTTTAATTCTTGTATTAACAGATGAATGAAAGAATAAATATTATACATTTCATGGGAGAGGGATACATTTGTTATGAATGGGGGTTGACATGGCAATCAAGCAATATAAGTATATGCCTCATACACCATACAAATAGGCCACAGTTAATCAAACAAGTAAGATATAAACAAGTATATAATCGAATCAAATGATCAAAGAATGAAATAATGAAGCATTAAACAATGTATGAGTGTAAGTGCAAAGGAACCGGCTCATTGTAAGAAAGCCCAAGAGTAAGCTATGTGAGGTCGATGGCGATGCTTAAAAAGCAATCGACTTACAAGGGTGTGAAAATGGGCTCGACATTGAATCGAGAAATATGATTTTTAATTTTAAAATGGTTTTGAATGGTTTTTTTATCAATGAGATTGTGATGATTTATCAGGATTGTAACATAATCCACACATAAAGGCAAATAATTTGTACAAATGAAATGAACAAACACAAATATAATAATTCACATAGATCCTAAAAAAAATGAATAATCACATAAGTCATATTAAAAATAAAACAATAAAAATGAATAAATGATAGAAACATGTTAGTTAAATGGTAAGGCTAGAAAAATATGGAAAGATCAAAAAATGTTGGAAAACCAAAGCAACAAACCCGGGTATTGAACCCACCCCACTCAAGACCATGAAATCACTCCTCTCCACAGACCACTCAAGATCATATGCTACTGAAATACTACCTTAAATATATGAACCGGCTAAAACAAAAAAATAAATAACATATAAACATTTTTATGTTTTTTTTTATCTCTGTTAAAAAACAAATTAAGTTAAATAAATAAAAAAGAAATTAATTAAAAAAAAGAAAAACAGAAAAAATGGAAACGACAAAAGCCCTTCTCCATCGCCTTCGTCTTCCTCCCCTCACAAACTCTCTCAGGCGAAAACCTCTCCCTGCTCTCAGAATCACTATCCCTCAAACTTACCCAATCGTCTCTCAAATGCACTCAAACGCCCCCCCCCCCCCCCCCCCCCCCCCCCCCCCCCCCCCCCCGCTCTCAAAATCATTCGCATCTACCTCTCAAAAACTCTCACAAATATTTTCAGACAACAAGCGTATGAGAAAAAATAGAGAGAACGAAAGAGAAATTCTTACAAAGCGTCGCAATGGTGGCGGTATAGGACTTGCAAACGCTGGCCTCCAGGTAATCAGTCTTGGGATTTTAGGGTTTTCTTTGCTTGAGATTTTTGTCTCCAAGTCTTTCTGTTGCTTGCCTCTTTTTGGATTAGGGTTTTTTAGTCTCTATTTTCGCCTCCAAGTCCTTTTTCTTCACTGATTCATTCTCCCTTTTATATTTCTGCAGCTAGGATTTCAAATTGGTGCCCTTGTGTTCAAAAGAGCATCCTGCGAAACACTTTTTTGATGCTCAGAACTTGGTTTGACTTCTTTGGTGCTAGGTTCGGAAGTGGTAATCTGAACCTTCGCTTTCTTCTTTGAATTTCATCTCTATTCCAAATTGGGAATTTTTCTGATTTTTGCATTTTACTGTTGGCTAATTAATCCTTTTTACTGCAGTGAAAATGGAGGGCTTGGTTTGATTTCAACATCTGAAGGATGGTTTGTGATTTTTCCTTGAATTTTAGTAGTTTCATGGTGAGTTGGTTTTGTTTGCAAGCCTAAGGCCAATGCTTTTGGTTGATTTCATGACTTAGCATTCTATGTGTGGCATGAGCTGTTTTGATGCCTTGCTAGATATGTATTGGTTGCATTGCTTGCTGCAGTTTGTTGTTTGATGGCAGGTTGGAGGCTTTGGCTAGGTGATGTGGTGTACTGTGAGCAGGGAACTTGGTTGCACTTTCCATGAGCACATTCCTGTGGTGCTGCTACAGCTTATTATTTGGTGGCTATGTGGAGTAGCAACTGGTGTTAGGATCATGTGGTAATGTTGGTTTGTTGCTACAGGATCTAAGCTGCAGCCTTCATTCACTAGTCCTTAACTAGTGTTTCCATGGTTTTGTGTAGTATATGGTGTTGGATTGATGGTGTTGGTAACATGTCACAACTTGCCTCATGGTGTAACTAGATTGATGTACCTTACACTCTTTGTTGCTCAATTCTGCAGCACACCATATTCATGTATTCAACCTTGGTCTGGCTTTTCATTTTATCTTGGTCCTAAGCCCTATTTAATGTTGGATTAACCATGCTTTTGGCCTAACACAGGTTGGTTCTTTCTAGCAGGCCCATAGGGAGTGCTTGTAGTCTGCAATAATCAATAGTTTGGTTTGGAAATGTGCAGGATAACTTACACAATATTCTTGTGACTTAGCTCAATATTCTCATGCGCTGCTTGTTACAGGATTCCTTATGGTTTGGCTTGGACAGATGCAGGACTTTCAGCAAGACCAACTTGCTTGTCCCTTTGGCTTGGTGCAACAAGGCCATGAAGAATGGGGATGTGTTTCTTGTTGGTTATGACTTGGTTGAGAAGTTTGGTTAATTGTTGCTTCCAGCTAGTCAACAGGTTTAGGTTTCCAATGCCTTGCAAATCACTTGTCTCTATTCTTTTATTGCAGATCTGGTGGTCATGTTGTTTGGTGATGATGGAAAGAGTGGGTGCATTGTGGAATGGAGCACGAGGATTATGGTAATCAAGCCTTGGTAGCATGTTTCCACTACATGATGCTTCTTGATACAACTTGTTAGCATAATGCCAACCAGTCTAGATACGATATCCCTTGATGGTCATGACTGAGTTTGGTCCTGTTGGATTGTTTCTGCAGGTATTTCCAGGTTGCAACCTCCATGAGCCATTACCATCAATTCTTGGCCTGATGTATGCATGGGCATGGTAGGGAGAATGTTGATGTTACTAACTTGTGAACATGTTCAGTTAAGTCTCAACGTTGCTGAATTTCCAAGATTTTATAGCAGTGTTTGCATGTTGATTGCATTGTAGCCTTGTTGTAGCAGGTAGGTTCATTGACTTCTAGTGTTGTTGTTTGATGCATGTAGCAGCACGAATCAAGATTGGCTCAGGGCGAAGTCATGGCCTTGTTGTCTCCTATTGTGAATTGTGGCTCAAGTTTGATGCAGGATGGCTTGAGTTAGCAACATATGTTCCCAATGGAGAATGGTGCTGGTGACTGCAGGTTTAAATACCAATTGGATTGGTTGAAATTAAATGCCATGTGGTTATGATCAAGGTAAACCTAGCCATTAGCTCATGTTTTAGATTATGGTGCATCATGGCTATGTTTCTGTTGGAGGTTTATGGCAGTGTGCTAGTTGGTCTTACAGGCTACTGATCCTTCATGGATGCTGCAGGAATCTTAATGACTGGTTGTTGTTCGTAGTGCACCTGTGTGAACCATGTTGAATCCTCCTACCAGGTAAGCTACCATGTATGCTATTTTATTGAGGTGTAATGTAAAAAACATGTAGGCTTAAGTTGGAAAACAGTTTTGAAGGTTTAACTTGGTGTATGGTCGTGTTCCGGTTGTGCAGGGAATATAACTCCCAGCTGAAACAGCATTCTCTATCCTTGGCTTTTCAGTTTCAATGGGGGGTGTTTTTTTTTTCTTCGACAGCAGCGTGCACAAGCAGAATATTAATATAGATACAACTGCAATGAAAAAGCATGCCAATAGCAATTCCAAGAACAAGAAATAGATTCGAATGCCCTCCCTTATTTGAAGAACTCAATGATGTAGCCGTAGGTGAATGATACAAAGGTGCTTTCTCTGGCGAAGCAGTTAAAGTAGGTGCTTGAGTTGGAGGTGGAGGTTCAAACCAGATTATGTTGAGAAGTTTGTACCCACCTACTAATCCAGGGTCTAAGCGCACCTTATGCATTGAAAGTAAAGAGTTTATTTTAGAAGTTTCATTGGCAGAGAAACTGATGCCTTTATGTGGAGTAATATCCATTGAGATATTCAATGTTGAAAAGTTGATTACATAAAAGTTTATCCGGTCAATCTGGGTATTATTTTGCAATCCTAGCTGGGTAGCTAATTCTTCAAGAAATTTATCCCAATCAGGACTCTGAGAGACATTCAAAAGAAGAATGTCTAGCTTTATGGGATATACACAGTGGCAAACCTTACCGCCTCGTTTCAGCACCATGTCTTGTTTACAACAATTGGAAGCATGAGGGGTCAAAAATAGGAAGGTTAACTTTGGTCAAAGTTGACCAAAAAGTCAACTGTTGACCAAAGTCAACAAAATGGTCAAAAATCAATTTTCTTTGTAGTTTCTTTGTAAATGGACATATGATTGATGATTGTGGTAAAAATTAGGGCTTTTGGGTTTTGGGTGACTTTGGTCAAAGTTGACCAAAAGGTCAACTGTTGACCAAAGTCAACAATTGGTCAAAAAATGTCAAATTTTGTATTTTCTTGTATGGAATCAAATGTAATGGTTTACAATGACATGAAATAAATTGAAATGGATTAACAAATGGTTTGAAGCTGGTTTCCAAATTGTTTTTGCCTTATGACTTGAATGACTTGACTGATAATGAACAGAACCATGAAATGAGACCATAAGGTTAGGGTTTTGGCATAGTATCCATGAACCAAAAACATGACTGGCAAGTGGCTAGAAACACAAGAAACTTGGTTGTTCAGATGACCCAGACCATAGATGTATCCACAATCACAACACCATGCCTTTGGATCAAAACCAATCCTCATATAAAACCAAAATAAGGTTAGGCCAAGCATGCCAAACAAACATAAAAATTTTAGGACCAAAATCGGGGTATGACAACTTTCTCCTCAAATAAAGCCTAAAATACCAAATTCTACTAACACTATAAAATTGGGCCTTAGTAAAAATCCATGTTAAGGCTAACTCCTTGACACTTCAACAACTAGGTGTTCGACAAAAACATGCTTCGACACAATGACTTACAAACCAATACACCACCTGATTCATTGTATCTAAGTTATATATATTCATTATAGATCTTAACTTCTTAAACACTTCGACCTACACTCCCTTCGTCATGATGTCTGTAATCTGATTCTTAGTTCTGTAGTGTTCCAAGTTCAACTTCGCTTCTGCCACTTTCTCTCGAAGATAATGGGACCTCATTTCAATGTGCTTACTTCGTCCATGCGCTATCAGATTTTTCGCCAGATTGATAACAGGCATGTTGTCGATCTTCATGGTAATTGCTCCATGATTCTTCCATGTAATCTCTTCAACCAGATTCACCATCCACATTGTTTGACATGCATAAAGAGAAACAACTATGTACCATACTTCACACGAAAAGAGTGTTATTACTGGTTTCTTTCTCAAACTCCAATCAACGGGTGCACCACCTAGCATAAACACATAACCAAACGTGGATTTTCTATCCTTAGCATCACTACACCAACTTGAGTCGGTGTATCACACTAGCTTGCATTCTTTTCATTCATGATCTACAGGAAATAAAATTCCATAGTCGAGAGTGCCTTTCAGATACCTTAGTATCCTCTTCGTCGCTGCTAGGTGGGATACCTTTGGCTTCTGCATGAATCTACTCATCATACCTACATGGTATGCTAGATCAGACCTTGTGTGACAAAGGTATCGAAGTGATCCAATGAGTCTTTTATACTGCGTTGGATCAACATCATCTTCATCTGTGTCTTTTGACAATTGTAATCTGGGCTCAGTTGGAGTTGAAGTTGGGTTGCAATCTTGCATCTTAAAGCTTTTGAGTATTTCAACTGCATATCTTGTTTAATGCATCATCAAGCCAATACCACTCTTGTAGAATTCGATTCCAAGGAAATATGAGAGATTTCCCAAGTCTGACATTTCAAACTCCTCACTTAGGTCATGTTTGAAATCTTCGATCTCCGTCTTGCAACTTCCTGTTATTAACAGGTGATCAACATAGAGACATAGTATAAGAAATTCACTATTTCTTCTTCTTACATATATCCATGCTCAGTTGTGCACTTTACAAATTCCTTCTCCTTCAAGAAACTGTCTATCTTCTTATTCCAAGCTCTTGGAGCTGGCTTAAATCCATACAGGGCTTTATGCAACACGTATACCTTGCTTTCTTCGCCATGTTTCACAAATCCAACTAGTTGTGGGACATAAACTTCTTCATCTAATGGGCCATTCAGGTATGCATATTTCACATCCATCTAACATGTGTGCCAGTTGTTCATGTTTGCTAGACCAACAACCAACCTGATTGTTTTGATCCTAGCAACAAGTGCAAAAACATCATTGAAGTCGATTCCTTCCTTCTGAAGAAATCCTTTCACCATAAGTCTTGCCTTGTGTCGAGTTGCTTCACCTTTGGGGTTCAACTTCACCTTGTATACCCATTTGAGGCAATTCGACAAGTGACCAGGTGTTGTTGTCTTTGATGAACTTCAGTTCCTCATTCATTGCTTTCACCCGCTTCGAATCCTTCAATACCTCAACTGCATTAACTAGTTCTACATCTACATAAAAATAATAGTGTACCAGCTCACCTTCATCATCGACCATATCATCTGATGTAATCACACATTCTTGCAACCTTGCAGGCATGTGTCTTGTTCTTTGAGGTCTACTTGTGCTTGCTTGACCTCTGACTTCTTCCTGTCGAACTTCTCTTTTGAATTTAGTTGATGGTTCTTCACATATAATTCTCACTGAATCCTTCTTGACATTTTGAGTTCAATCCCATTCCTTAAGCTCATCTATGATCACATCCCTGCTGATCACTACTTTATTATTCACTAGGTTGAAAAACTTATAATCTCCAGTCGAATGATATCCTATTAGGATCATCTGACTCGACTTGTCATCAAGTTTTCTTCTCAACTGATATGGCATATGTCTATGTGTTATAGACCCAAATACCTTCAGATGACTTAAGATAGGCTTGATACCAGACTAACATTCTTCTGGCGTAATTCCTTCTAGCTTCTTCGTTGGGCATTGAAGCTAGCGAAAATATACCAAAATGTATCCCACGCTCGAACATACAACAGAGTCGCCATCGAACTTTATTTATTCCAGAAGGAAAGGGAAAACATCGATAAAACTCAGGGGAAAGAGATATGTTGGGTAAGGAAGTCGGTTATGCAAGGGGAATGTATTAGCACCCCAAACATCCATGGTACTCCATGGGAACCGTTTTGATTGTTCTCGCTCGAATATGTGTTATATCTAAAGATTACTCGCGAGAGAATAGGAAAGGAAAAGAAATAGATAAAGTGATTGGTGAGGATTGGGTCCCTCATGCCTACGTATCCTCATAGTGCAATGAGGAATTCAGAGCTCCGTAGTTCAAAGAACTAATGATGGGAGATGAAAAGAAGTGTGATCAAAGTATGGTCTGAACCAAAGAATAATGTTGTTTGAACTCCAACAAGGGTGAAAAGATGAACCCAGGAGTAAGGTGGCTATTACCAGTACATGGGCTAGTAAGACCACCACTATAGGGTAAAGCCAAAAAGAAGAAGACATGGGTGTTTGGGCACAATCCCAAACATCTCTTGGTTCACAAGGTGACGCAAGAAGGAGCACAAAGAGGTAGTGTGTTTGGCTCAAAGATAACTGGCATATCACATGGGGTGAAGAAAGGTAGAATATGAGTGCATCATGGAGATGAACAGAGTGAAGTGACCAAAGTACACTATTATTTGAAATCGGAAGGTGAAAATGTATTGTTTGAAATCGGAAGGTGAAAATGTATTGTTTGAAATCTGGTGACAAGTGACTGAGGAAGTATTGTTTGAAATCGGAAGGTGAAAATGTATTGAATCCATAAGAGAAATGGGATTTATACCATAGAGGGAAACAACTTTAACTGATACGTGGACTAGCAGGACTGCCACTATAGGGTGATTAGCCAAAAAAGAAGGAATTAAGTGTCTGGGCACAATCTCAAACAACTCTAGGTAGAAATGCAGACTTTCGTTAGGCGTCCTAAAAGGGTATGTATGGAATTCCAAAGAAATTGTATTTCGATGTCAAAAGAATAATATGTCACTGGGTGAACGATTTATGATCGAAGGTAGATAATGGATAGTGAAAGAGATGGATGATTCCCTAAGGCGGAAGAAGTAATAATTAGAAGTATGCTCGCCAAGGACTCGCATCCTCGTGACTACGTATTCTCATTGGGCAATGAGAAAGTCAGAGCAATCGTAGTTCAGAACCACGAGAATAGAAAGAAAGAGACATACAGTGATGAAAAGTATAATCAGTACCAACAAAATGGTATCAAAAGGTATTTGTCCAAGCAATGGGGACTCACAATACAAACCCAATTTCATAAATTAACTGCCATGAAACAAGGAGAGAGATATTTGTCTAAGCAACGGGGAGAATGATCACGAACATTGAATAAAGAACAATGCCTCTACTCAGTCCATACGAACAGAGAACCTTTAATCCTTAGTGCTAGCTGCTACAAATAAAAATTGTGTGTTCGTGAGAGAAAAATTATAAAAAGATTTCACAAACCTAACTTCATCAATTGTAAAAGCTTCTACACAAATGTTCTATTTATAGAACCACTTGTGTAGGCAATAAGCGGAAAAAGTCAAACTTAAATGCATCATATGTATAATAATATTAATAATAATAATAATAATATATAATTATAATAACTATTATTATAATAAACATACTTTAATTATTATTATATTAAATAACTATTATAATAATAATAATAACTATTATGGTTATATTATATAGTGTTTCATATTTCAGTTAAGTACATTGTATCTTACGATGTTTTATAATTCTCTCAAATATATAGTATCTTATGGTGTTCAATATTTCACTTATTCATTCTATCTCTCATCATTTGTCCTTATGTGTTTGATCCTGTAAGTTCTCGTGACATTGCCAATTATACTAAATCACATTTAATATAATAAACAATGAGCGGTATCTAGCAACACATCACTGCTACCAAAGTCATAAAAATATCATGTGTGGTTACAAAATATTTTTGTGATAATATTATTGTGTACAATTAACTTTTTTCCCTTATAACTATATTGAACACACGACATCGACCGTCTCACCTTTGTTTAGTTCAATACATGATTTACAAATTGCATCTAAGTCACTCATGTCCCTCAAAATGCTTTGTGGAACACTCATCAACTCTCTTTATGGTCATCCAGTTACGAACAACGTTTGATCAACAATAAAGTACCTAACACCACATCTAGAATCCATAGTGATTTCAGGTGGAAGGATGGTATACACCACTATCACCGTGTGAATAACTTATGATACTTTGCATAACATTCTATGTAGTATTCTCATAGCAGGTCAGTCCGATATAAATATTACTCTTAATATTCATACCTATGTTAAGACTCAATCACTCTTTATCCGTGATCCATGAGATGTGATCATCAGTCTATCCACAGAATAATCTCAGTGTTTTAATGTTATCCCGCTTCACAATATAGCTCGACTACATATACTTTAAGAACAATGTCCTTATGTTTAATGAGATCTCATGATTAGGTCACACTTATCATTTCATTAAACGAATTAGATATTCTAGGAACTTTACTATTTTAGAAAAACAAATATAATAAAGAAATGCCTTTTAATTATTAATAAATAGTTCGATACAAGTACCAACTTCTAATAAAATTATTGGCTTTAGGGCTTACACCAACACTATGTACGAACTTATGATTATTTATGAACAAGAAGAATATTTTAGTTTTACTGTTAGGTATTCTAGACATCCGCAAGAAGATCCTTGCCACCTCTTAAGGCAATACAAATATGATGGATTTCCACATAAAGATCCTTGATGCCTCTTAAGGTAATATGAGTATTTTGGACTTCCACAGAAAAATCCTTACTACCTCTTAAGGCACTAGAAATATGTTAGACTACCACAAGAAGATCCTTTCTGCCTCTTAAGGAAATACAATCATGTTATACCTTTTGCAAGGAGACCCTTGCCGCGTCTTAAGGCGGTACATAAATACTGGACTTTCACCATAGAATCTTACCGCCCTCATGTGCATTATGAAGGGACTAAAGGTAGAGGGACTCAACTTAGAGCCTCGTTAGACGTGTTCACATCTTTCCTGAATGAATTAGAGTCTAATCAAATAAGTTCAACCTAAAGTCTCTCTCAAGGGACTCGACCGAAGTCCGACTGATAGACTTAACTTAAAGTCTCGCTTGATGGACTCAACTAAAGTCTATCCCAAGAGACTCATCTAAATACATTTTATGACTTAGAGTCTCATCAGACAACTCAACTTAAAATCTCTCCTAAAGGAGTTAAAGTCTCATTAGACAGGCTTAACCTAAAGTCTCATCCGAGGGACTCGACCGAAATTTGGTCTAAGAGACTTAACTTAAGGTCTCACTTGAGGGACTTGACTAAAGTCCAGTCCAAGATACTCATATAAATGCCTCATATGAGGGACTTAGAGTCTCATCAGATTGGCTCTACTTAAAATATCTCCTGAGGAACTTAAATTCTCATCAGATTGGCTCAATCTAAAGTCTCGCCCAAGAGACTCACTACTACGAAAAACACCTATAATCATGGTTGCGAAAGACCTATAATAACGCTTTAACAACCGTTTTTAGTTAGGATGTGATTGTATGTAGGTTATTTACAACCACGGTCTAGTGCCCATGGTAGAAAAGTGGAAAGTACGCTACTTATAACCATGGTTGTTTCAAATACTTATGGTGAAAGGTTTATCAACATTTTTTATTTTTCCCATATGTTTTCCTAACTACATTGATAACTTCCATCATAATATATAATATTAAATATTTTAACACAACAACAAGAACAAGAAGAACAATTACAAGAACAACTACAATAATAATAACAATAACAACAACAAGAGCAACAAGAATAACAACAAGAGCAACATGAACAACAAGAACAAGAACAACAAGAACAATAACAAGAATAACAAGAACAATAATCACAACAAGAACAATAAATAAGAACAATAACAAGAACGACAAAAACAACAACCAAAATAAAAATAATAAGAACAACAACAAGAACAACAAGAACAACCTAATAAATAAATAGAATTATTAAACAAGAATATTTTACGTGACACAACAATAACAAATAACATTACTAAGTTGAATCCATGATTTTCATGTCTCGTTCAATTTGGAGAAGATATGATGGAGTTTCGAAACTCGTTAATGGAAGAAATGTTTTTGAGTTTCATTATGGAAGAAATGATATTTTCAAGTTTGGTTTAGCGGAGGAATAATGTTTTGTAAATGGAAGAAGTTTGAAGGCAGAAGATGAACTTTGTCTAAGTACGTATGGGGAAAAACTGAACGAACTAAGAGTGTTATATATCTTTAAAAAAATAAGAATGCGCAACTTTTCACCATGGTTGAAATTCCAACCGTGGTGAAAATGGCTTTAAAATAAGTAAAAAATAAAAAATGTTGGTGTTGGGATTCGAACCTATGACCAGACGCCACTTTTCACTACGGTTGGAATTCCAACTGTGGTGAAAAGTGACTTAAAAATAAGTAACAACTCAAAAATGTTGGTGCTAGGATTTTTACCCGTGACCAGATGCCACTTTTCACCATGGTTTCAATTTCAACCGTGGTTAAAAATGATATCTTCCTACTTTTCACCATAGTTTTTATTAAGGACCGTAGTGGAAAGTCTTTTAATAAAATAAAATAAAATACAGGCATATAGATATCACCTATTACTTCATTTGGTTGAATATCCGAGGTAATAATATGTTACGAAATATATATTTTATAGTAGTGACTCAATCAAAGTATGACTCGAGAGATTTAAATTAAAGTCTCTCCTGAGGGACTCGACTAAAGTCCAGCCCGAGAGACTCATCGAAACGCCTCGCCTGAGGGACTTAGAGTTTCATCAGATAGGCCCAACTTAAAATCTCGCCCGACGAACTTAAAGTCTCATCAGACAAGCTCAATCTAAAGTCTCTCCTAAGGGATACAACCAGAGTTTGGCCCGAGAGACAAAAAGTAAAGTCTCGTCTGAGGGATTCAACTAAAGTCTAATTCAAGAGACTCATATAAATGCTTCGCCTGAGGGACTTAGAGTCTCATTAGATAGGCTCAACTTAAAATCTTGCATGAGGGACTTAAAGTGTCATCAGACAGACTCAAGCTTGAGTCTCAAGGGACTCGACCAAAGTTCGACCCGAGAGACTTAACTTAAAGTCTTACCTGAGGGAATCAAATAAAGTCCATCTCAAGAGAGTCGTATAAATTCCTCACATGATAGACGTAGAATCTCATCTGAAGACTCAACTTCAGATCTCGCTTGAGGGACCTCGAGTCTAATCATACAAGATCAATCTAAAGTCTCTCCCAAGAGACTTGTCTGAAGTCCATCCTGAGAGACTTAACTTAAAGTCTCGCCTAAGGAACTCGACTAAAGGCCATCCTAATAAAATCATCTAAATTCCTTTCCTAAGGGGCTTAGAGTCTCATCAGACAGACTTAATTAAGACCTCTCATGAGGGGCTTAGAGAATTATAAGACAAGCTCAACCTAAAGTCTCGCTCGAGGGACTCGACCAAAGTCTGGCCCGAGATACGTAACTTAAATTATCGCCTCAGAAACTCGACAAAATTACATCCTAAGAAAATCCTCTAAACGCCTCACCTGAGGGACTTGGGGTGTCATCAAACATGCTCAAATTAAAATATCGCCTGAGGGACTTAGAGTCTCATCAAACAGACTTAACCTAAAGTCTTACCCGAGAAACTCGACTGAAGTCTGATCTGAGAGACATAACCTAAAGTCTTGCCTGAGGGACTCGACTAAAGTCTAGCCTAAGAGACTCATATAAATGTCCCCCTTGAGGGACTTAGAGTCTCATCAGACATACTCAACTCCAAGTCTCTCCCAATGGAACTTTGAGTCTCATCGGGCAGGGCATCTGAGTCCAGTTCCCAAAAGCCTAGGCTTCGCTAACACAAAGACAAGTAAGAATTTCACCCATTACCAATCCCTTGTACTTGAGGGGTGTGTAGTGATATATTTGTGAGGACCCATAAGGGGCATTGAGATCTTATCTCCCGCAAGAGGCGACAGGATCATATTTCCCCTCACGTATCTATGTTAGAGATAACGGGGGAAAATAGTCAAAGAAATAACCCATGTCTCTCTAGGAAATATGGATTCAATGGTCTACTTCTATTACTAGGATGGACAATTACAATTCCCAAGAAACCCTAAAACTAGGCCTATAAATACCTTAACCTTAGAGTTGAGGGATATATTCGGAATTCACCATGAAATACCCCTAGTTTGTCCTAAATAACCTTTTAGAGTTGAGATAACTATATCCTAAATAAACTTTTTGAGTTGAGGGAACTATTCTCACTTCATAGGAAACATCGCCAAACATAGTTTCTACCAACCACGAGTTTGTCCTGAATAACCACAAACTCTAAAAGGCTCTGACCACACTAAGGGTGTTATACATCTGTATGTTTTTAGCAAGTACAACTTAGAATAGTGAAATAAAATTGATGTCTCTGTATGCGATTGTGGAAGCTTAAGATTAAATGATAAATTTATCTTCACCCTTTTAAAACCTAGAATTCAAGCTTAAATTGATAAGATAAAAAGGATATACTAACAAGTCTATTGAGTAATTTTAATAAGAAATTCTAAGATAACTTTGGTTATCATGAGAGATACTTCACACTCATTAATAAGGTAGTCTTTGAAGGTTGATTATAAATTTGTGCAAATTTTTAATATAATATAAGCTGAATTACTTAATTTATGAAATATTTTGCTATTACAAGAATGTGATCATTATATTAAAAAGTTTTGTGGAATGTATTAGGTTATGTCATCACATGGGAACATGTAATGGTTCGAACTTGAAGGCATGATTACTCCAATTCTGTGAGTAATTTAAGTCTTAAATACTTGAATTCTGCCTCTTAAATTAGATGATTAATACATGTTTAATTGATTAAAAGTATAATAATTAATCTAGAATAGTCAAACGCACTAAGTTCTCTATTTTGTGAATTTCACTTATTTTCTATTGTTTAAATTTGGAGATCATTGGATCACGAAAGAGGAAAACTATTATATTGAAACGAACTTGAGAGTCATAGAATTTTGAAAAGTGTCATGTCCATTATGCCCATACTTGACACTTACATATTTACAAGAATTATTTTCGAGTAGTGAGCTGATACTGAAACTTAATGTGATCTTTCATTGAAAGGATACTGCACATCATACCTAATGTGCTGAATTGTATTATCCTTATAAGAAAACATAACGTACCTTAGTCGTTTAATATTTTCTCTCATAAAGACAAGTAAGATTGACCCAATTTCCAAATAAAGGCATACCTATTATGTAAGAACCGTTATACATGCACTCTTCTTGAGACTTATTCAAAGAGACATATTTGGTTGCATTATCATTCACCAAGAAAAATCCATTTTCGTTCATTAACCAACAAGATTAAAAGTGAAATCATTTCACCAAGATCCACATGCAGTTGAAATATTTCTCATGCTTTCTTATTTCCACCCGATTTATTTTTCTTGAATCCCTCTTTCTCCTACTTAAGCATTAATTTCTAAAATGTCTAGGTTCTTTGCATTCGTAGTGAATAATCTTCTTGTCAACTTCCTTCTTGTCTCTTGGATTTCTGGAATACTTAAATTCCTTATTAGGAGTTTTCCTTTTCATTTTTCTACATAGACATTGAATTTTCCTATAGACGAGGAAAAACTTATCATCATATGACATGTATTCATAATCTTCATCATCATGTTCTTCAACTTGCAGAGTATTGACATTGACCTTCTTGCTTTTAGACTTGAAAGTAATAGATTTTGAATTCCTTAAGGATTCTTCTTCATTAATTTCTATCTCATAACTTTTGAAGGAGCTGGTGAGATCTTCAAGAGATAAGGCGCTTAAGTTTTTTTTACGTAGTCAGCAATATTCTAACTTTGATTCAAATTTTAAGTCTAAAGACTAAAGTTTGCAATCTAGAAAACACGGTCTCCACGTCATCATCTTCTTCCATCGTTAACAATTCTTAATGCCTTTCTTAAAAAAATCTTGAAACTCTTTTACTTGCTTGTTGCCTTCATAGTTGATACACAAAAATCATAAATAAACTTAGTAATCTTATCAGACTCTTTGAAAGAAATGAAATAACATTCATAAGATAACTTCTTACCTTATGATGCATCTTGAATTTCTTTTTCTGCTCATGATTCACAAACCACATATCTATATCATTTCCAATTGTCAAATATTTATCCATTAAACATAGGAGATTTGATTAAGTAAAAAGTACTACTTTATTCAACATTAATTTTTGAGTGTTCAACCATTTTTCTCGAGTATATTTTACTCTTACACGATTAAGTGTTCAAATAAGAGATAAGTGTTCTAATGCCAACTGAAGGTGAGACAAATACAAAAAATAGGAGTTTGAACTGTCTTGGTGTTTAAAACTTTCTCAATTATTTTAATATAAAATTCAATTCAAACATAAGTGTTGAATTTAAAGATATATGGGAAAATACATTGAGACAAGAAATTTATCTTGGTTCACATCACAACTTGGAGTTATGTCTTGTCCCTTCACACTTAAAAGATTTTCACTATAATGCAGTTGATTATAGTTACACTAAGGTATCTTGTGGTCCAACTCACATATATCTTTCTCAAACATAAAGAACTAGCCCTAAATAAGTGTTTTTGTCTTCTCAAAGAATTTGACTACAACTTAACCCTTTGAAGAAAAACAATCAAATACAAATAATTGTATGAGTGTTTACAAATATCACTCAACAAAGAATTAAATAGTTTTAAGGACAAATACAATGAAATCACTTGTTGCTTAAGTTGATTCTTTCGTTAAGTAGAATTTTTTTTCTTGATGTTTGTTCTTTTGAATTTCTTTACTTTTTTCATAATAATTCTCAAAAGATCATTTAACGTACTATTGAAAGTGTTGTTCAATGTTGTGTAATTTTGTAAATAAAGATTGAGAAAATTTTTAGTTAATTGTTTTTTGAGTTGAACATTGCTAAAAGCGTTGTTGTAATTATTTTACTATTACAATATACTAATTGCACAATCTTGTACTCATTTCAGAACATGTTATGTACTACTTTAGACCATATTGTTGTGCACAACTTGTACCTTTGTACATTGTGATTTATGGGGATGGAAAACGGGCATGTCCGCCCCGTTTAGGTCCGCCCTGCAACAGCCCGCCAAAAAATAGGGCGGGACATACATAATTGAGGATGTGAGTCTAAAACCTAGATTCGCATAACAAAAAAAGTGAGTGCAAGGAAGAGATAGCATGCAGGCACTATATTTTTTAAGTCTAAAAATGAAAAAATTTATGTTAATACTTGTGTCCCTAAAATCCCGTAAAGAAAATAGAGTGGGGAAGGACATACACATTTGAGGGTGAATGCATAAATCCTTGGCCCGTCCCGTACTAAAGTGCGGATAAAATGGGCATACCCAACGAGAAAGACCCGTTTTGCATAGGGGTGGAAAAACGGGTATGCCCCGTTGGGCATGCCCATTTTTCCCGTACTTTAGTGAGGGGACGGGTCAAGGATTTAGGCTCTCACTCTTTAACATGTCCGTCCCGCTCTGCCCCATTTTTTTGCAGACATGGGTATTAACATAATTTTATGTATTTTTAGGCTTAAAAGGTGAAGTGTTTGCAGGAAAGCATTGTCCCGACCACACTTTTGTGCGAGGCTGACTAAGATTTTATGCGCACACCCTACATTATGACCGTCTCGTTTATTTGTATGCTTTTGCGGAACGGACCTAAATGGGGAGGATATACCCGTTTGCGACCCCTAGTTTTGACACCCCTAATAATTTATGTATTATTGCATAATTGTCTCTTAAATTTGATTTTTTTTTTGTTAAAAGAGAAATCATCAAAATTATTATTCAAACAATAAATTTTTATAAAATATTCATTGATAGTCACCATATAATATGACTAAATAGAGGAAGACAACTTGATCTTTTAATAAAATATCAAAATATTGACTTGTAGCGTTGAGTAGAATAGACAAACATGACGATTGCTTAAGTAACTTTTGTTTATAGAATTGTTGGTGCAAAGGTAGAATATATGATGAATGGAAATATTCTTATTCAGAGAATGATGGCTACAAAAAGGATTAAAAGTTACAATGATTGACACCCTATTTATAAGCCTCTAACAAACTTAAATATGAATCAAATCTAATATTTAAATCTAATATCTAACAAACTTAAATATGAATCAAATCTAATATTTAAATCTAATATCTAACAAACTTAAATATGAATTAAATCTAATAATTAAATCTAATACCATCCCTTAATTCATATTCCATCAAAACTTGTAACACCAATTCCATCCCTTAATTTGAGAAATTGATCAGTCTTGATAGCTTTCGTCAGAACATCTGCCAACTGCTTCTGAGTGTTGCAGTGTACAACTTCTAACACTCCCCTCTGAACTTGATGTCTCAGAAAATGATACTTGGTCTCAATGTGCTTGCTTCTCCCATGCAACACTGGGTTTCTGGCAAGATTGTTTGCAGACTTGTTGTCAATCATCAGCTTCAGAGGTTTGTTTACTTTAATCTTCAGATCCTGCAATAGATTCAGAATCCACACAGCTTGGCATGCAGTAACAGCAATCTTACAATTCTTCAGATCAAATCTCTTCAGAAGTTCTAATTCATACTTGAGCTGATGCAAAATAATACCTTTCTCAGAGTATCTGAACTCCATCCCTAGAAAGTATGTCATTTTGCCTAGATCAGTCATTTCGAATTCATTCATCAGAACTTTCTTGAACTTGGCTATCTCTTGTTCAGAACTTCCAGTCTTGTTTCTCTCTATAGCATCAAGTTCTTCTTTCATGGCCTTCAGCCAGAGCTTCTGCTTAAGAGCCTCTTCTGTACTTATGGGTTCAGAGTCTACTAACATGGCACACTGAATAACTTCTCCTTCAGAGTCTACTTCAGTGTCTTTCAGCATGTCAAATTCTGCATATCTTTTGGGGATGTTTCTGATTCTTTGTGGTCTCTGAACTTGTTCAGAGTCTTGAGCTTCAGAGTTTCTAGCTTCAGATGGTTGACTTCCTCCAGAGCTTTGACCATCTTCAGGGTCTGGCATATTTCCAGAGTCTGAATTGCCACCAGAATCTGGATTACCATCAGAGTCTGGGTCATCAGAGTCTGGATCATCAGAGTCACCTTCATCTTCTGAGTCTTCTCCAGAGTCAGAATCACTATCAGAATCAGAATCAATATCAGAGTTTACTCCAGCCTCAGAAATTCTGAACTCTGACCTTTCTTCAGAGGTTCTAACATCAGAGTCAGATTGAGACTTATCCCAATTCCAAACTTCTGATTCCTTCACAATCACATCTCTGCTGAATTCAATTTTATTGGTTTCTGGACAATAGAGCTTGTATGCACCTGTACTGTGGTACCCTATCAGAATCATCACTTTGCTTCTATCATCCAGCTTCTGTCTTCTGGCTTCTGGAACATGTTTATAGCAAACAGAACCAAACACCTTCAGATGACTAACACTTTGCTTATCTCCAGTCCACTTCTGTATTGGAACTATTTCCTTCAACTTCTTCGTAGGACATCGGTTGAGTACATACGTTGCGGTGGCAACAGCTTCTCCCCAGAGCTTCTGAGGAAGCTTCTTCTCCTTTAGCATGCTTCTCACCATATCAAGCAAAGTTCGGTTTCTTCTTTCAGCAAGACCATTGTGTTGAGGGGTATAAGGAGCAGTAACCTCATGCTCAATTCCATTCTCCTCACAGAACTTCTGGAACTCTTTGGAGTTATACTCACCTCCACCGTCAGTTCTAAGAATCTTCAGCTTTTGACCACTCTGATTCTCAGCCTTCATTCTGAACTTCTTGAATTCATCAAACACCTCGTGTTTGAACTTAATAAGGGATACCCATGTCATTCTTGTGAATTCATCAACAAATAACACAAAGTATTTATTCCCTCCAATCGATGCTACTGGAAATGGACCACACACATCAGAATGTACAACTCCCAAGGCATGTTTTGCTCTTGGAGCAGTTTCTGACGTAAATGGCAATCGTGGTTGTTTTCCTTCCATACAAACTTTGCATGACTTTTCAGGCTTCTTAATTGCAGGAATTCCATGTACCAACTTCTTTGAATTCAGATGTTTTAAGCTTCTGAAATTCAAATGACCAAATCTTCTGTGCCACAGCTCACTCTCCTTCTCAGCACTTGTTGCACTAAGACATTCTGAGTCTGCAGTTCTGACATTCACCTTGAATGTTCTATTCCTTCCCTGTTCTGACTCCATAATCAACTTCTGATTACAGTCGTACAGCTTCAGAAGATTGTCCTTCATGGTAACTGAGAAACCTTTCTCAATTAATTGTCCCACACTCATCAGATTGCTTCTGATGCCAGGTACATACCACACGTTCTGAATCAATGCTGTTTTCCCATTGTTCAGAGTCACTCTGACATTTCCCATACCTTCTGCATTAAGATATTTGTCATCAGCACATCTGATCTTTGTCCTCTTTTCAGAGTCAAAGTCAACCAGCCATTTCTTGTTTCCAGTAAGATGATTTGAACAACCAGTGTCCATATACCACCAGTCTATCAGATCCATATCATCAGATTTAGAGGCCATCAATAGCACAGATTCGTCATCAGAACTTCTGGCTATATTTGCTTCTTCTGATTTTCTCTCCTTGTTTGACCAACAGTCTCTAGCAAAGTGACCAAACTTCTTACAACAGTAACATTGGATCTTCTTCTTGTCATACTTCTCTTTTCCCTTCTGAGCATTCTTTTGTGTATCAGAGGTTGAGCTTTCTGACTTCTGACCACCATCAGATCTTCTCCTGGCTTCTGACTGCTTCTGATACCTCCTATCAGAAGTTGCTTTCAGAGCCTGCTGCTCTACTTCCCTTTCAGAAGTTCTCTCAGTCAAACGCAACTCTTGCGCTTCTAGACTGCTCTGCAGCTCTTCAATTCTCATGGTGCTCAGATCTTTGGAATGTTCTATTGCTACCACAATGTAATCAAATTGACAGGTAAGGGATCTCAATACCTTCTCCATGATTGTTTCTTCAGAAAGAGTTTCTCCACACGCTTTCATCTCATTAGTGATCAGAATCACTCTGGAGATGTATTCAGAAACTTTCTCATTATTCTTCATGTTGAGATTCTCATATTGCTTTCTCAAGGACTGAAGCTTCACCTTCTTCACTGATGCGTCACCACCATAACATCTAACCAGTGTGTCCCACGCAGCCTTTGCTGTCGTTGAATCTGCAATCTTCTCAAACACATTTACATCAACACATTGATGAATGAAGAACAATGCTTTCTGATCCTTCTTCCTTACTTCCTTCTGCGCGTTTTTCTGTTCATCCGTCGCATCTGCTGCTACCGGAACATAACCATCAGTGACAAGATCTAGAACATCTTGAGCACCGAACAGTACACGCATTTGGATCATCCAACGATTCCAGTTTTTACCGTCAAATACTGGAAGTTTGGTGTTCATGTTGCCGTTTCCGTTCATCTTTCTACCTTGCACAGTACACTCAGATTTCTCACACAGTGTTTCCCAACCCACAGAATTAAAATTCTGATCAGATTTTGTTCAAGATTCAACACGAATCTAAGAATCAAAACCAAACACACAAGACCTCACGTTCACTCGTGTTTCCCGTGTTTCCCAATGAATCCGAACCGGAGCTCTAGATACCAATTGTTGGTGCAAAGGTAGAATATATGATGAATGGAAATATTCTTATTCAGAGAATGATGGCTACAAAAAGGATTAAAAGTTACAATGATTGACACCCTATTTATAAGCCTCTAACAAACTTAAATATGAATCAAATCTAATATTTAAATCTAATATCTAACAAATTTAAATATGAATCAAATCTAATATTTAAATCTAATATCTAACAAACTTAAATATGAATTAAATCTAATAATTAAATCTAATAAGAATGATACGATAACATTGAAAGCATGCATCAACATGTAATAAAGTGAAGTCTTCTTGATGTTCACCTAAAAAGATGCTTTATCGGATGCTATAACAAGATGCTTAATGGTCAATATGCATGATTTCTTGTAGGAGACAAAACGATCATTAGTTAGAAACAAAACTTTCTTATTCTTTCTAGTGGATAGATTAGTAATACTTTATTTAATTGATTTCTACTCATGTAACCATTTCACTTTTGCAACTGTATTTTAAAATTCGTATGATATCAGACAAGGATATTTTAAAACTAATATACTGTAAAATGTCTGTCCATAAAAATGCTATATTACTTTTTCTTTCGTATTTATTTATTTTTTCTCATTCAACCACGTTGTAATTCAACCCAAATAACCGGAATATATTCATTTGTAATAATATAGTAGTAAATTCAGGGAAGATAATGTAAGACACGAGCCCTTGTTAAGGGACTGTGCAGAAAAATGTAATGAGATTGGGACAGATGAAAGCTCCTCAAGGGTACAATTTTAATACCATTTGGTGGATAGCAATCTGATGCATATAATTAAGATGTAATGGACCACCAAACTTGTACTTAACTCAATCTTGTTAACTTTTTAGTTAGTTTTTTTTTTAAATTCGATATTCAGTCTTAAGAGAGACCAATCTCACCGTCTACTTGAAAAATACCGTTTAAAACCATATGACAGGCTAATTCGAGAGGATAAGCTGTGGGCCTACGGGCTTGACTTCCAAATTTAATTAATTGAACCAACGGGCATAATGACCAAGCGTCTTTCACTTAAAAAAAAATGCGTAATTATTTAAGGACCCATAGGTCCACTACTTTTGTTATGTTTTCTGAAATTTGAGCTCAGCAATGGAACGTGGCTGTTCTGAGATCCTTCAGGTTGTAGGGTAAGTGACAATATATAGGAGTAGTTCTCTCTCTTTCTCTCACTCGGGGAGCTATTTGTACAAAGTGACAAAAGCTTGGAAAATCTGAAAAGCGATTCATAATTGAAGATATGGATGGATTTGGATCAACGTTAAATCGAATCAATGAAATGGTTGGAGTTTACTGATACTACAAATATTGTCTAGTTCTAGACAACAAGACAGAAGCAATCTTTCAATCATGGCGTGATCTGTGTGGGGTGGACACCCATGGATTCTTTTGTAACAGCTTCAACTCGGACTAGATATGATAGCATAATTGAAATTTTTGATTTCAATCATTTTTTTTTAAATTATGCATGAGTGATTGTGATTGGTCAATACTTAATATTTCTGCATGTAAAAAGGATGGAATTAAAAGCAACAATTGGTAAGTCCACAGTTAATATATTTAAAATATTTTTAAAATTTATTGAATTATTAAATTAATTTGTTAAGTGGATAATAAAAAAATTATTTTTAGAAGATATTCTAAAATTTATAAATTATGATCAATAATAATCATCAAAGTAATCACAATATAAATGCAAAATTAATTTAAAATATTTTAAATACTACAATCAAAATTCTAATAATGTTAACAACCAAAGATAATGTGAAGAAACTTTTTTTTTAACAATAATGGGGAAATATTTATTACTACAATACAATAAGAAGCATTTTTTTCTCCTATTTTAAGATTACTGATGCTTGGACTAGAGCAATGGATGAGAAGTCAATTAATTCACAATGTAAAATAATTTTAAACTGTAATTCATTAAAAATTTATTATTCAATAGTATTTTACAATTAATTTAAAAATATCATAATACATAATAATAATACATAATGATTGTTTAACAATATAAAATTATTTTACATGCATGTCTTTTATCTCTTAAATTTTTAGAATAGTGAAATAAATATAAAAAATATCTTAATAAATATTAATATATTTTATATGCGTGATTTACCTATCTCTAATTATTGAAAAACTGATCAATCATATTTACATTATACAACCATAATATTTAAATTGCTGACACATAAATATGTTAAAAACAAAAATCAGTATGAACCAACTACAATTATTTGTTTTTAAAATGATTATTTTAATAAATTTGTCGTGGTTAGTCTAATATTTACGTTAAAATATGTTTGAAATAATAAAATAATACAAAAAATAAATATTAGACACTTTCTAAAGGGTTTTTTTTTCAGAAGGCTACTGGATTTGTCCATCCAATAGTTCATATTAATTCTAATATAGCTTGAAAACAACTCAATTTAAATATTAAAAAATAATTCATTCCAAATATAAATGAGTTATCAGAGGATCAATTATAAAATATTTGGGTATTTTATATTAATTAAGAAAGATAATTAATTTTATATAAAAAAGAAAAATTATGTATAATTTTATACTATTATTCTCCATTTATTATATATGATAGAGAAATTTAAAGAATTAAAAGAAAAAATAATAATAGAAAATATATTAAAGAAATATTATTAATATTATATTTAAATAG
Organism: Lathyrus oleraceus; assembly: GCF_024323335.1. Lineage (NCBI taxonomy): Eukaryota > Viridiplantae > Streptophyta > Magnoliopsida > Fabales > Fabaceae > Lathyrus > Lathyrus oleraceus. The sequence continues at coordinate 56,199,245 of NC_066582.1, forward strand.
ATTTAATTGATATACGCTGACAGTGTAAAAGGATTTTACACCGTCAGTTAATCTTATCCATTAGATATTAAAATAAATTTAATTTTTATTTTAAAAGCCTATAAAATAATACAAACAGATGATGGTGATGAATCGACAGTGTAAATCTTTTTACACTGACTGTGTATAGTAATTAATCCCTATCAAAATTGAACTTATAATTTAAACAATTTAAAAAAAATATATAATTCAGAATAGAGGGGAGTAACAATTTTACACAGTAAATTATTGAAAGGATACTTAAAGAAAGTATTCGAAATAAGTTTTTTTAAATAGATAAAAAATAAATATTCAAAAAAATCTAGAGATTATTGGAAGGTGGATCGAGAATTTTTCAAACATTTATCATGTGGCCCATAATCTAGCAACTCTAAAGAATCTTAATGAAAAGTTTTCTATCAGACACCCCTAATAATCATGACACGCCAACAATTTCACCTTAAACTATTATCACCTCTTTAAAATTTACCATCAAAAGTTTTTATTGATTATTTAAATAAATAAAAATAGTGTTGAAACCTCTAAACACTCAGAAATCCGGAACACGCCTAAAATATGCGGTAGATTTGTTTCTGATCAATGCTATTTTAAGAAAATAATTCAGCATATTTCGAATATTAAAATAATGTGGTACATGATTTTTTAGTCTTTTTAAAAAAATGGTATATTCCGCCTTTGTGAAATACTACTATGTGATATATCATATTTTAACCCACCTCTAAAGATACGGTAGCCATGAATGCGTGGAGGTGGGGATTTTTTTATAGGTCTTCACCACTACCTAAGTATTTAATTTAGTTTGATACATTATTCTTTGAATTTTATAAAGTTAGTGGTAAATATGAATTCTTTTTATGTTTTTAGGTAGATATTTTCAACTCGAGAAAAAATATTATTATAAATATAAAGTATTGGATAAAAGTTAAGGTAAATTGATTTAGTTGATAAAGAGTTGACTCATACACCGAAAGGTCGTAGGTTCAACATGTTGGGTCATCATGAGGGGGAAACATTTATTTTGGGTTAAACATTCATCTAAAGGTCAAAGACTCATCTAAACAAGTGAGAGAGATACAACATATTCATCCAAAACCTTAAGTGATAGGTGTATGAATCATCTTACTTATAAAGTGATTAACCTCTACTTTTCTAAACAATTTGCAACTTAGAACTCATACTTATTTCACAATACAACTCACATTTGTTTCTCAACACAACTCTCACAACCAATGTGAAGATCTCTTTGGTGAGTGATATGTAAGTACCTTTAGAAGCACTCTTTGAACCTTGAGATCGGCCTTGAACCTGATGAGTCCTCGGAGCTTAACTCACAAAAAAAAAGCATTGGACAAACTAATGAGATTATTATAGTTACTATTTGTTTTAATACAAATACAAGAAAAATAGATATGAGCAATAAGCTAGTACTTAATTACGAATAGTTGGAAACTATAAAAATAACGAATGTTCAACTGCGACATGTAGTAAAAGGGTCAAAATTATTTTTCGGTTGCGATCAGTGCCTTATTCCAATGATATCAATTGGGTTGTTAAGGTTTGATGCAACATTCGCAATCATGATTTAGCAAAGGAATTAAAATACCAGGATATCTTTAAACGTTTAAAATTTGAGGATAGTTAGTTTGTGAATGATATGACAAAGTATGATATGTCATAGAGGTTCAAATTTGAGGAAAAATACAAATTGCTTATTTAGTCGAAGAAACATGAATCAACGATGGAGTTATGGAGTATGAATGTGTATTCCAACCGTGTGTATGAGTATGAGTGAAGCTTGGAACATTTTGAGTTATTATGTGCTGACATCACATATTTTGTTGATTGTGCTAAACAAAAATATGTTTCTCCTCGGAAAGAAAGATATATTGTCGCATGGACGGACCAAGGAACAAACTTAGGGAACAAAATAACAAACAATATTTATTTTTTAAACATGTTTAAGTTTAGTATGTAAATAAAAATATATATTTTTTAAAATAATGTTTATGTTTATTTTTTTTAGTGTTGAGGCTTCTCATTTGAGACTAAAAAGATGATGTAAAATAGCAAAGAATATATCTTTAAAAGATGAGATATTATCAACTCGTGTTGAAGGTGCAACTTGGTTCAATCAAAGAATCATCTAAAAAAAATATCATATTGTGCATCCACATCAAACTCCATTTTATGAAAGATTGTATGGTTTTGTATAAATACATCACATTGCAAAATAGTTTGAACAAGTGAAGATAGGAAGTGTTGATCAGGTGGCATTTGGATATTATATTAATACAATTCATATGAGCTTCCTTGTGTTTGTGAACTTGCATATCTTAAATATGGAAGAGCATGAACTTCTTGAAGAAGAAACACAACATACTTGAAATAGAACGAGGAATGTGAGACATTAACGAAAGAATTTAACTCCTTAGAATTGTTGGTCGGAGGGTGTGAAAGAAACATGTGTGAGAAATTGTATATCCCTATTCAACTTCAATGTGTCCACCACATATGAAACATAAGTCCAAAGGAGGAGTTAAGCAAAGTATAAAATGATGTAAGATTCTGATGTGCAACATGAAATTTATTATTGGGAGCATGACACTTCACAAAGATCTACAAATCATCTGTCTCAAAGACTCACAAGTCATTAATCTAATAGATCATCAAGTCAGTCTTATAATACATATGCAAGACACACATACAAAGCCGTAAAAAATACCAGAGTGCATCGCACGCTCCAAGATACAACAGAGTCACCACCAAATTTTATTTATTCCAAAAGGAAATGGAAAATATTGATAAAACTCAAGGGTGATAGAAAAAGGGTAAGGAAGTCGACTATGCAAGGAGAATGTATTATCACCCCTCACATCTAAGGAACAGATTATAACAGTTCTTTTATAAAAAGAAAGAAAATTGTTTTGAAAAAGGCTTGTATGATAAAAAGAAAATAAAGAGTTGCTTGAATTGAAAAAGAGAGTTGCTTGCATGAGGAAAGTGTTACTTGGATATTGTGTTGTTTGAACCCATATGTCAGGTGTGTCTGAACCAAAGAGTGTGGCATTAACCAGTAGATGGTGATTAGCCAATGCAAAGTTGTAGGCTTTTGCCTAGATCCAGGGGATCAAGACCTACAAGAATGTGGTTTTTCCTAAGCACGAAGCTTATAGGGCATAAATAAAATGAGGTTGCTTAAGCACAAAGCTTATAGGGCATCAATGATTTGCTTGAGCACGGAACTCATAGGACATGCATGAGATGCCAGAGCATGGAGCTCCATAGGGCAGTGCATGAGGTTGGCAGAGCACAGGGCTCCACAGGATAATGCATGAGGTTTGCCAGAGCACGGAGCTCCACAGGGAAATGCATGAAAAGGGTACTGGTTCAGAGATGGGTGTTTAACCATGATGTGATTAACCCAAAGAATATATGTATGTAAAAATAATGTTGTGTTTGGTCAAAAGAAAAGAGTATTTTTGATGTTGATCGTTGAAGTGTTGTCAGTGGGGAAGAAAGCTTGACAATTGATTGATTTAAATTGCACTAAAGTCTATGAATGAAGGTGAATACTTTGAACAACTGGGTAAGGCATCCCGTATCTAAAAATATTCATAATAAGGATAGGAATACTCCTTTTTATTACTTCTCCACTACTTAGGTCTTATGGCCTATAACTCGCATCATAACTGACAAGTGTTGAAAGAAGAATCTTTTTGTTGTGCTTGAAGGATGAAGCTCAACAGTGATCAATCTCTTGATGTCCAGAGTCTTTAGAGTCTTGGATGTGAGTCTTGAATTTGAGTATGACTTGATGAAATAGGTGCAATTCCAGTATAGACGTCTAACCTAATCAAGTGACCAAGGGACTTATGATCACTTGACTGGATAAGGGAAAAAGGCAATGATCAGGACAAGTCTGAGACAAGGTCCAATATCAAATGTAACCAATTGATCAAGTATGAACTTGATCAATTAATTAAGGGACAAAGATCATGCTAAAGTCCTAATAAGGAAGCACATTGATTTATTTGAATACTAAAAGCATTAAAACAAAAATATTAACATGAATACTAATTTTTAAAGGATTTAAATTGAAAATTAAAAGGAAAATCAAATGACACTAAAATTCAATCAATTCATAATTATATCTAAACATGTATTAAGCTACTTTTATTTTTAATAGTTTTCAAGTGTTTTTAATGTGGATAAAATGTATGCATTTATAAATTAAAATAAATTAAAAAAGAAAAACAAATTAAAAACCAAAAAGCAAGCCTGTAGGGTGTATACTTAGAGCAAAGGGGGTGTAGCCAAGCAATGGGAGTTGGGCTTCAGCAAGAAGCTCCACAATGAGGTTTGTTGCATGGTACTTAGCAAGGAGGGAGTATGCTTAGCACCTTAGGGGTGCAGGAACAAAATCTATGGGTCTGGTTGGAGGTAAGGCCTAACAAAACAAAGCAATGTGTGAAGGGAGAGATCATCAGATCAATGCATTTCACATGTTTCACCTTGCTTCGTTCTCTATCTCTCTCGAATGTCCTTTTTTTCCGGAGCTAGCACCGCCGAGTCGGAGGCAGTAGTGCTGATTAAATGGAGATGGTAGTTTCCTTTCTCCTAATCTCTCAATAATTCAACTTTAAACTCACTTAATTCCCTAAACCGAGCAAAAATAGCTAAGAACCCTAAAATCTCCTAATGCAATTAAATGGATATGGCAGTTTGAATGGTGCTCAAACCTTAGGGTTTGGGTTCCTCTACTTCAAGGTTGCGTTGTAGTAACAAAAATCAAGCAAGAAGAAGAGGAATTGAGGAACTACCAACCTACAAGGCGGAGATGGCCTTGAAATTCATTGAACGTGAAATTGATGAAGACGAAGAAGACCAGAGAAACTTCAAATAAGTCATGCAATTTCAAACTCAAAGCAGTTTAATCTTCTTATCTACTTCAAACACTAGTCTGTAGGATAATTTTGATGTGCTAGTTCTGCGTTGTCATTGATGAGTGTAGCTTGGAAGAGTAGAGTGTAGGAATGGATGAAGTTGCAGTGTAAATTCATAGAGAATTGAGAGTATAATTGGTAGAGGGATTTGTGGAAGGTGATTGTTGATTGAAGAGTGTCAAGTGATGAGATTATATAGAGTAGAATTATAACAGATTTTGGTAGGATTTGGGGCAGGTTGTTAGAAGTGTTAGGGCACGGTTAACAGTTAAAGGGTTCAAAGGCGGAGTTAGTTGCAATGTTGATAGTGTTACATGTCACAGTTAGAATCTGTTAGTGACTGAGTTGAAGTTAGTTATGTAGTTAGGGTGAATTTGACTGAAGAAGTTACAGAGTTATGTTGAAATTAGTTATTATGTTTAAAAAAACTAGTTAAGAAGAAAGTTAGTATGTGTAGCGTTGTTACAATTAGTTTGAAAATGTTAATTAAAATTAGTAATTAGTTAAATCATAACAGTTAGAGTTAGGATTAGTTATTAGGTGCAGTTAGTTCATTAAATTGAAGTTATTTATGGTGAGAATTATGGAGTTAGGAAATTTGAATTTGACTTAGGGTGACAATTAGGCTTTGAAAAGTAAATTGAAGGTTTAGTTATACTGTTGGTGTATTAAAGTGTTAGAAAGTATCATGAAACTATTAAAGTGTTAAAGTATTAAAATGTATTAAACTGTAAAAATAATTGAAGTTAGCATTGTGTTAGGGATAATTGTTATATGCTGTTGAGTTGAGATAGTGAAGTGTTATGCAAGATTTTAGTGAAAATAGAGAGTTAGTGAAGTTTCCTATTGCATTGCAACGGTATTTGATTGTTGTCATTGAGATTTGCATTGGAGTGTTATTGAATTGTTAGAATGTTAGATTATTTGAGACTAGAGTTGGTTAAATGATGAGTGAAGTGGAAATTAGTTAGAAACTAAGAGTTGTTAGAATTAGCTTGGCTCTGACATTGAGTAGGTTAATTGTTAGGAAAATCGAGTTACTAGGAATCTTAGCATATGTTGAACTGATATGGGTTTGGATGAGGTTGTATGTGAAATAAAGTTTTTGGATTGAATTGAGTAGGTCATATAGAGTAAGAACAATTGATTATGAACGTGGTGCATTAAACATTATGTTAATAATTGATGTTAGTTATGTTATGCTTGGTTGAATTGTTGATATTGTGTTGATGTCCGTATTGCATGAGTGTTGATTGTGTGTATATGTATGGTTTTCTAGGGTTGGTATGCACATAGTAAGAAAGGACTAGTCTTGACATGGCAAAGTTCGTGGAGGGTTAGGTATGCATTTGGAAGCTTTGGGCAACATATGAATTTATGACTTTGGAGGATTTGAAAGGTGTCTTGTGGATGAAAAAAAAGAATGTGGTTTAGAAGGATTAATTGACTTTGGTCAACTGTTTGACCAAAAAGTTAACAGTTGACCAAAAGTCAACCCTAAGTCTTTACATGTAAGTTTGTGTATAATTTTGTAATTTGGATTTTTATAATGTAATGGATGTTTTGGTAATGAAATAGACCTTGAATTGAAATGAATATTGACTTGTGTTTCAAGAAAATGGCTTCCCACCAAAAATTGAATTCGAACAATCTTGAATCATGCATTGACTATGAGCTTGAATCTTTGAATCTTGTGTGAGTTTTGAACTGCAATGTCTTGTCTTGAATCCAAAACAAATAACCAATGAACTAGTGTATTGAAAAAGATCATAAAGAGATTACTCACTCAAAGTCAATTTCTCATGGTTGACTTTTGCCAAATCAAACTTGCAATCCATAATCAAATCTAATGCCATAATGTAGTCCACATGACCCACAAGTTTCCAAGATTAAAATTAGGCTTCCAAAGCTTTAAGTCCAAGAGAAGTGGTCATCACCAGTCAAATGTAACACCAATATACCTTAGACTTGATTCTCAAGAACACCATAAAAGGAACCCTAGCCTATGGGGTTTTCCAAGATATTTGTCAAAAATCAAACACTTGTGTCATGAATAACAAGCCTTTGAATATATGATGCTTATTTGAAAATGAATGAATAAATGAATATGGAATGAGTATGGAGATGAAGTAAGTATCAAGCTCAAGGTAGAAAGAGGTAGGGAATTTTTTTGGATATGACAGCTTCCCCTATTTAATCGTCTTGGACCTCAATGTATGAAGGTCGACAGCTTTTCGAGCATTCAAGGTAGAAGAGGATTAAATATGAGAATATCCAAAAATGTATCCGTTGAGAATGGAATGGATGTAGTGTAAGGAAGTTAAATGTATTATTTGGAATTTGTTATGGATATGGAATAACAGATAGGCTTCTCTAGGTTTATCTGCTGTGGGTTGACTGAAAGGCTCTGTTGGGGAAATAAATCAGTGGCAAGAGAGAGGTTTGTTATGCATGGTGTATGTAATGTATGATTTATTTATATGATGCATGAAGTTATGTATGATATGCAACAATGTGGGTTATTCTTTGTGAGAGACATGAATGGTATCTACAAGGGTGAGTCCCTTTTTGGTATGGTGGACTTTGACTCTCCGGCCTCCAATAACTGAACCAGAAATTGTGTACCTCAAAGAGAAGAGTTAGGTATGAGTGTTTATGAGGATTTTTGTTTTTCCTCCACTTATGAGCTTTGGAAAATATCAATAGTTGAGACATTTCTGCAGGATTCCACAAAGGTAGGGGGATTGATTACCATACGAGAACTGACTACCAAGCGGGAACTAGGTTTTGAAATGATCTATTGGGCGGGAACTGGGTTTTGAAATGATCTATCAGACAGAAACTGGGCTTTGAGATATTCTTCCAGACAATAACTGGACTTTGAAATTATTTTCCAAACGAGAATTGGGCCTTGAAATGATTTTCCAGATGGGAACTGGGCTTTGAAATGATTTTCCAAACGAGAACTTGACTTTGAAATGATTTTCCATACGGGAATTGGGCTTTGAAAGAGTGTTAACCGGAGTTGGACTTTATGAGGAACTCGCTGGGAATATCAGTTGGGATATTGTGTGGGTAATATTCTCTTTCGGAGGTACATTATTGTTGGGTTTTTCGTGTAAGGTACCAAATCTGACTTGTGCTTTGTATGCATGTTTAAATTTATATGGCATAATGCTCTATCTTGATGGATATGTTATACATTTTTAGATATGCAATGTTATGTAATGATGATTACTATATGCAGAATGCCAGTATAGTTGGGCTTTATGGGATGTCAAGCAAGTTGGGCATTGAGATAGGCCATACGATGTTGGGTTTTGAGAGATGTCAAGCAAGTTGGGCTATTAGGGAAGTGCCAAGTATGGTTGGGCTTTACAGGTGTCAATAAAGATTAGGCTTTGGCTTTTCTTGTTTGTTTTACAAGGCTTCATGATATGCCCGATGAATGATATGCATGAGTGAAGTGACATGATTAATGCATGGTGATGATTTATGAAGTGATGATATGCATGCTTTGTTGTTAGAGTGAAGCGACATGATTTATGCATGGTTCACCAAATGCTCATGTGGCGGGAAATTAAAAATTTGAGGCTAGAAAAAAGGTTGTAATGACATGATTCCCCAACGCCTACTTCAGGATCAACGATTGTTGATACATATTTGCCTAAGTAACTTGAAATGTGGAGAGAACTTGAACCTTCACAGCTTACCTCTACCCCAATCTGTTGGGTATTTGTATGGATTTCCTAAATCAGAAGTTATAAAATAGTCCTTTCACAGGACGCGCTCGACCTAACTTGCCCCAATGTCTTGAAATTGTAAGCCCCTGAGTAACTGTCTTTTGGAAAGACTTTTTCGAATATCGACGTGATTTCCACAGATTGATTGAATCTTGAAGCAACTTTCCCTTTTGCTCAGCGGAGCCTTCATGCGTTTTGACGTCAAGTGCTTATTCGCGAATAAAATTATTAGTTTTTGAAAATGATAGTTCTAATGCTATGTTTATGTGAGTTTTGAAATCCACATTTTTCATGGAAATGATATTCTGACATACAGTAAATGAATCACTGTTAGAATGTCATATCGATACCAACACAAATGATAAGCAAAACTTTATGAGTCATTTTTAACATAATCTTACTGTAGTATGCTTTCGAAATAAGCCATGTTTCAATTAGGTCTTTTGAGGGTTGTAACATTTCCTGATTCACGGTTTCAGAATAAAAGGATTTATGCCTCAAAAAAAATTTAACCCACCCATTCTCCTTTATGTTCTCCAGTCCTACGTTCAGCTAGTTCAACACAAGTGTTCGTTTTTCAAAAGGATTTAGATGGTTAAGGAACCAATAAGATTTTTGGAGTGGCTGTCACCCACATTTGGTTTTTTTATTTATAGCCACATAAGTTTTTTCTTGTTGAGGATATTTTCCTTTTAATCCTTTCTTTTCCTTTTTCGTTTTTGCTTTCCCTAATTTTTTCCTGGACTGATTTTTCGAGTTTGCAGTCCATCGGGATGCCCTAATTTTTGCCTAAGTCATTTGCTTTCAAATTTTCGACTTATGGAGCTTTCTCTTTTTTAATTTTAATTTCTTTTTTTTTGTTGAAACAAATTGTGTGACATTTGTTCGTTTGGTTTGTAAGGGGTTATGACAACCTCGTTCTTTTTGTTGGTAAGGGATAACCTTTGCGTATTTGTGGTTTTCAACCTCTCGTGAGGGATAAGATATGGTTGATCCTCAGATGGGACACTCCTTTTTTTTAAATTTGAACGCATGGTCAAATTAACTGAATACTACCTTGCCCTTGGTTAAGATTGACGGGTTTTCGTATAGAAAAGAAACTCCTACTACTATGCTCAAAGGGGTTAACTAGGGATTGTCTTCCTTATACCTCTAGTGTTTAGGGATTTGAAACAATGTTTTACACTGTCATCAAGGTTTTATTCAAAAGCATACAGTCAGCATTTTCGTGTATTTTGACTTCATCATTCTCCTTTCGAACTTTGCTTTAACAAAAGTTTAATACCGATGAATAAAATATGAATGAACACGAATGTATGGATTTGAAACATGAATATTCATGTCATTATTATTATCATTAAAAAAATAAGTTTTACAAGTAAATAACACTTAACAAACAAAAAAGATTACAAATGAAAATGATGGAATGACATAATGATTGCTAGTGTTAAGGAGGCTCTTTCAGGCTTGATCGACTGTTTTAAGGAATGCTTTTCTACAGTCTTCACACTCACTCACACAAGTGATTTATGTTCACCAACATGTTTCCTCCTTGAAGGGTTAAGTACTTATTGTCAATCAACTGTTGTACTTTAGGTTTGAAAGTGTTGCAGTCCTCGGTCGAGTGCCCAACCGACCAAACATGATATTCACATTGAACATTAGGATCATACCCAGGTGGGAATGGTTGCGGCGGAGGCTTTAGAAATTTGGGAACCACCAGTGAGCTATAAATTAGATATGGCATAAGTTAACTGTATGTCATAGGAATTGGGTCCAGACGAGCATTCCTTTGTTCTAGAATATTTCATGGTCTGTGTCGACTCTGGTATTCTCGGTCTTGGGCTTGCTGATTTTGTGGAGTTTGAGCCTGAGGATGGTCGGGCAAGGCTTCTCTGCAAAGCATAGCAACTTTTGATAAAGGAGCTCTTGAACTTTGGTCTTGAAGGAGAAGCAGACTTCTGTATAGTGCCCCACATATCCAACATGGTATCCGCATGTGGCATTAGTATTATGCTTAGGATGGTAGGGAAACCCAACATATTTGATCTCTTTGGGCACAATTGCCCTAGCATGAATCAGAATAGGAAGTAAATGCGTATAAGAGATTGGAATTGGATCAAAGTGGGGACGTATTCTCCCTTTATCGTTGCTCCCTTTCCTGATTTGCTTCTCTTTATGTTTATGATTGCCTTGAGTGGGCTTCTGATTCGATAGGGGATAAAACGGCAGATTTCCTGCAGTTGCTGTAATACCCCAAAATTTACCCTTCATTTTTCCTGGAAGCATGGGATTATGTTTTACACTTCATTAGCATCATATTAGGTCATACTCATTGCATACTGCATTAGTGACATGGAGATCAGGTTTTGGTCGATCACTCCTTAACAGAAGGAGCCCACACAAAGCAAGATTGAGAATTGGACTTCATTTTCTAAGTATACAAGTCTCAAGGGTCTCAGGGGGGTCCAAGTATCTTATTATGGTCCTTAGTTCATCAGTGAAGGATTCAAAGCTATCAGAGTGTTCATCTGGATTTAATCAGAAATTAGGGTTTCATGGCTACCTGAAACAGGAAATGTTTGGTTGGAAGTAGAGAAGCTCATCCATGTCATGATTAGAGAGGCATCTTGGCCTAGGAAGATTCACAATTATCTCAGAAAGATCCATTGGCAATCAGTGCAATCAGTTCCTGATCATTTTTCCCTAAAACTAGGGTTTGGTATAAAATCAGTTTATTTCTGATTCTTTGGGTGAAACTCTTTTCCATGGCCCTCCATATGTCCACAAGGGTCTACATACAAAAAATCAGCTCTTTATCTGAGCTAGAAGTGCTTCAATTGATCAATGGAATCGGGAATCAGACAGTTTGGGAAAAGTCAACTGTGGGGCCAAAAAAGTCAACTCCTGACATTTTGAGAGTGGAATCTCAAAATCCATGCCTAGGGGATCCTACATGTGAAATTTGATCAAGGTTGGATCATGGATTCATCATTTAATTAGGAATTGGAAAAGTTACTTAATTTGGAAATGGTTGACTTTCCATTTAGGGCAAGTTTTCATGATCGTTGCACTCACTTTAAGCCCATTTTGCATCAAGATAAAAGCTCCATTTGAAATTTCTCCAACATTAAAGTTTCTCCTCTTGTTCTAAGTTTTCTAGAGATATAAAGTTTGCTCTATTTGGATTAGAATTGAGAAAGTTATGCTTAGTCAAAGTGAGACATTTTTTTAGGACACTTAGAAAAATTTCTAACTCCAAAATCTTCAAAATTTGTCAAGACTTCTTGGCCAGGTTTCTTGCACTTCAAGGCATTATTTGAAAATACTTTCTTCATAACAATTGTACCTTGCCATGTCCTCTTTCACATCCTTTTGGAATCATCTCATTTGGATCCATGGTTTGAGAGATACATTCATTTAAAGTGGGCACCATGACTTGATTTTCTAGGCAGATTTTGGGCTTGACTGGCCCAATCAGATTTTCTAAGCACGCTACACAAACCAGTCACGTTTTTTACCTCTTTTGGCCATGCATTGGACATCCATTCACTTAAGTTTGGCCCAAAATAACAACATTTTACACCTCACTTCACACTTTTATTCTTATGGATAAATCACTTATTAAAAAGCCCATGAGAACACCTAATTCACCCTATTTAAGAAGCTGAAACCCTAACCCTAAAGGAGCATTGGAATTTCGTGGCAAGGAGGCAAAGCTTCATCATATATCAGATTCCATTCCACTTCTATTTTCCATTAGGTAATCATCTCTTCCATGGCCATGTTTTGATATATCTACGCTTGCTTACCATGTTCATCACCATTAATCCTTCCATTTTCATATTTCTTTTTCTTATTTAAAATATTTTCTTCGTTCATAAAATCACCCAAAAATATTTTTCACTTTTATTAACGTTTTGTTTAATTTTATATAATTTTTATTTTCGTATTTTTTTAATATTAATATTTTATTTTAATTATTTATTCTAAATGGTCCATTTTAACACACTTTTTTTTATTGATTTTATTTTTATGATTTAAAATTATTGTTAGCATTTGATTTTTGGGATGAAGGTTGACCACTGTCTCATGGTCAACCTGACCTTTTCTTGGAGTTTTATTTCACATTTTCAATTTATTTTGGATTTATTTTTAACCTAGTTTGGTTGGTAGACTTTTAATTTGACTTCTGTTTTATTTTAATTAATTCACGTACCAATTTTCATTATTTTTAAAATCTTTTTGGGGGATGATGATGTCCTGATCCCACCTTATTTAGTTTAATTTTTCATAATTTTCTTGATTAATTTACTATTTGTTCTTGATTTATTTCTAACCTAGTCTTATTAATTGACTTTTGGTTTGACCTATGTTTTGTTTTAATTAATTCATGTGCCAATTTTCATTATTTTTAAAATCTTTTTGGGGGATGATGATGTCCTGACCCCACCTTATTTAGTTTAATTTTTCATAATTTTCTTGATTAATTTGCTATTTATTTGTTATTTTTTAAGTTGACTTGAGTTTTCAGTTGACTTCTTTATGATCGATGTTTGACTTAGGGATTTCTTATGGCAATTGAAGAGATCTTTTGATCCTCCCTCGTTCATCTCATATGCCATGTATTAGAGGCCTTTTGCCTCGATTTTATTTGGTCCTTACCTCATTTCCTTGATTTTACACTTCATTAGCAAACATAGAAGTTAAACTTCAAACAGCAGCAGCATAAGTGAAGATCAAGCAGAGAGCAAACAACAACATAACATCAACATAACCTCTTGTTTAGAGGACCTTCAACTTCAAGGAAATCTGTTGTCCTGGGGTACAAGAGTTACTCCCCCTTTTTGTCAAAAATGTTGCCAAAGCAACACTAAATATTACAGACAAAAAAAAAACAAGCAATTTTCAGAAACACAAGAACTGTTCTAGTCATCTGACTCAGAGTCAGCATCATCATCTGTGCCATCATCAGGACTGGCATCTGCTTCTCCCTCTTCACCTTGTCTTTCAGCTTCTTCTGCAACAGCAGCCGCTTCACCAAATTCTCCACCATCAGCTAGCACATCACCTTCAGTCATCTCCAAAGAGCTAATCAATTTTTCCAAGTTCAGCTTCCTAGCCTCTAATTCCCTGCAGGTTTCTTTGAGCATTGCAATGACAACAGCTTTACCTGGCTGACTGCTTACACGTGATGTCTCACCTGATGTCATGACAATGTCAGGGACATGGGTACCTAGGAACAACTTATGATTGAAAGACATAGGGCTGTCTCTTTTCTTCACAGAATCATTCTCAGTTAAGATGTTTGGAAACTGATTCAAAACAATACCACAGATGAGAGAAGGAAAGGCTATAGGACCCTTCACACTGAAGCTTCCTGCATGCTTCAAAGTTTGATCAAAAATATATGAGCCATAGTCAAATTTGGCTTTGGTTCCAACAGCATATATAAACTTTCCAAGCATTACAACAACTGTAGATTTATGATTGGTGGGCACCCAGTTAGCAACTCCAATCTTGTGCAACATTGCATACTTGACACTCAGTTTACTTGCCACCAATTTTCCTTTGAGAGGCCACTTCTTTACCTGATTAGCAGTGATGACTTGACATATTTTGTTGTCAGTCACCTCAAGCTCAGGTTGAGCTTCATCATGCCTTCCCAAATAATTGTTGATCACCGAAGGAGAGAAATTTACACACTTGCCTCTCACATACACTTTCCTGAATTCCTTAGACTTGCCATCAGCACATTCTTCAGACAAATTAACAATAAATTCCTTCACCAACATCTCATAGCACTTTGAAAACTGAGTCACAGTCTTCATTAAACCAGCCTCTTGAAAAAGATCCATAATATCCTTACAGTCTAGGACATTCTGAGCTAATTCCCTTTCCAAAGCCAGCCTCTTCTGATAAACATATTTCCACCTGTTTACACTTGAAGCAAAATGAAAAGATATGTTGTCAATTGGTACCTCAGGGACACTAGCTGCAAGCTTGCTATTGGTTGGCTTCTTCTTTGACAGAGTGTCAGAGACATTACACGGAACATCTGAGTCAGACTCAACAACAACAAACTTGGTCTTCTTTTTCTTGGGCACCACTTTTCTCCTAGATTTGTTTGGACCATGACCTTTCCTCTTGAGGGAACTCTCGGCTGCCACCTTTGTCTTGGAAGAGGTTGGAACATCAATCCTCTTTCTGGGGGACCTTTGAGCCACAATTTTCTTTTCTCTCCTAGTCCTAACCCTTTTGGCTATGCTAGGGAGGACTGAGGACAACAGTTCATTATCAGAAAATTCCTCCAGGTCTACTATTTCAGCCTCACAGTTAGGGTTGTCACTGACATCATAAGTGACATGAACTTCCTCACCAGCCACATTATCTAAGGGTTTGTCAACATTTGACTCCTTATGAGCATCAGTTTGCTCAACATCATCAGAGATATTCTTTCTTAAAGACTCAGTATTTTCTTGATAAGCGACACTATCAGGTTCAATAGTGTTTAAGGGAATGGAAACCCCAAGGACCTTATGATTTCCAGACAGTATTCCAGTCACCATAGTGACAATGGCATTGTGAACATACCTGGAACCTTCTTTGGTTCGTTCCTCAAGAGCGATGGCTAAGGAGAAGCCTGACACAGTTTCTTTAGGTCTTCTTGCATGTGGGGTATTCGCAGAGTCAGCAACAGGATCTTCTCTGTTAGGGTTGCTTGGTTCAGCGCTAGGAGAACAAGGCATGTTCTTGGAAGGAGAAGAGTTGGATTGTTGAGACATGATGAGTATCTTAGAGACGAAATGAAAAGTTTCTCTGAGAGGATGCTTGCGTGAATGAAAGTTGAAACGATGGAAGAGGTAACGCTTGTTGCAAGAGTAATAGCTATTATCTGTTGACCAATCAGAGCACACTCAATTGTTTAATAATTTGAAATATTAAACAGTAAATTTCTAACATCATTAGTTGCTATAATTCCTCAGAGAGACATATTCCCAACTTGCCCCTTAAATTTTCAAACTGAGTAGCATCCAAAGCCTTTGTAAATATGTCAGCAAGTTGTAGTTCAGTTGCCACATGTTCCAAGGTAATCACTTTGTCTTCTACCAGATCTCTTATGAAGTGATGTCTAATGTCAATATGTTTGGTCCTGCTGTGTTGGATAGGATTCTTTGAAATGTTGATGGCACTGAGATTGTCACAGAACAATGTCATGACATTCTGAGTGACATTGTACTCAGTCAGCATCTGTTTCATCCATACCAGTTGGGAACAACTGCTTCCAGCTGCTATGTACTCAGCTTCTGCAGTGGATAATGATACACAGTTCTATTTCTTGCTGAACCAAGATATGAGATTGTTTCCCAAGAAGAAACATCCTCCTGATGTGCTTTTTCTGTCATCAGCACTCCCAGCCCAATCAACATCACAATACCCAGATAAGATAGGCTTAGAGCCATGAGAGTAGAGCATACCATAATCATAAGTCCCATTGATATACTTGAGAATTCTCTTGACTTGATTTAAGTGACTCACTTTGGGTCCTGCTTGATATCTAGCACACACACCAACTGCATAGGCAATATCAGGTCTACTAGCAATTAGATATAGTAGGCTACCTATCATGCTTCTATACAAGCATTGATCAATACTAGAACCTCCTTCATCTTTAGTTAACTTTAAATGAGTAGGTGCAGAAGTTCTTTTGTGACTAGCATTATCCATACCAAACTTCTTAACTATGTTCTTGGCATATTTGCTTTGCGAGAGAAACATAGAATCTTCCATCTGTTTAACTTGCAGTCCAAGAAAATAAGTTAATTCCCCAACCAAACTCATTTCAAATTCAGATTGCATCTGGTTAACAAAATGTTTCACCATTCTATCTGACATTCCACCAAAGACAATATCATCCACATATATTTGGACAATCATGATTTTTCCATCTTCATCCTTCACAAATAAAGTCTTATCTATCCCTCCTTTTCTGTAACCATTAGTAGTCAGAAATTCAGTCAACATCTCATACCAAGCTCTAGGAGCTTGCTTCAAGCCATACAGAGCTTTCCTCAACTTGTACACATGTTTTGGTAGCTTAGGATCACTGAACCCTTTAGGTTGTTCCACATAGACTTCTTCATTCAAGTAGCCATTTAAAAAGGTACTCTTCACATCCATTTGGAACAATTTGAACTTCAGAATGCAGGCAACACCTAATAGCAACCTTATTGACTCAAGTCTTGCAACAGGTGCAAAAGTCTCATCAAAATCAACCCCTTCAACTTGAGTATACCCTTGTGCCACTAGTCTTGCTTTATTCCTAGTGATTATTCCTTTCTCATCAGACTTGTTCTTATAAATCCATTTGGTACCAATGATGTTAGTCCCTTCAGGTCTTGGAACTAACTCCCATACTTCATTCCTTTTAAACTGCTCCAGTTCATCTTGCATAACATTGATCCAATATTCATCAGTCAGAGCTTCTTTCACATTTTTAGGTTCAACCTTGGATACAAAGCAGGAATTTGAGCTATTCTCCCTTGATCTAGTAATCATAACACTATTGGGATCTCCTATGATAATATCTTTAGGGTGGTCTTTCTGAATCCTGATAGAAGGCACTTTGTTGGATGCTTCTAACTCAAGTCCAGTAGGAGTATCCTGTACATTTTTTGTTGAAGTCTCAAGGAATGTTCCAACATCCTCTATGACATTGGATTCTTCATCTTTATCATCAACAATAACATTTATGGATTCCATCAGGACATTAGTTCTGGAGTTGAAAACTCTGTATGCTCTGCTATTAGTATTGTATCCCAGGAATATACCCTCATCACTTTTGGGGTCCATTTTTCTTCTCTGTTCATGATCTGTAAGAATGTAACATTTGCTTCCAAAGATATGAAAGTACTCCACAGTAGGTTTTCTGCCTTTCCATATTTCATACAGAGTGGAAGAGGTTCCCTTTCTCAAGGTAACTATGTTGTGAACATAGCAATCTGTATTCATAGCTTCAGCCCAAAAGTGCATAGGACGCTTCTTTGCATGAATCATAGCTCTACCAGATTCTTGAATAGTTCTATTCTTCCTTTCAACTACTCCAATTTGATGAGGAGTAATAGGTGAGGAAAACTCATGACTTACTCCTTCAGATGAGCAGAAATCATCAAACTTGGAATTTTTAAACTCCTTTCCATGGTCACTTCTTATTCTGATAACACTACTATCCTTTTCTCTTTGGAGTCTTATGCATAGATCTCTGAAGACATCAAATGCATCTGATTTTTCTCTGATGAAGCTTATCCATGTGTATCTGGAATGGTCATCAACAACCACATAAGCATATCTCTTCCCACCAAGACTTTCAACCTGCATAGGTCCCATTAAGTCCATGTGCAAAAGTTCCAAAGTCTTGAATGTTGTAGGATGTCCAAGCTTAGGATGTGACATCTTGGTTTGCTTGCCAACCTGACATTCTCCACAGACTTTTCCTTCATCAATAAGCAGCTTTGGGATTCCTCTAACTGCTTCCTTGGATATGATCTTCTTCATTCCTCTCAAATGAAGATATCCAAGTCTTATATGCCACAACTTCACTTTTTTTTCTTCCTTGGCTAAGAAGCACATTGAGGAGTCGTTTGAGACTTTAGGTTCCCATAAATAGAAGTTATCTTTGGTTTGGATCCTCTCATAACTTCCTTATTTTCTCCATTTTTCACAACACATTCTTCCTTACTGAATTGTACATTGAAGCCTTGATCACATAGCTGGCTTATGTTAATGAGATTAGCAGTTAGTCCTTTTACTAACAACACATTATTTAGTTCTGGAACTCCAGGATTGTCCAGCTTACCAACACCTTTGATTTTTCCTTTAGCTCCATCACCAAAGGTCACATAACTGGTAGTATGAGGTTGTATATCTGCCAATAAGTTATTCATCCCAGTCATATGTCTTGAGCAACCACTATCAAAATACCAGTCTTCTTTGGTAGATGCCCTTAGAGATGTGTGAGCTATTCTAGCAACCCATTGTTGTTTCTTGATAGGGGCATTCTGCTTAGGTGCCTTCTGCTTAGGTCTGACTTGAGGGGTCTGGTTAGGATAACCATGCAACCTGTAACAGAAGGGTTTTATGTGACCAAATCTTCCACAGTAGTGGCATCTCCATCTTTGAAATTTATTCTTTTGATGGTTAATCCTCCTGTTTCCATGATGTTGTGACATTGGTTGTGACTTCTGCTTGATTTTCTGAACTTCAGCCTTTGAGCTTTTGAATTCAGATGAGGATTCCTTAACAAAGCCTAAACCAGACATGGATCATGATTTTTGTCCCACCTTTAGAATTTCTTCCAAAGTGTCAGTTCCTTTATTCAGCATTCTGATGGATTTTGTCATTTGATCTAGCTTAGATGTCAACAAGGTTATCTCACCATTTAGATCATCTATGACTGTCAGATGCTTCTTCTTCTCAGCTTCCAGCTCCTTGATAAGTTTCTTCTGCTTTTCTCCTTGTAGACACACTTCTGCACTTTTGACACATAACTCTTTATATCAAGCAGCAAGTTCATCAAATGTAAGTTCATCTCCACTTGAGTCATCATCAGAGGCACAGACACTAGTTAGTGCAGTGACATGTTTTGTAGATTCTCCTTCTGATTCACTCTCAGAGTCTCCCTCAGACCAGGTGACAGATAGTCCCTTCTTTTGCATCTTGAGGAAGGTAGGACATTCAGCTCTAATGTTTCCAAAACCTTCACATCCATGACATTGGATTCCCTTGCCTTGGTTGGACTTTTCTTCAGATTTTGATCTTCTACTGATGTCAGATGAAGTGTTCTTGACATTTGGTCTACCTTTTTGATCAATCTTCTTTATGAACTTGTTGAACTGTCTTCCAAGCATGGCTATAGCTTCTGATATACTTTCATCACCTCCAATATTTCCTTTTTTTTAATTCTCTTCAGTATTTGATACAAAAGCTATGCTTTTGTTTTTCTTTTCAACATTCTCACACAAGCCCATTTCAAAATTTTGGAGAGAACCAATAAGCTCATCAACCTTCATATTGCAGATATCTTGAGCCTCTTCTATAGCAGTAACCTTCATGACAAATCTCTTGGGCAATGATCTGAGAATATTTCTTACAAGTTTTTCTTCAGACATTTTCTCTCCTAAGCCTCTAGAAGTGTTGGCAATTTCAAGAATATTCATGTGGAAGTCATGAATAGTCTCATCCTCTTTCATCCTCAGATTTTCAAACTTAGCAGTCAGCATCTGGAGTTTAGACATCCTTACCTTGGAGGTACCTTCATGAGTTGTTTTGAGAGTATCCCAAACTTCTTTAGCCAGTTCACAGTGATGCACCAGTCTGAAAATGTTCTTATTTATCCCATTGAACAGTGCATTCAAAGCCTTAGAGTTTCCAAGGGCTAATGCCTCTGGCTCTTTGTCCCACTCTTCTTCAGGAATTTGCATAATGGTTCCATCTTTACCTGTCTTCGTTGGATGTTCCCATCCTTTGTTGACAGCTCTTCAGACCTTGTTATCCAGAGACCTCAAGAAGGCTATCATACGAGGTTTCCAGTCATCATAGTTAGAACCATCCAGCATGGGTGGTCTATTTGAGAATCCTACATCCTTGTCCATGGTACTAGAAAGTAACGTCCCTAGATCTCACCCATAAATTAACAGGCAGGGTGCCTGCTCTGATGCCAATTGAAATTCTAGTAACAGACTATCGATGTCTCACTGGATATTATGACATCCAATTCTACGCAGACAGGTAATGTATGCAGAAAATAAATGTAGAAAGCAGTAAATGACATAGAGAATTGTTTACCCAGTTCGGTGACAAACACACCTACATCTGGGGGCTACCAAGCCAGGGAGGAAATCCACTATAAGAGGTATTAATTCAGGACTTAAACCACTTGTTTAATCCTATCACTTAAGACCTACCCAATACAATTTCAATCTAAACTAAAACCTGAGTACCTACTCACTCCCCCTCAATCACAGCAGTGATTACAACCATTAAGAATTTTAAAGTCAGTGGTGAAGATATACTTCAAACAACTCTTGATTGTGCTTAAAAGCTTTAATCAAGAAACACAACACTCACGCTTAAAAGCTTAGAGAGACACAACAATTACAACTCAATAAACACCCTAGTCCAATGCAATCATCTAGGTGATAATTGCTTGGCTCACAAGTAAAACCTAATTCAAGACACAATGAAAGTACAACAAGGATATATAATGATATATTTAATTCTTCACGCTTCAAACCCCTTGAATTGTTGAAAGTAGGATTGTCATCCTTTTATAGTGCAGTACTTGGGCCTTGTACTTGAATTTCCTAAAATTAAGGTTAAACAAGTTAACCTAATTTCCACACATTAGGGTGCTAACAAATAGGCTATATGTTAGGTCTCTTAATTTTAGCACAGCTGTTAGTTTCCTGAATTTTAGCACAGCTGTTAGTTTCCTGAAAATCAGCCTGAGATAAATACTGAAACATAACAGAAAACTTAGCCTATACTTTAGCATCTGCTGCCAGGGATGAATGTCATAACATTCAGTTTGACATCCAGAAAATGCTGTCATGAATGAATGTCATAACATTCAGTTTGACATCCAATAAATCATGTATTAGCTAATCCTGCAGCATACTACTTAAGTATGTCATGACATCAGTCAAGACATCTAAGTACAGTAAGTGTTTTAACATAAAATGCAGCCAATCAAAAACATCTACAATAGTAAATGACCTCCTTCTAATTTTAGGGTTACTAGGAGTACCACTCTCAAAGATCTAAATTCCCAAGTTGATAGTCTCTTAAGCCATGATGACAATCAAATGATGGTTAAGATTAAATATAAGTCTCCTTAAATTGCTATTGATGGAAAACTAAGGTTAAGTAATCTTTATCTCAATACAAATGAAAATTCAAAATCAATATTTTACATCTTTCGTTATTACGAGATTAAGGGTCCAATCCAGATGGATAATACTAATCAAAGATCAACAAATGATATTATTAAAATAATGAAATGTCTCAATATCACTGGTGAATATGTTGAAAGTATAATTATCATTTGTTAGAACCATGTTGTTGATGTTATTATTTTTATAACGTGTTGGTTTCAAAATGTCTATGTTGCTTACTTCATGTTTACTTTGTATATGTCACGTCTAAGTTGTGTATGTTCATGAAAAAATTAAATTAAATAAATTTCGTTTAGCTAATACAGCAAACTAGAGATCCTAAATAGTATATGTAATACAATAAGTCATAAAATAGGTACAACTATTAGTGGATACACCTTGTGTAATGTGTGAAATCTATGCAATGAGCTTATAATTCTGGTCATATGGGTTTATGAGGCCCATCATGTCATGTGCAAGATAGGTTATTCCATGAAGTCTAATATTCATAAATACCACCAAACACAAAATGTTTGGATGTCCATCTGGTCGCTCTAAGGGAGCCGTTAGTGGGAGGTTTGTGATCCATACTATCATATATGGTAGGAAATTCTCTTATATCCAATATGTATTACTGAATGATAGCTAATATCAAATTACTTAAAATAAATCTTGTAATGACATATAATAAGAAAATATTTATACCTATAATAGGCTCACATATCCTATTGGCTTCCTGGTTCATTATTAATAGTCTATCTTACATAATGATAGTGCATTGTCAAAACGACATATCCTTATGACCAACTATCATATCCAAGCTCACAAAATAATCAAATATACTTCACATCAATGTAATAATCTAACTTGTATGTCAAGATAATGCTATTGTCGTGCAATTCAGTTTTAGTGGTTGTTTGGTTATGTTGCAAATAAAATGACTTGCAACACAAGAAAATTGTCACAACTTGACAATTTTAAAAGTTAGTTGGTTATTTGACTTACTAGCTATATATACTCACCCTAATCTATTTCTTTACTCTAACTTTATTATAACCCTCTTTAATTTCATATATCATTCTTTATGTACATTGCCTTTTGTGACACAATATTCCAACAAATTGGTATAAAGATAATAGGTTTGATCCAAGCTTTCATAAATGGAAAATGGAAGCACACCTTCTAGTTAATTCCTTGCAAATCTATCCGCTTTCAAAGCGAAACATTATGGTAGAGGGTTGCGCAGATGAATGTCATATTCAGATTTCAAGATGTGCTTGAAATCATGAATGATTGATTGCTTTCATTAGAGGCCAATGTAACTAAGACACATAAGACAGTTCATTGTGAATTACGCAAGAAAGATAGAAAATGTCTATTCTTAATCCATTATTGTGTGGATCAAAACATCTTTGAGAAGATAATATAAGAAGAAAAGATTAAGGGTGTGTGAAATGTACTCAAGAAGTTGTATGGAGGTGATGAGAAATTAAAGAAGGTGAAATTACAATCTTTGAGGAAGCAATATGAGAACACACGTGTAAATGAGGGTAGTGTAGTTGCAGATTTCTTCTCGAGATTGTTGTTATTAACTAATTATATGAAGTTGTATGGTGAGAAGATCACTGAATTACAAAAGGATGAGAAAGTTTTGAGATCCTTAACTCCAAAATGTGATCACAATGTCATGGCAATTGAAGAATCAAAGGACCTACTTAAGATGAAGCTTTAATATTACCAATCATCCTTAGAGGCTCATGAGTTAAGTTTAAAATAGATGAATTCTAAGAAGGTCACATAGAAATCTCTTTAAGCTAAGTTCTTCGAGAGGATGAAACAAGATTTTTGAAAAACCAAAAAAGAGAATGAAAATAGGAAAAAGAAGAAGTGAAATGATGGAGGTGCTGGCAAGAATTCAAAGATTCAAAGAGAGAGAAGAAATAACGGTGCCTCTCACAATAAGAAATTCAAGTAGATGGTGAAAATTAAGGAGTTGCAATGCTCTTTTTTTTATAGAAGTTTGGTCATTATACACGATATTGGTACTTCAATGGTATCTAGACATAGGTTGTAGTAATCACATGACATACAACAAAGATTGGTTTAACAAAGTTAATAAATCGGTAAGAAAAATCACCATATTTTCAGACAATAACATGATTACACCTAAGTGTATGGAAAACATTCTTGTGAAGAAGAAGAATTAAGCGGTGTGTTATATGTTCCTTCAATAGAAAGTAATTAGATATACTTGGACTAATTACTTGACAAGAACTATACCATGATGTTAAAAGATAAGAAGCTGAAGAAGTTTGATACAAGTTCCAAAATAATTTTGAAGGAACCTCTGTCAAACGACAGAAACTTCAAAATTAGATCAACATGTTTGACCATCAATGTCTTACATCAACTACAACTGAGGATCTAAATTGGATTTGGCATCAGATATATATATATATATATATATATATATATATATATATATATATATATATATATATATATATATATATATATATATATATATATATATATATATATATATATATATATATATATATATATATATATATATATTTCATAACTTTATTAACCAACCTTTTAAATTTTATCAATCAACTTTGGTGACTGTCCAAAATTATTTTTAATATTTGGACGTTTATTAACAAACTTCATAACTTCATTAACCAACTTTTTACTTTTCATTAACCAATTTTGATTTACTACTAAAAATTATTTTTAATATCCAAGCGTTTATTAACCAACTTTATCACTTCATTAATTATTTTTTAACATTTCATTAACAAACTATGTTTACTATTAAAAAATCACTATTCATGTACTGTGCACGGACACTGTCACGATACCGTTCACACACATGTGAATTGTTCACACGATATTGTTCATGTACTGTTCATACACTACGTATTATTCACTGTGCACGGACACTGTCCCGATACCGTTCACACACATGTGAATTGTTCACACGATATTGTTCATGTACTGTTCATACACTATTCACGCATTATTCATTATGCACGACATTGTTCACCGTATTTGTGAACAATACATACAATGTAGTGTACGCTTTTAGTGTAAGCATAACATTGCTGATATATATATATATATAGTGTACTGATATATATATATATATATATATATATATATATATATATATATATATATATATATATATATATATATATATATATATATATATATATATATACACCATCCCCAACGTCATGATATTGCGACGTGAAAATTTTCTGACAAAAAAGGCCAATTGTGATGTGATAATCACGTTGCTAATATTTTTTAATGATTAAATAAAAGAACCATCCTTTTCAGATGGTGGGTTGTTATAAATTTTTATAAAAAAAATGTTGCGTCGTGTTAATTACGTCGCAACATATATTTTCTAATAAAAAAACGTCAATTATTTCACAAGGGGGGAGTTTCAATTTTTTTTTTAAAAATAGTTGTGACATGTAATTCAGGTCGCAAAATGCTTTTCAGAAAATCTACAGAGATCACGTTGGAATCTTGACTGTTTAATGGATGTTTGATCAGGAACATTATCGTTATGCATTTCTGTATTACTGACGTTGAATTCACGTCGCAACGCGACGATCATATTTAGGTTGTCACGTGATTTTCACGTGCTGCGTTGCGATGCGATTTTCACTTTGTTGTGTAACACCCCGTGTCTCTAAAAACTATTTATATTAATTAATTATAATTTTATGTGTGTGCCTAATTATTATTTGTGTGATAATTGAGATGTGTTAGAGTAACAAGGGTGTGTGACCCTTAGGTAGAGAGTGTGACGAGTAATTAGAGGTTGATAGATTTATTTAGAATTATTTAAATGATTAAATAATGTTTTTATGTTATTATTTAAATGAAATAATAAATAAAATGAAATAATTAGTTTGGGTGGAAAGTGGGAATTATAGAAAATTAAAATAAATAACGTAAGTTAGTAATAAATTGAGGCTTAGTGGAATATTATAAAGATAGAAATTAGATTTTCATTTGTGAAGAGAGAAGTGAACTGAAACTTTTGGGATTGGAGAAAAGGAGACAAGAGAAGAGAAAAACAAGAAAACCTAAGGAGAGCTCTAGGGAAGAGAACTTATAGCCAAAAACTTGAATTTTTCTGGAATTACAAGGTAAGAGTGAGAATTTAGTTCATAATTAGAGATATGAATGGAAGAGTAGAGGAAAGTCTAATTCTTTTTGGATTGATGATGAATGTTAATATTTGTTGAATGAAATTTTTGTTTTAAAGTGTCCATGTATGTTCACCATTGATGATGTTTGAAGGTTTTAGGAACTAGTAGTATATAGATCCATGATTATACAAATATAAGTAGTGACTTATATATGTATGTTTATGACTGAATTTAAAACCATAAAATATTTGTGGTGATGATTTTATAGACGTGTTTGGGATTGGAGAAGATGAAAATCGTGCTGGAAATTTCATAAAAACTGCAAATTTTTAATAATGTCTTTGTGTAAGGTTTTGATCATAACTTTTAACTCGTAAATCATTTTAGAAAGGGGTTTGAAATGTTATGTAGATGAAGCAGAGGGATATAACTTTATTTCAGGAATAAAATATTTTTCGTGATGATTTCGTGGATTTTTTTTAGGTTGGAAAAGATGTAAATCGTGCTGGAAATTTCAGGGTAAAAAATAGCAACTTTTTGGTAACGCCTTTGTGCATGGTTTTCATCAAAACTTTCAACTCGTAAATTATTTTGGGATGGGGTTAAAAGTGTTGGGTAGCTGAAACAGAGGGTTATAACTTTTTTTAAGGTATAAAATATTTTTAACGATTTTATCAGAGATTGGTAGCAGGTGGGAAAGAAGTGTATGATGTAACGAATATGGATCAGGTCCACATTGACAAATTACTTGATGTGTTGTGAATGATTGGGAAGGCGTGTTTGATTATATTGGTGGTAGTCCAGAACGGTGAATTACATTATGCATGGTTGTAATTGTGGATGATTAAATATTATTATAATTGTTGTGTTAATTGCATTATTAATATGTCATACATTCTTTGTTGATATGTTGAAGGAGATAAGTCATAAGTCTGAAGGGGGACGAAAGAGTTATCCAGAACTCAGAAGGGGGAGTTCGGGATTTTGAAGGGGGAATCGGGTTTGTAATAAGAACCAAATGTTGAATTGGTACCACATGCATATGAGTCGTTGTCTTTGTCGTTGTCATGAGTCGCATAACATGAATACAACATATGCTTGAAATATGACTATGTGTGATGATGGTGTTGTGGTATGTGATATTGATGATAATTGAGGCGTGAGAATGTGATATGTTGTTGTACATGATTATGTAGATATTTTACTCTATTTTATATTCTATGATGTTATTATCGAAATCAATTTTTACCCCTTCTGTTTGAATGTTGCCTTTGTATGGGCATCATACAGATACTCAAGAGTATAGATGCTTATGTGAGTGAGAGTTAGCTCTTGGAGCTATTTCTTTTAGTTTATTCGTGTTAGTTTTGGTTATGCTCTGATACGTAACACTGAAAGCGATTTAATTTATTTTGTGTTGAAATTTCCTAAGAGACAATGCATGCTCTCGTATTTGTTCTATGTTTTGGTGTGATAGTACTTGGAGAAGACTCACGAGTTGGTGCTTTTAAGTTTGTTATGAAAACTATTATGAGATTTTGAATTGGTATGTTTTTTTATTATGATTTTGCTGCAAAGATATTCAGATGAGTTGGACGTCGTTTAAACATCCTAAGTGCAAATGTATGTAGTAAAATATTTTGTTATAACCCGTGTTACAGAGCAGGCTATGATTATTGTGAGTGACATCCTATGTGATTATATTTTGTTAATTAAATTCTTTGATAATTACGCGCGGGTTTTTAGGGTGTTAAATAGTGGTATCAGAGCAGGTCATATGGGTTTATGAGGCCCATCATATCATGTGCAAGATAGGTTATTCCATGAAGTCTAATATTCATAAATACCACCAAACACAAATGTTTGG
Source organism: Lathyrus oleraceus (assembly GCF_024323335.1). NCBI lineage: Eukaryota > Viridiplantae > Streptophyta > Magnoliopsida > Fabales > Fabaceae > Lathyrus > Lathyrus oleraceus. The sequence goes on from NC_066582.1 coordinate 56,226,947, forward strand.
GTGTCCATCTGGTCGCTCTAAGGGAGCCGTTAGTGGGAGGTTTGTGATCCATACTATCATATATGGTAGGAAATTCTCTTATATCCAATATGTATTACTGAATGATAGCTAATATCAAATTACTTAAAATAAATCTTCTAATGACATATAATGAGAAAATATTTATACCTATAATAGGCTCACATATCCTATTGGCTTCCTGGTTCATTATTAATAGTCTATCTTACATAATGATAGTGCATTGTCAAAACGACATATCCTTATGACCAACTATCATATCCAAGCTCACAAAATAATTAAATATACTTCACATCAATGTAATAGTCTAACTTGTATGTCAAGATAATGCTATTGTCGTGCAACTCAGTTTTAGTGGTTGTTTGGTTATGTTGCAAATAAAATGACTTGCAACACAAGAAAATTGTCACAACTTGACAATTTTAAAAGTTAGTTGGTTATTTGACTTACTAGCTATATATACTCACTCTAATATATTTCTTTACTCTAACTTTATTATAACCCTCTTTAATTTCATATATCATTCTTTATGTACATTGCCTTTTGTGACACAATATTCCAACAAATTGGTATAAAGATAATAGGTTTGATCCAAGCTTTCATAAATGGAAAATGGAAGCACACCTTCTAGTTAATTCCTTGCAAATCTATCCGCTTTCAAAGCGAAACATTATGGTAGAGGGTTGCGCAGATGAATGTCATATTCAGATTTCAAGATGTGCTTGAATCATGAATGATTGATTGCTTTCATTAGAGGCCAATGTAACTAAGACACATAAGACAGTTCATTGTGAATTAAGCAAGAAAGATAGGAAATGTCTATTCTTAATCCATTATTGTGTGGATCAAAACATCTTTGAGAAGATCATATAAGAAGAAAAGATTAAGGGTGTGTGAAATATACTCAAGAAGTTGTATGGAGGTGATGAGAAATTAAAGAAGGTGAAATTGCAATCTTTGAGGAAGCAATATGAGAACACACATGTAAATGAGGGTAGTGTAGTTACAAATTTCTTCTCGAGATTGTTGTTATTAACTAATTATATGAAGTTGTATGGTGAGAAGATCATTGAATTACAAAAGGATGAGAAAGTTTTGAGATCCTTAACTCCAAAATGTGATCACAATGTCATGGCAATTGAAGAATCAAAGGACCTACTTAAGATGAAGCTTTAATATTACCAATCATCCTTAGAGGCTCATGAGTTAGGTTTAAAATAGATGAATTCTAAGAAGGTCACATAGAAATCTCTTTAAGCCAAGTTCTTCGAGAGGATGAAACAAGATTTTTGAAAAACCAAAAAAGAGAATGAAAATTGGAAAAAGAAGAAGTGAAATGATGGAGGTGCTGGCAAGAATTCAAAGATTCAAAGAGAGAGAAGAAATAATGGTGCCTCTCACAATAAGAAATTCAAGTAGATGGTGGAAATTAAAGAGTTGCAATGCTCTTTTTTTTATAGAAGTTTGGTCATTATACACGATATTGGTACTTCAATGGTATCTAGACATAGGTTGTAGTAATCACATGACATACAACAAAGATTGGTTTAACAAAGTTAATAAATCGGTAAGAAAATTCACCATATTTTCAGACAATAACATGATTACACCTAAGTGTATGGGAAACATTCTTGTGAAGAAGAAGAATTAAGCGGTGTGTTATATGTTCCTTCAATAGAAAGTAATTAGATATACTTGGACTAATTACTTGACAAGAACTATACCATGATGTTAAAAGATAAGAAGCTGAAGAAGTTTGATACAAGTTCCAAAATAATTTTGAAGGAACCTCTGTCAAACGACAGAAACTTCAAAATTAGATCAACATGTTTGACCATCAATGTCTTACATCAACTACAACTGAGGATCTAAATTGGATTTGGCATCAGATATATATATATATATATATATATATATATATATATATATATATATATATATATATATATATATATATATATATATATATATATATATATATATATATATATATATATATATATATATATATAAAAAATATCATAACTTTATTAACCAACCTTTTAAATTTTATCAATCAACTTTGGTGACTGTCCAAAATTATTTTTAATATTTGGACGTTTTTTACAAACTTCATAACTTTATTAACCAACTTTTTACTTTCCATTAACCAATTTTGGTTTACCACTAAAAATTATTTTTAATTTCCAGGGGTTTATTAACCAACTTTATCACTTCATTAATTATTTTTTAACATTTCATTAACAAACTATGTTTACTATTAAAAAATCACTATTCATGTACTGTGCACGGACACTGTCACGATACCGTTCACACACATGTGAATTGTTCACACAATATTGTTCATGTATTGTTCATACACTATTCACGCATTATTCACTGTGCACGGACACTGTCACGATACCGTTCACAAACATGTGAATTGTTCACACGATATTGTTCATGTACTGTTCATACACTATTCACGCATTATTCATTATGCACGACATTGTTCACCGTATTTGTGAATAATACATACAATGTAGTGTACGCTTTTAGTGTAAGCATAACATTGCTGATATATATATATATATATATATATATATATATATATATATATATATATATATATATATATATATATATATATATATATATATATATATATATATATATATATATATATATATATATATATATATATATATATATATATATATATATATATATATATATACACCATCCCCAACGTCATGATATTGCGACGTGAAAATTTTCTGACAAAAAAGGCCAATTGTGATGTGATAATCACGTTGCTAATATTTTTTAATGATTAAATAAAAGAACCATCCTTTTCAGATGGTGGGTTGTTATAAATTTTTAAAAAAAAATGTTGCGTCGTGTTAATTACGTCGCAACATATATTTTCTAATAAAAAAACGTCAATTATTTCACAAGGGGGGAGTTTCAAATATTTTTTTTAAAATAGTTGTGACATGTAATTCAGGTCGCAAAATACTTTTCAGAAAATCTACAGAGATCACGTTGGAATCTTGACTGTTTAATGGATGTTTGATCAGGAACATTATCGTTATGACATTTTTGTATTACTGACATTGAATTCACGTCGCAACGCGACGATCATATTTAGGTTGTCACGTGATTTTCACGTGCTGCGTTGCGATGCGATTTTCACTTTGTTGTGTAACACCCCGTGTTTCTAAAAACTATTTATATTAATTAATTATAATTTTATGTGTATGCCTAATTATTATTTGTGTGATAATTGAGATGTGTTAGGGTAAAAAGGGTGTGTGACCCTTAGGTAGAGAGTGTGACGAGTAATTAGAGGTTGATAGATTTATTTAGAATTATTTAAATGATTAAATAATGTTTTTATGTTATTATTTAAATGAAATAATAAATAAAATGAAATAATTAGTTTGGGTGGAAAGTGGGAATTATAGAAAATTAAAATAAATAACGTAAGTTAGTAATAAATTGAGGCTTAGTGGAATATTATAAAGATAGAAATTAGATTTTCATTTATGAGGAGAGAAGTGAACTGAAACTTTTGGGATTGGAGAAAAGGAGACAAGAGAAGAGAAAAACAAGAAAACTTAAGGAGAGCTCTAGGGAAGAGAAGTTATAGCCAAAAACTTGGATTTTTCTGGAATTACAAGGTAAGAGTGAGAATTTAGTTCATAATTAGAGATATGAATGGAAGAGTAGAGGAAAGTCTAATTTTTTTTGGATTGATGATGAATGTTAATATTTGTTGAATGAAATTTTTGTTTTAAAGTGTCCATGTATGTTCACCATTGATGATGTTTGAAGGTTTTAGGAACTAGTAGTATATAGATCCATGATTATACGAATATAAGTAGTGACTTATATATGTATGTTTATGACTGAATTTAAAACCATAAAATATTTGTGGTGATGATTTTATAGACGTGTTTGGGATTGGAGAAGATGAAAATCGTGCTGGAAATTTCATAAAAACTGCAAATTTTTAATAATGTCTTTGTGTAAGGTTTTGATCATAACTTTTAACTCGTAAATCATTTTAGGAAGGGGTTTGAAATGTTATGTAAATGAAGCAGAGGGATATAACTTTATTTCAGGAATAAAATATTTTTCGTGATGATTTCGTGGATGTTTTTTAGGTTGGAAAAGATGTAAATCGTGTTGGAAATTTCAGGGGAAAAAATAGCAACTTTTTGGTAACGCCTTTGTGCATGGTTTTCATCAAAACTTTCAACTCGTAAATTATTTTGGGATGGGGTTAAAAGTGTTGGGTAGCTGAAACAGAGGGTTATAACTTTGTTTAAGGTATAAAATATTTTTAACGATTTTATCAGAGATTGGTAGCAGGTGGGAAAGAAGTGTATGATGTAACGAATATGGATCAGGTCCACATTGACAAATTATTTGACGTGTTGTGAATGATTGGGAAGGCGTGTTTGATTATATTGGTGGTAGTCCAGAACGGTGAATTACATTATGCATGGTTGTAATTGTGTGATAAATTGTGGATGATTAAATATTATTATAATTGTTGTGTTAATTGCATTATTAATATGTCATACATTCATTGTTGATATGTTGAAGGAGATAAGTCATAAGTCTGAAGGGGGACGAAAGAGTTATCCAGAACTCAGAAGGGGGAGTTCGGGATTTTGAAGGGGGAATCGGGTTCGTAATAAGAACCAAATGTTGAATTGGTACCACATGCATATGAGTCGTTGTCTTTGTCGTTGTCATGAGTCGCATAACATGAATACAACATATGCTTGAAATATGACTATGTGTGATGATGGTGTTGTGGTATGTGATATTGATGATAATTTGGGCGTGAGAATGTGATATGTTGTTGTGCATGATTATGTAGATATTTTACTCTATTTTATATTCTATGATGTTATTATCGAAATCAATTTTTACCCCTTCTGTTTGAATGTTGCCTTTATATGGGCATCATGCAGATACTCAAGAGTATAGATGCTTATGTGAGTGGGAGTTAGCTCTTGGAGCTATTTCTTTTAGTTTATTCGTGTTAGTTTTGGTTATGCTCTGATACGTAACACTGGAAGCGATTTAATTTATTTTGTGTTGAAATTTCCTAAGAGACAATGCATGCTCTCGTATTTGTTCTATGTTTTGGTGTGATAGTACTTGGAGAAGACTCACGAGTTGGTGCTTTTAAGTTTGTTATGAAAACTATTATGAGATTTTGAATTGGTATGTTTTTTTATTATGATTTTGCTGCAAAGATATTCAGATGAGTTGGATGTCGTTTAAACATCCTAAGTGAAAATGTATGTAGTAAAATATTTTGTTATAACCCGTGTTACAGAGCAGGCTATGATTATTGTGAGTGACACCCTATGTGATTATATTTTGTTAATTAAATTCTTTGATAATTACGCGTGGGTTTTTAGGGTGTTAAATAGTGGTATCAGAGCAGGTCGGTCCGTCATCCAGGTTTTTTAATTATGTTTGTTCCCTAGTATGCGACATGTGTGTGAAAATATTGTCGGTGCTTATTTTGTTTTCCATTTGCAGGTTGGAAATGAAAGGAGTGGGGGAGAAGTGTATGCTTATCTTGGATTTTCCAACTGTAAAGAGCATGGACATCATGTTGTTGCATGCGAGAGTGTTGTGTTGGCTAGTTTAACTGTTTTGAGAATATTATAATTTTCCTGAACCTAAAGAGAGGTCGGATTCGAGGATGGTTCCGGTTAGCAAAATGGTGTGATCCTTGAGGGAAGAGGGTCATGTGTTCTCGTTGTTCGCTTTATTGTGAGGGGGGATGCGATTTTTTGGCTAGAGATAAGCTAATGGTGTGTTGAGTATCCTGACAGGTTTCCTCAGGATGTGTGCAGTTTGTCTTTCACTAGAACAATTTTGATGTTATTCTTGGAATGAATTGGTTTGAGTTAAACCAAGTGTTTACCAATTATTTGATAATTCGATGCAGTTTCTTGAATCCAAAAAAGATGTGAATTCAAGATTCTTGTTAGATGGTCCAGTTGGGATGTCTTTGAGGGAGAACGATCAGGTATTGTTGAGATTTGCTTCTCGGAGAGTGAGGAGAAATGTGACGGCTAGTGATATGCAAGTGGTGTGTGATTCCTGATGTTTTCCTGAAGATATTTGTGACTTGCCTCTAGAGCAGGAATATGAGTTTGATGGAGGTGAATAGTTGATGTTTGTATCTACTAAGAAAGTGAGAGAGACCGTGAAGGATGAGGCGCAAGTGTTTGTGATTTTAGATTTGTTGGAAGCCAAAGGCAAGGCATTAGTTCGTGATCTTCATGTAGTGTTTGAATTTATGGAAGTGTTTCCTGAAGACATCAGTGATTTACCACCAGAGAGAGAGATTGGGTTTACTATTAACTTGGTACCTGGTACTGGTCCTATTTCTATGGCTTTGTACAAAATGTAATCTTCTAAGTTGAGTGAGCTGAAGAAACAGTTGTCAGAGTTACTTGAGAAGAGATTTGTTCAACCAAGTGTTTCTCCTGAGTGCACCAATATTGTTAGTAAAGAAGAAGGATGGTAGCATAAGGTTGTGTATTAACTATAGACAGATGAACAAGGTGACGATTAAGAATAAATATCCTCTTTCGAGAATCGATGATTTGATGGATCAATTAGTCGGTGCTTGTGTTTTTAGTAAAATTGATTTGTGGTCGGGTTACCATCAAATTTGAGTGAAACCAGAAGATATGGTCACTACGAGTATTTTGTGATGATGTTTGGTGTGACCAATGCTCCAGGTGTGTTTATGGAATATATGAATAAGACTTTTCATCAGTATTTGAATAAATTCGTGATGGTATTCATTGATGACATTCTAATTTATTCAAAGACTAATGAAGAGCATGTTGAGCATCTGAGAATTGTATTGGAGTTGTTGAAAGAGAAGAAATTATATGCTAATTTATCTAAGTGTGAGTTTTGGTTAAGAAAAATGAGTTTTCTTGGGCACGTAATTTTTAGTGGTGGTATTGTAGTTGATCCTTTGAAGGTTGATGATGTGTTGCATTTGGAGACTCTGAAGTCTGTTACGGAGATTAGAAGTTTCCTTGGGTTAGTTGGTTATTATCGTAGATTCATAGAAGGTTTTTTGAAGTTGGTAATGCCTTTGACTTAGTTGACTCGAAAGGGTCAAGTGTATGTGTGGGATGTTGCTTGTGAAGAGAGTTTTGTATAACTCAAGAAAAAGTTGATGATTGCTTTGGTTTTGATTCTTCCGAGTACAACCGAACATTTTATTGTGTATTGTTATGCTTCCAAGACGGGTCTAGGTGGTGTGTTGATGCATAATGGACAAGTTATGGCTTATGTATCGAGACAACTTAGAGCTCATGAGAAGAATTATCCTACGCATGACTTAGAGTTAGTCATCGTTATGTCCGCACTTAAAATTTAGAGACATTATATGTTTGGCTCTAGATTTGAAGTGTTCAGTGATCATAAGATCTTGAAGTACCTATTCAATCAGAATGAGTTAAATATGAGGCAGAGGACGTGGCTTGAATTGTTAAAGGATTATGACTTTGGTTTGAATTACCATCCTGGTAAAGCCAATGTAATGGTTGACGCATTGAGTCGGAAGATGTTGCATATGTCGATATTGATGGCTAGATAACTATAGCTAATCGAAGAATTTAGAGTTGAGTTTGGTTTGTGAAGTTACATCATAGAGTGTGAAGCTAGGTATGTTAAAGCTTACCAATGGTGTTTTAGGAAGGGATTAGAGAAAGTTAGAGGGTTGATTTGGAATTGGTAAACCGTTTGGATTTAATCAATCAAGGTCGAGGTGGTGATTTCAAGATTGATGATAACAATGTCATAAAATTCCGTGACAAAATCTGTGTTTCTGATGTGCCTGAACTCAAGAAGAGTATTCTTGAAGAAGGACACCAAAGTGGTATGAGTATTCATCCGGGTGCTACAAAAATGTGTCAAGATTTGAGAAAGATGTTTTTGTCATTTGGGATGAAGAAAGAGATTACAAAGTTTGTGTATCTGTGTCTGACTTGCCATAAGTAAAAGGTTGAGTATCAAAAGTCGTCGGATTTGATACAACCGTTGTATATTCCTGAGTGGAAACGGGACAACATTTTGATGGATTTTGTGTCTGGATTACTGAGGACTGTGAAGAATTGTGATACTACCTAGGTAATTGTGGATAGGTTGATAAAGTTTGCTCATTTTATTCCGTTGAGACTAGATTATTCGTTGGAGAGGTTAGTGAAGCTGTATATCGAGAGGATTGTTAGTTTGCACGATATTCCATCTAGTATTGTATATGATAGAGATTTGAGGTTTACATCGAGGTTCTCGGAGAGTTTGTAGATGGCTTTGGATACGAAGTTGCATCTGAGTTCTGCTTATGATCCATAGACAGATGGTCAGACTGAGAGGACTATTCAGTCGCTCGAGGACTTATGATCCGCTGTCGCACACGGGTCAAAACGAGTAATAATATATAGTAAACGGAAAGCGACACCTCGAGTATCGTATCGCAAGGACTCTTGACAAATTAACCAAGTATGAAAACAAAATATGGGGGTTTCAATTCGATTTAGAATAAGTGATTATGAAAAGTGATTAAAAAAAGTGATTATAGAATAAGCTGACACGAACCAACCTACTGCATCATCTTCCGACTTATCATTGATTCTTATAAAATTCCAAATCCCTAATGGGTCTGCTCCTATTCGATTACAATTACCATTAACAAGCGTAAAGGAAATTATGCGAGTAATCTTCCCAAATTCCGAATTAAGCAAACGGATTAAAAACTATTGTGAATTAAGCAGACGCAACTTGATCGTTCGTGATAAAATAAAAGCTTTGTTAACATGAAATTGATTTGGGATCATCATTCATCAATCGAATTTAAGGATTCTATCCTATAGCAACAATTAGATTAAGCAAATAATTGGAATTATAAGAAGAATTCAAAGGAAACAAATTGGAATTAATAAAAACCTCAAAGCGGATTCTGAATTACAGCAGGTTGATTCAAAAGGGATTAGTTCTCCATAGTCATCTTGCTAGCTCTCAAAAAATCGTATCTGAACAGAAAAACGTAACCCTGTTTTTGGCTGCCTAACCTAGGTAAAAACACCCCAAACCCGTTTCACAACTCAACCGGGTCAAATGTACGATCTGGGCCCAATACAACTAACCCAAACAAAATATAAAAATAATGCAGCAGCTTCAACGAAATTTCTGGCCCTGCTACAGTCTGATTCAGCTCTTGACTTCTGAACAAAAGTTGTATATCTTTTTCTTAGCTTTCCATCAAATGATAGCACGTCTCAATCCGATACTCCTAGCTCAAGATATGATTTTTCTCGCGAAAGCTGCTAATGCTGAAAATTAAATACGAAAATTAAATAAGTGCAAAAATAACATAAATTATGAAAACACATTAAAACATAAAAATAATCAAAGCCAACCGAAGAAATGCTTAAGTACAAACATGGAAGAACGTGCATCAAAATGCACTGATCAAATTCCCCCACACTTGAACTTTTGCACTCCGAGCAAAATGAAAAACAAAACAAAACACAGACACATCAACGGTTACTCATTCTAGGCTACAAGTCATCTTCGGTTAAGTTTGCTTCGATAGGTACTAATCTTGCACACTAAGGACATTGTAACAACACTAATCCATAGTTATGCAGACATAAACCTCCTGAATACATAAATCAACTCGAATCATGTTATTATATTAAAGCCTAACTTACTCATCCTTCTTTGGCTCTTTTTCATTCAGGCGCAATCACATTAAGCCCGTTATCTCCACACTTCATAGCAAGGCGATCGGTTAGTGACTCTGATCCTTTTCTGCACGGGGTTCTGGTACTTAAGTGGCATAACCCTTTGCTTACTCAATTGTAGTTGCGGGGGATTGGACCGTAATCCGCCCTACCAAGTTCAGCACCAGAAACTGCTGAACCAACTACAAAAGAGTCTTATTTCCAACTTTTTTTTGAAGGTTCCACAACCGTTGGGTTAAGTGACCGGGTGAGGGTCACCAAACTTAGAAGGTGCATTCCTTTATTTTATTTTTTTCTCTTTTTTTTTCGGAACACTCACTTATATTCATCGGCTTCCCTGCGTAGAGTGTATGTGAGATGGTGCTAACTGCTGAAATAAACTACTCAAGAGCTGTCAGAGGATGAGAATGTAAGGCTAAAACATAATAAAAGTTCAACTCAATTTCCATATGCAGGAGACTTACGGTGTTAAAACAATACCGATCTAGTCTCCGCAAACTCGACTCAAAGTAACCTATAGCCTAAAACTTTCAAGAAGATGCATTTTTTTTATTTTAAATTTGAACCAAAAACAGAGAAAAATAAAACAAAGAAAACAAACAAATAAATGATTCCCTCCCCCACACTTAAAACATACATTGTCCTCAATGAAAGAGCATAAATATAAAATAAGAGTGAGAGAAATGAAAGAACACACCCGAGGAGTCAAGGCGGATAAGTGATTGCATAAACAGCCTTTCCGAAAGAGATCTCTGCTACAGTCTCTTCTTCCAAAGTCGGGTTCTCATGGAGTAGCTTTGGGGAGTGTCCATTGACCTTGAAATTTTTATTAATGCATTTGTCTTGTATTCGAGGATCAAAGAAGTGTCTTCGATGAGTAAAAGTGTTGAATGGACACGTGAAAGTGATCTCCTTTTTTACAACATCAAGAATTAAAGGATTATGGGGATGCCTCACTACTTTTGTTTCATCTTTAAGTGAGATCCTATGCATACATATGGATGAGATAATATCACGAGTGCCAGCCAAGGTCCATCCAATTCCCTTCTTATATTTCTGATTAAGTTGAAGCTTTGATGAATAATATGAATCCTCGGGAAGTGGTTTAGGCTCTAAAGAATGTGGTTGTTCAATGCATGGTATGTTTGGGGCAGCCGGAATGTCAAGAGCTTCATCCAAATAAACAACTTCGTTTATACTATCACCCTGCAAGGTAACATCAATCTCAGCACAAACAACACAAAGGTTAGTGTTAGTACAATCATCACATGAATAAACATCATCAAACTCAGATAGAGATGGAAAATCAAGTGAAAATAATTCAGAAAAGGTGTCATCAACCAACTCAGAGATCAATTCAATATGAAAAATAGAATTCTCCTCCAAGGGATGTTTCATGGCATCGAAAATGTTAAATTTTTCGACAATGTCACCAAATTCCATGGACATGGTTCCATCGTCGACATCAATTTTTGTTTTCGCCGTTTTCATGAACGGTCTGCCTAAAATGATGGGCGATCTGCTTGAATTTGTTTCTCCATTCATGTCCATAATGTAGAAATTTGCAGGAAAAATCAAGTCATTAACTTGAACAAGCACATCTTCCACTACTCCAATGGGGCGAGCATTACTTATGTTCACTAGTTGAATGATTAAACCTGTATGCTGTAAAGGACCAAGATCAAGGTTATTATAAACAGAAGTAGGCATAACATTAGTGCTTGCTCCCAAATCAAGCATGCAATTGTCGAATACTATCTCCAATGGTACATGGAATATAAAAAGTTCCTAGATCCTTGCACTTTTGGGGTATGGCCTGATTGAGGGATGAAACAATAGCTTTTTCAGGTGAATGTTTAGGCTGGATAAGGACTGAAATGTTTCGTCCCAAATTTACTCTCTCATTTCCCTTCAACCTTTTCTTACTTGTGCACAAGTCTTTTAGAAATTTTGCATACTTTGGAACCTGCTTAATAGCATCAAGTAGCGGAATGTTTACCGCAATCTTTCGGAAAACATCCAGTATCTCTCTTTCTTTGTCTCCCTCCTCAATTATTTTATTTTTCAGAACTCTATGTGGGAAGGGGACTGGTGGCCCATACTCTTTTTCTTTAATTTTTTCAGTTTCGACCACAACAGAAGAAGGAGAAGAAAGTTCAGCTGGGTGAGGCTTAGAAGGAGAAAGTTCAAAAGTTACCTCAATGATTTTTTTATTTTTTTCAGGGGCTGGTTTTGTAACTTTTCCGGATCTCAAAGAAATTGCGCTCACATTAGCATTAGGACCGTTCTGATTGACAACTGTCTGGGCTGGAAGTTGGTTCGAACCTTGAGCTTGCATGTTATTTATTTGAGTAGCAAGCTGTCCCATCTGTGTGTTCAAGGTATGAATGCTAGCATCGGTCCTTTGTTGGAACTGGAGGTTGTTCACGGTCATTTGCTTAACAAGATCCTCCAAGGATGGTCCGGAAGGTGCAGGGGCAGCCACTTGAGGTGAGTTCTGTTGTTGGCTGGTTTGCGGGTTTCCATATCGAAGGTTGGGATGGTCCTCCAATTGGGATGGTATTTGTTGGTGGACAGGTCATGAGTGTTGTTGTACCTGTTTTGATTGTAAAGGTTGGCTGCATAAGCTTGTGGCAGCTCAGTAATGGACTCGTCTCTCAGAATAGGACAAGTATCGGTCGGGTGCTCAGGAGAAGTACAAATGCCACACAAAGTTGTTGTTTGAGGTTTTGCTACTGCTAGCTGTTTGACTAAGGCAGTGAGTTCGTCAATTCTGGTCTCTAAAGCTTTGTTGGAAGAAAATTGAATTTGACTCACGCCTTTGCTTTGCACAGAATTTTCTCTAGTGGTGAACTGTTGAGAATTAAGAGACATATTTTTCAATAAGGGCTTTGGTAGCAGCTGGAGTTTTATTGACTAATGCTCCACCACTAGCAGCATCAAGAATGTTCCTGTCCATCGGTAACAACCCCTTATAAAAGTATTGGATGAGGAGTTGCTCAGTGATCTGGTGTTGAGGGCAGCTAGATACCAAGTGCTTGAATCTCTCTCAATACTCGGTCAGCGACTCATTGCATTGTCTAATACCACAAATCTCCTTTCTTATTGAGGCAACTCTAGAGGCAGGAAAATATCTTTCCAAGAACACTTTTTTCAGGGTTGTCCAACTTGCAATTGAGTTTGGCTCGAGATAATAAATCCAATCCTTTGTTGCACCCTGCAATGAAAAAGGAAAAGCTCGAAGTTTGATGTGATCTTCGGTGATCCCTTCAGGCTTCAATGGTGTAGAACACACCACCTAGAACTCTTTCAAATGCTTGTGTGGATCTTCACCTGCAAGACCACTAAACTTTGGCAACAAGTGTATTAAACCCGATTTTAATTCAAAAGGAACAGCAGCAACATCATATTCAATACACAAACCATTGTAATTCACATCAGGAGCAGCTAACTGCCTTAAGGTTCTATTATCAGCCATAGTAAAAAACAAACACAATGAAGGAAAACGATTAAAATAAATTTAGAAAAATAAACTAACGCCGAAATTAATCTAATGACGTCAATTAAAAATTTTGAGATTTTTTTCGGAATTTTCTAAAACTATCAAAACAGAAAAAAAAAATCATAAAAAATAGAAAAATAGGGAATTTCGATTTTTTAGGGTGTCGTCCATTATTTATTCCATAAATAGAGGCTTTTGCTTACTGATTTTTTCCTAATGAATCGATAAAAAATCGGAATAATCTGAGACAATTTGTTTAAAAACAGATTTTTTTCCTAAACCGCAAAAAGACCAAGACACAAGAAGTTTAGAGAAAAAAAATGCTAAAACACAATACCTAAAATTATAATATTGGTTAAGATCTACAAGAGTCCCCGGCAACGGCGCCACTTTGATCCGCTGTCGCACACGGGTCAAAACGAGTAATAATATATAGTAAACGGAAAGCGACACCTCGAGTATCGTATCGCAAGGACTCTTGACAAATTAACCAAGTATGAAAACAAAATATGGGGGTTTCAATTCAATTTAGAATAAGTGATTAAAAAAAGTGATTATAGAATAAACTGACACGAACCAACCTACTGCATCATCTTCCGACTTATCATTGATTCTTATAAAATTTCAAATCCCTAACGGGTCTGCTCATATTCGATTACAATTACCATTAACAAGCGTAAAGGAAATTATGCGAGTAATCTTCCCAAATTCCGAATTAAGCAAACGGATTAAAAACTATTGCGAATTAAGCAGACGCAACTTGATCGTTCGTGATAAAATAAAAGCTATGTTAACACGAAATTGATTCGGGATCATCATTCATCAATCGAATTTAAGGATTTTATCCTATAGCAACAATTAGATTAAGCAAATAATTGGAATTATAAGAAGAATTCAAAGGAAACAAATTGGAATTAATAAAAACCTCAAAGCGGATTCTGAATTACAGCAGGTTGATTCAAAAGGGATTAGTTCTCCATAGTCATCTTGCTAGCTCTCAAAAAATCGTATTTGAACAGAAAAACGTAACCCTGTTTTTGGCTGTCTAACCTAGGTAAAAACACCCCAAACCCGTTTCACAACTCAACCGGGTCAAATGTACGATCCGGGCCCAATACAACTAACCCAAACAAAATATAAAAATAATGCAGCAGCTTCAACGAAATTTCTGGCCCTGCTACAATCTGATTCAGCTCTTGACTTCTGAACAAAAGTTGTAGATCTTTTTCTTAGCTTTCCATCAACTGGTAGCACGTCTCAATCCGATACTCCTAGCTCAAGATATGATTTTTCTCGCGAAAGCTGCTAATGCTGAAAATTAAATACGAAAATTAAATAAGTGCAAAAATAACATAAATTATGAAAACACATTAAAACATAAAAATAATCAAAGTCAACCGAAGAAATGCTTAAGTACAAACATGGAAGAACGTGTATCAAAATGCACTTATCAACTTATTAAGGGCTTGTGTACTTGAACAATAAGGTACTTGGGATAGCTTTTTACTGTTGATTGAGTTTACATATAACAATAATTTCTATTTGAGTATTGGAATGACACTATTTGAGGCATTGTATGGTAGAAGGTGTAGGACGCCTTTGTGTTGGTATGAGTCAGGAGAGGGCGTTATGATTGAACCTGAGATTGTCCAAAAAGACTATAGAGAAGATCAAAGTGATTCATGAGAAGATGAAAGCTTCTCAAAGTTATCAAAAGAGTTATCATGATAGACGAAGGAAAGCACTTGAATTTCAAGAGGGAGATCATGTGTTTCTGAGGGTTACTCTGGTAACTGGTGTTGGTCGAGCTTTGAAGTCTCGAAAGCTCACTCCACGTTTCATCGGTCCTTACCAGATTTTACAAAGAATATGAGAAGTGGTCTATCGGATTTCTTTGCCACCGTCGCTTGCTAATCTTTATGATGTGTTTCATGTGTTTTAGTTGAGGAGGTACTTTCTGGGTCCGTCTCATGTGATTCAAGTGGATGATGTGCAGGTGAGAGATAACATGACTGTTGAGGTATCACCCATGTGGATAGAGGATCAAGAAATGAAATAGTTGTGTGGTAAAGATATTACCTTGGTGAAGGTAGCTTGGGGAGGACCAGTTAGTGGAAACGTAACTTGCGAGCTTGAGAATCATATGAGATATTCGTATCCGAATCTGTTCACTTGAGGTGATTTTTTAGGGTGAAAATTCTTTAAGTATGGGGGAGTTGTAACACCCCATTTTTCTAAAAACTATTTATATTAATTATTTATAATTTTATGCGTGTACCTAATTATTATTTGTGTGATAATTGAGATGTGTTAGGGCAACAATGGTGGGTGACCCTTAGGTAGAGAGTTTGACGAGTAATTAGAAGTTGGTAGATTTATTTAAAATTATTTAATTGATTAAATAATGTTTTAGTGTTATTATTTAAATGAAATAATAAAATAAAAGGAAATAATGAGTTTGGCTAGAAAGTGCGAATTATGGAGAATTAAAATAAATAATGTAAGTTAGTAATAAGTTGGGCCTTAGTGGAATATTAGAAAAATAGAAATTAGGTTTTTGGTTTATGAGGAGAAAAGTGAGGTGGAACTTTTAGAATTGGAGAAAAAGAGGCAAGAGAAGAGAACAACAAGGAAAACCTAAGGAGAGCTTTATGAAAGAGAAGTCATAGTCAAAAGCTTGAATTTTTCTAGAATTACAAGGTAAGAGTGAGAATTTAGTTCATTAATAGGGATATGAATGGAAGGATAGAGTAAGGTTTAATTCTTTTTGGATCGATGATGAATGTTGATATTTGTTGAATAAATTTTTTGTTTTAAAGTGTCTATGTATGTTCACCATTGATGATGTTCGGAGGTTTTAGAGATTGATATAGTATATAGATCCATGATTATATGAATATAAGTAGTTATTGATAAATGTATGTTTATGACTGAATTTAAAACCATAAAATATTTTTGCTAATGATTTCATAGACATTTTTGAGGTTGGAGAAGATGAAAATCATGCTGGAAATTTCAGAAAACAAAAACTTTTAGTAATAACCTCGTGCAAGGTTTTGATAATAACTTTAAACTCATAAATCATTTTAGGAAGCGGTTTGAAGCGTTGGATAGCTGAAGCAGAGGGATATAACTTTGTTTCAGAAATGAAATACTTTTTGTGATGATTTCATGGACTTTTTTGGGGTTGGAGAAGATGTAAATCGTGCTGGAAATTTTAGAAGAAAAACAACAACTTTTTGGTAACGCCTTCGTACATGGTTTTCATCATAACTTTCAACTCGTAAATAATTTTGGGACGAGGTTCAAAGTGTTGGATATTTGAAATAGATTGGTATAACTTTATTTCAGGGATAAAATATTTTTAATGATTTTATCAGAGGTTGGAAGCAGGTGGGAAAGAGTGTATGATGTAACGAATATGGATCAGGTCCATATTGACAAATTATTTGATGTATTGTGAATGATTTGAATGGCGTGTTTTATTATATTAGTGGTAGTTCAGAAGGGTGAATTGTGTTATGCATGGTTGCAATTGTGTGATCGATTGTGGATCATTAAATATTATTATAATTATTGTATTAATTGCATTATTACCATGTCATACATTCATTGTTGATATGTTGAAGAAGATAAGTCATAGGTCCGAAATGGGACGAAAGACTTATCCGAAACTCGGAAGGGGGAGTTCGGGATTCCGAATGGGGAATCAGGTTCCTAAGAATAACCAAATATTGAATTGGTACCATATGCATATGAGTCGAAGTCTTTGTCGTTGTCATGAGTCGCATAACATGAATAAAATATAGGCCTGAAATATGACTATATGTGATGATGATGTTGTGGTATGCGATGTTGATGATAATTTGGACGTGAGAATGTGATATGTTGTTGTGCATGATTGTATAGATGTTGTAATCTATTTTTCATTTTATGTTGTTATTATTGAAATGAATTCGCACCCCTTATGTTTGAATGTTGCCTTTACATGGACATCATGCAAATACTCAAGATTATAGACACTGATGTGAGTGGGAGTTAGCTCATAGAGCTATTTCTTTTAGTTTATTTGTGTTAGTTTTGGTAATCTCTGATATGTAACTCAGAGGAGCGAATTATTTATTTTGTGTTGAAATTTCTTGAGAAACAATGCATGCTCTCGTATTTGTTTTATATTTTTGTGTGATAGCACTTGGAGAAGACTCACGAGTCGGTACTTTTAATTTTGTTATGAAAACTATTATGAGATTTTAAATTGGTATTTCTTTTATTATGATTCTGCTGCGAAAATATTCAAATGATTTGGATGTCAGGTAAACATCCTAAATGCAAATGTATGCAGTAAAATGTTCTGTTGTAACCCGTGTTACGGAGCAAACTATAATTGTTGTGAGTGACACCCTATGTGATTGTATTTTGTTAATTAAATTATTTGATAATTATGCACCGGTTTTTAGGATGTTACACGTTGGCTTCCCTGTATATTTTCATTGTTCTTCCTCCACGCACATAACCAATTTTTATTTTCTTTCTTCATCCTTCTCAGCTCAAACCTCATTTTCTCTTCCAATCTCAATCTTCATCCTTCTCTCTTTTAACATCAAAGCTCCATTTCTTCTCACCTTCATCCAATTAATTCAAAGGTAAGAAATTAGTTTTTTTTTATTTGATTTTTGTTTGATTAAATTTCATTTTCGTATTAATATATTTTTAAATTTTTTTGTTTTTGATTTAGGTTATTAAACAAATCACTCAAGAAGATGGATATTCACAAAATATATTTTGTTGTTTCATTGAGGAATTTTGGCAATTATATATATATATATATATATATATATATATATATATATATATATATATATATATATATATATATATATATATATATATAAAAGTAAGAAAATAAAATTTGAATAAGTATATATTTTTAAAGTAACTATTATTATTACGTAAGTAAAAATATTTTTAAGTAATAAATTTTTTAAATAAGTATATATTTTTAAATAAGTATTATATAATAAGTAAGTATAGATTTTTTTAATAAAATATTTTAGGTAATTATAGATTTTTTTAATAAAATGTTTTAGGTAAATATTATATAATAAGTAAGTAAATATATTTCTTAAGTAATATTTTTATATAAGTAAGTATATGTATTTTTAAGATAAGTAAGTAAATAAAATTTGAGTGAGTATATATTTTTTAAATAATAAATACAATTTGAAAAATTATATAATTTTTAAATTAAATATCATTAAGTAAATAAAAATATTATTAAGTAAGTGAAAATATCTTTTAAGTAAATATTCATTTTGCCATGAAAAACAAAACACTTTTTTTAAACTAAAAGTATAAAACACTCTTTAAAATACATGATTAATACAAATTTAAAAAGAGTGGGAGAATTTTAAATAAGTTTCTAAGTTTGTGAGATTAAGAGAATACAAAGTATAAATTTGTTAAAACATATAATATAAGTTCTATAATTCTTTATAATTAAGAACCTTTGAATTTGAATGTGTAGTAGTTAAGCAATTTGTTAAAACATATAATATATGTCCTATAATTCTCTATATATTAAGTATTTATAGTAAGTAAATACAATTTTACTAACATAGATATGTTTAAAATAATGTGAAAAAAAGTTATATTATTTCACATATATTAAAATCATATTTTTAATTAAAATAGTAATGATTGTAAAAATGTGAAGTATGGAATATTATCAGTACTATTGTATTTGGATGTACGATAGACTGTATCTAGGAAGACGCACACTTAAACCAAATTTTGAGAAAGGAGTTAAAGGGTTTATCACGTGGGCATTTGCTCAAGAATGTTTTCGAAGTAAAGGAGGAGTAAGATGCCTCTGTCTTAAATGTGAATGTAGACCTATAATTAGTGACTCAGATGAAGTAGAACGTCATTTGAAGAGAACGGGTTTCATTGAAAATTATTGAGTTTGGACATATAATGAAGAATAACTACCGAGTAATATACCAAAGACAACTAATATGCATGCTTCAAGTAGTCTATCACATATGGAATATGATGAACAATTTAATCTAATTGATGAGATGGCTGGTGATGCTTTTGGGGTGAATGTGACCTATGATAAACCTGGAGATTTTGACGGGGGAGAGTTGTCGAATGAAGAAACACAAATATTTTATCAGTTGTTGAAAGAAAGAAATATGTCGTTGTTTGAGGGATATTCATACTCAAAATTATCAATGTGTGTGAGATTATTAGTCGTCAAGTCAAATTGGAATGTTCCTAATCAGTGTTTGGATCTCTTTGCAAAAATGATGTTGGACGCGACTCCTACGAAAGACAACATGCCTACAAGTTTTTATGATGCAAAAAGGTTGGTGTCGAAGTTGGGTTTAGAAGTAAGAAAGATTGATTGTTGCATTAGTGGTTGCATGTTGTTTCATGATAATGAGTTTGATACTAATGATTGAGCGTTAGAGGAATGTAAATTCTGTAAAAGTCCAAGATATAAAGTTTTCAGTAAAGTTATTGGTCGTAAGCAAAAACGTATAACAGTGAAGTCCATGTTTTATCTTTCGATAATGTCAAGGTTAAAAAGATTGTTTGCTTCAATGCACAGTGCAAGACAAATGACATGGCATCATACAAACAAAATAAGTTATGGCATTATGCGACATTCATCTGATGGGGAGGCATGGAAGCGCTTTGATCGGATACATTGTGATTTTGCTGCAGAACCTAGAAATGTGAGGCTTGGATTATGCACTGATGGTTTTACTCCATATGTCCAAGCGTCGGGAAGTGGATATTCTTGTTGTCCAGTTATTGTAACCCCTTACAACCTCCCTCATGAGATGTGCATGACAAAACCATACATATTTTTGACTTGCCTCATTACATTGTCATCGAGTCCAAAAGCCAGAATTGATGTGTATTTACAACCTTTAATTGATGATTTGAAGAGGTTGTGGAATAGAGAATGGACTTATGATATATCCTGTAAAAAAAACTTTACTTTGCGAGATGCCTTGATATAGACTATTAACGACTTTCCCGCATATGGCATGTTGTATGGTTGAGGTACACATGGAAAAATGGGTTGTCCGTATTGGATGGAATACACCAAGGCGTTTACGTTGGAAAAAGGGGGGGAGTTCGTGGTTTGGCTGTCACCGCAGATTCTTACCATAACATCATGTGTTTATAAGAAACAAGAATGATTTAAAAAAGGATGAGCGAGTAACAAATTTTCCTCCCCCTCGATTGTTACTATGTGAAGTATGTAATCGAGTTTGTGAACTGCCAAAATTCACAGATAATGGTAAGACGTGCAAAATTCAAGGATATGGGGTCACACATTATTGGACAAAAAGAAGTATATTTTGGGACCTCCCATATTGGAAAGATAATTTGTTACGACATAATCTTGATGTTATGCATATCGAGAAGAATTTTTTTGATAATGTATTTAACACAATGATGGATGTTTAAGGCAAAACAAAACATAATGAGAAGGCTAGAAAGACATGGAAATTTGGTGTAATCGAAAAGAGTTAGAGTTGAAGCCTCAACCAACTGAAAAATTATTAAAACCCAAGGTTACTTATAGTCTAACTTCCCAAGAAGCTAAAGAGGTTTATCGATGGTTACAGGAATTGAGAATACCTGATGGTTATGCTTCAAACTTCGCCAGGTGTTTCTACCCCAACACTGAGAAGTTGCATGGAATGAAAAGTCATGATTGCCATGTTTTCATGGGACGATTGCTTCCAATTGCGTTCAGTTCACTACCCAAACATGTGTTTAATCCACTAACTGAAATTAGTCAATTTTATAGAGATATTTGTGTGTCATCTTTAAGAGTGGATGACATCATTAAGTTGGACCAAAATATTCCAGTCATTCTCTATAAATTGAAACAAGTATTTCCGTCTGGTTTTTTCGGCTCTATGGAACATCTACTTATGCATCTTGCATATGAAGCTTATCTTGGTGTCCCTGTCCAATATAGGTGGATGTATCCGTTTGAAAGTTTCATGGGTGATTCAAAGCGACCGGTGAAAAATAAAGCTAAAGTTGAAGGATCAATATGTGCACATTACTTGCATCGAGAAACATCACATTTTTGCAGTCATTATTTCAATCACTTAATGTTAATTCCAAGAATCATAAATATTGCAATAAATATTAACGAAAGAAGTCAATTTACCTTATCAGTCTTCGGACTTCCAGGTCGTTCCTCTGGAAAAAAGAATGTGCATTGACTGACCCCAAAAAAATGAAATTTGCGCATGTTCATGTCTTGATTAACTGCACTGAAATTAAACCATATCTTGAGTAAGTATACCCCAACTACCTATTTATCTTTACATATTGAATATAAAACTTATTACATTCAAAATTATAGCGCGTTTATTTATAGGGCATTTAACACCTCTTATTTTTATAGCACCGATGAACAAGAAAGTACCGGCCACATTTATGTGTATTTTCCAGCATGGTTCAAGGAGCAACTGTCATTCATTGTTGCACCGACTCAAGAAATACTCCATTTGAGAAACTTGTCTAAATGCCCTATTCAAAGCGCAAATGAATGGCACACATACTTTATAAACATATATAAATTTCACACTGTAACATGAACTGAAGGGAAAAAAACATAAACAGTGGTGTATTTGTAAAAGGAGTTACAAATGGTGGTGAAGATGACTTATATGGAGTTGTTACACATATTTACGAGTTGGTATACAATTACTTGCACTCGGAAAATAAAGTTGTCTTGTTTTATTGTAATTGGTATGATCCATCTGACAAAGGCACAAAAATAGATAAGAAATATAATACTGTTGAGATTCGAATGGACAGAAGGTACAAAGAGTATGACCCTTTCATAATGTCACATATTGTTAGGCAAGTTTATTATGTTTCTTATCCTTCAATTGTGCCACGTAAACGAGGGTGGTATGTTGTAATCAAAACAAAACCATTGGGTCATATTGAAACTTACGAGCTAGTGGAAGACATTGCTTACCAAGTTGATGAAATTTCTCAAATTAATGATGTGATTGAAGTTGAACAAATTACAAGTTTATGTGATACAATGGTTGAGGGTCATCAAGTTGATGCATATTGTTGGAAGAAAATAATGTGGACAAAGAGAATCATGAGTTTGGCTCCGAGGACAATATCAGATCAGATGATGAGAATCATATGGATGAAGAGCATGAAGAGTTTGAATAGATCGTTTTTGTAATTTTACTTAATGATTGGTAAAAACTAATGTGTAATTTTACTTAATGATTGAAGAGCATGAAGAGTTTCAATAGATCATTTTTGTTGATTTAAATGTGTTTTGTTGATTTATTAATTGTGTTGATAAATTAGTTGTATATGTTGTGTTAATTTATTTTATGTGTATTCTCTCAAAATAGATAAAATGCCACCCCGAACTGATAAAGGTAAGGGTAAGGTCCAGCATCAGCGCCAACGTCTGAGGGTAACGGTATGTGAGGCACCTCAGTTGGCTATGTATCCTCCCTTACATAGTTAGGTAGATCTCATGTCAATGTCTAGTTCTCAACCTCTTACATCACTACTCTCCCCTCATGACTATCCTATGTTTCCATCTGGGCCCCCAACTTTCATTAGCGCATCTGGGGGATTTACCTTTCCATTCCAGCAGATTGGGGTGTCTAGATTTCCATACCAACAGACTGTGGTGTCTAGCTTTCCATTTCATCGTCATCCCTCACACATACCTTCACAATCCATGCGGCCTGGGGGATCCCGCACCTCGTATCCCACACACATACTCTCACCATCCATGCAGGATATGGGATCCTGCACCCCACATCCCACACACATACCTTCACCATCCATGCAGGTTGGGGAACCCCGCATCCCACATCCCACACACATACCCTCACCATCCATGCATCATGGGGGACCTCGCACCTCACCTATCATACCCATACCTGCGCGTGAAAAGGATGATGAGGGGGAGGATGAGGACGATCATGAGGGGCAAGATGAGGATGATCATCAGGGGAAAGATCGCGCTGCACATTCGAGTGAGTATGAGATTATTGATGGAAGATACTATATTTAGCCCAATGGATAATCGTAAGTTTCAAATATATAAATTTTTAATTCGAGTAAACATGTTGCCTTTTTTTAGATTTAATAATACTTATTCAAATTGTTGTTGTTTAGTTTTGAGCCGAGTCAGATTACTGTCAAATGTATAAGTTATGTTATTCAACAAATGTATAAAAAAATCTTGGAAGAGATTTCGAGAACTTTCCAAGAATGATAACGAGGCTTGGTTTAACAAATTCAAGGTATAATGAATTTATTTTAATTACTTTTTTTAATTATAATTATCTAACAATTAATTTGAATGTCTTACAATATTATAGGAAAAGTAATTTGGGAAACAATTGACGAGGATATGATTAAAAGAAATTGGCGAGGCAGAACAACAATCTGACTTTCTGACATGTTACGGCGTGATAGACGTGGTTGGGAAGAGCAAGGTGCTCGTCTTAACTGGATAGGCAAGGAAGTTTTTGATGAACTTATTGTCTATTGGGATACACCCGATTTTAATGCAAGATCTGAAAATGCAAAGAAAATGAGAGCATCTGAAAAGGAGGGTCACCTTAGTGTAGTTGGAAGCATTGATATTGTCGAACATACTCGATGCATGGTAATTATAACTAATTATTTAAATTATATTTTGATTTACTATATATTTTTAGTTAAAGTTAATTTTATTAATTAGTCTAAGGATTTAGGGAGACACCATTGAATGAGACTCGTACCGAAAAGTCAGGGGAATTTGTTGACGAACATACCAGATTAACTTTAGTAAGTTGTTTATATTGTATTATTTTATTTAAATTAATTTTTGTATATGAATAAATTATTTAAGTTTTTTTAATATCTAATGGTAAAGTTTGGCATGATTTTCATATGGCAACTAATTTAATGTTTGTGACGTGAAAATCACGTGGATATATTTCAATTTTTTACTTAATTTAATTCTTATATATTGTTTAAACTATATTTAATTTGAAAAAATTTCTTGTATGTGCATAAGGACTATGACACATTGCTCGCAAAATTTTTAGTTCAAATCCTTAGTATACTCCGATAAATTCAGACCCAATTGATGATCGTGTGGATCTTTATATTTGAAATTTAGTAATTGGCGGGAAATGATCTAACATGTGTTTATTTGGTGTTGTATCTTTGGTCGAAAACTGCAAACTATGAGGGAATAGAATATTATTTGAAAGAGTTGAAGATGGGGAGTCACGTCCACAACAATCGACACCGCAAATGATAGAAACAGTGCGATAATTGGTGTTAATTGAGGCATGACGCAAGGCGGTAGAACCTGAGGCGACGATAAATGCCGAAATGAAGAAAATGAAGAATAGACAAATTGAATGGAGGAGATAATACGACAATTGTTTTTACGATAAAGGAACTAAACAAAGAATTCAATTGGCAATGATGTGGATGATGATGATGTGACCGAAACTATGGATGGTGATGAATATGATGATATTGATTGATTTTTTATTGTTATTTTAATTTTAAAAATTAATTTTTATAAAATATTTCTAATTATTTGAATTTAATCATTTTAAATTGAAATTTATATTTCTAATTATTATTTGAAAATATTAGTATTTTTATTATTAATTGAAATTAATATTTTTTATTATAAATAAATTTATGATTTTTTATTATTAATTTCATAGTAAATAAATTTATAAATAGTTAATATTAATTTTGTAATTAATAAATATTTTATTTTAATAAAAAAATAATCTGTGACATGAAAAATACGATGTTAATCATAAATAATTTTTTCAATTAGTGGAGTGGAAAATACGTCGCAAAAATAAATATTTGTGACGTGAAAATCACGACGCAACATTTAGATTTGTTTCATAAAGCAATTTACACCACACAACTTTTAAATGAGTTTTGATATTAATCTAAATTATTCAAATTATTTAATTTATTTTAATTTTTTTAATTAATATTAATTTTAAAATTTAAATATTTAAACCAATTTTATGAGATTTAAAAAAAAATTAGAAAAAGAATATTCCAAAAATAAATAAAAAAGTTAAAAATAAAAAATTATTACAAAAAGAAACTGAAAATAATAAATTATATTCCGAAAATGAAAAAAAACTTCAAAAGATGAAAAAAAACTGAAAAAAGAAATATTTTCAAAAAACAAAAACGAAATCGAAAATAAAAAAAATAATTTTTATTATGAAATTATAATTTATTTTCTTGAAAATAAAATATTTTTAATCCTGAAATTTTGAAATAAAAAATTGAAAAATAAAAATTTTAAACAAAATAATTAAAAAAAATCAAATATAATTTTTTTCATAAATAAAAAAAGATTCTGAAACTTTCTTTATGAAATTTGAAAAAATTAATTTTTAAAATTTTAAAATATAAAATTGATTTATAATATGTATATGATAATTCACGAAAAAAAAATTATAAATTTTTTACATATAATAAATACCTATATTTATATTTTAATATTTCATTTAAATTTTTAAAAATGAAACAATTTGATTAAGAATAAGCTCTTTTTATCTTCTTACAATTTGATCCCACACAAATAACTTAATTAAAATTAGTTATCTCAAATGAAATGCTCTAAACAATGTATTGAATAGTGATGTATATGATCTATGAATAAACTAGATAGATAACTTATGCAATTAAAAATTAGAGAAGATATAAATTAAATTAACTTTTGATGTGTCAAATCACTAACTTAGTTCTTCACTCAATCCATTATCGAGATAAATAGATGTAGATAGATCAAAACTGCCACAAAGTGGAAACATAATTTTTTTTTTTAAAACAGCAACACAAAAGAACCAAAATATGTTGCTTATAAAGGTTAACATAAACAAAAACTCAAACTCGCCGCAAAACCCAAATCTCATTATCGCACCGTAACAATATCTGGCAACTCCTCTATGCTCTAGTTGGATGATCTGGTATTGTGTTTGAGTAGCACCTGTCGGAGCTCCACCGGGTCAATTTCAGGGGCACAATTAACGGGCCTGTAGTATCCGGTTTCCGGATCCGGGACCCAAGCAGAGCAGGCCTCTTGGCCATCTTTTGACACGGGCGTCTCTTCAAGGCTTCCCAACTTTCCGCGGCCTACTCTCGCCGAAACATCAGATACCGCAGCAAAACCTCGGCTACAAGAGAAAACGAGAGGTTAACTAAACTGAGTGGGTAAGATTAGATTAAACGAAATGAAATAACAAGAAAATTGGAACTGACCGATGAAGATGAAACAGGGGGAGAGATTGAGAAACAAGATGTTTGGCTTGTGAGAGAGAGCGAGCCATTTGTTTATTTAGTTATTAATGTGTTTCTTTGATGTGTATGTTTGTGGAAACTCAGAATGCTTCCGCAGCACCCAAAAATATATTACTCTCTGTTTTGTGTTAGGGTTTAGGAGGGCTTTTATAATGCACATAAGAAAGACAGATTGTTGGGTTGGCTATATATTTGAAAGCCGGAGGCGTAACGAAATGGAACACCGAATAGGAGGCATGATACCATTGCAACACGTGGTTACTAAGAAATTAATGTACTTTTCTGTATTATGAATATTATTTGAGATTAATAGTTATGCATTGTCAATGCATCACAATCATCCGTCTGTATTATTTTTTAAATGTTTTAAATAAAAATAAAATATTTTAAATAAATTAGTGGTGGTTGTGATTAAGTGACCGTGTAAAAAAACATTTACATTGTCAGTGTATATCAATTTATCTCAGTATTTTCAACAAAATGTATCACTTATTTATTCATCAAAATACATGGCTTCTAGAGTGAACAGTGGTTAGATGATTGGAGACGATTTTAATGACATTGTGTCAATGACAAAGAAGAACGCGGGAGCTCCGACTTCCATCAGAAAGTGAAAGTTGTTTCGGGATCGAATTGACAAGTGTAATCTCATAGACATGAGAGCTTCATGTTACAAATATACATTTGAGTCATCATGAGGGGGAAGCTTTTACATTGAGTCAAACACTCACCTAAAGGTCAAAGACTCACCCAAACAAGTGAGAGAGATACCACATATTCACCCAAAACCTTAAAGTGATAGGTGTATGAGTTCTCTCACTTATAAAATGCTCAACCTTCGCTTTTCTAAGCAATGCTGGACTTAGATCTCATACTTGTTTCTCAACACAACTCACACTTATTTCTCAATATATACTTGGAAATGGCCGGTGTACCACGGGGGAATGTGAGTCTTTGAGAGACTAGACATAACTTTTTACAATGATTCGTGGAGGATTCAATTTCCAGATGTGCAAGTTAAGGTCCTCACTCACCTTGACTTTTCAGATCATCACCCTTTATTGATTTCTCTCAATGAACAGGTTAGCAGGAGAGTTTCTAAATCTTTCAAATTTGAATGCGCTTGGGTTCTCGAAGATACTTATAATGACATGATTAACACAACTTTGGATGATAACAGAGGTTTACAAAGTAATCTTAGGGAAGTTAGAGTTCAAGATGATCATTGGAATCCTAAAACAGTTAGAAGTGTTTGAATAATGTAGAAGGAGATAAACAGTATAAGGGGAAGATTTAGGGGTATTCAAAATGCAGCTCAAAATGGTAGAAGGCATAGGGAGCTCAGGGAGCCTAAAAACCCTATCCAGCATAAGCTAACAAAGATTCTCAAACAAAAGGAAATGATACGGTACCAAAGACCTAAAGCTAACTTGTTAGTAGATTGAGACATGAATAATCACATTTACCATGTTGGGAAGTGCAAAGAAGAAGAAGGAAGATGATGCTAGATCTGGCTATATATAAAATATAGTCTGCCGGGTACTTGACTGCAAGTGCACAGTCCAGTCGCTTTAATTTTAAAAGATATCGATCCCACAGGGACCTATGGTCAAACTAGTGTTACTAACATTACTATGTTTAGCTAAAGGAATGATTAATAGAAGTTCAGGGGCAAAATAGTAAATCTAAGGGAAATGTAGTTTTAAGAAGAAATTTATGGAAGGAATCAGTATGCAGCGCATTAATTGTCAGGGATTCGATAAGTCATCGGTGAATAGTTTAAATGCCAAATATCTCTCAGTAGAAAATATTTATTTAAAAAGCTTTATCTCACACTCTCGTGGTTGTTGATTCGGCCTATAGCTTTAAGTCAGAATGTATGCTCTCGCTGTCCCATTTGAAGTTAAAATTACTTTTTGAAAATAAATAAGTTCTAATTGCTTTTAAAGTGCTCTCGCTGTTTTTAAACTCAATGCCTAATTTTTACTATCCAGCTCGAGCCTCACGCTCTCGCGATTGTTGGTTCTCACCTTAGTTAATTTCCCGCTCTCGTGGCAAAACCGTATTAAATAGCTTTTCACGCTTTTGTGATAAAGTTAATTAAATTTAAATTAAAAACTTCAGCCTAAAAGATTGTTTGAGAAAAAGGGTTTTCACCGATTATTATTAAATCTCATCTAATTAAATTGCTACATACTGATACTGGTAATTTAGCCGGACATGTTAAATAAAGCAAACACAGAGCTTAAACAGATCAACATTGTGGCAAACATGATTATAATGATAATTGGGCAATAATAATAGTAATTCAATAAAACCTGGCAATCGAAGTAACAGAGTATAGCGATTCTTGGAGCACTTGAGCAGCCCTCCACAAGTCGGTAGGCTTCTGCTTCTTCAATACAAATTGTTTACTAAAATTAAATAAAGTGTAGTAGTTCCCCAGTGTAGGAAACTACTACTATGGCTAACTGGAAAACGGAAAGGAAAAGGGAAAACGGAATTCTAAAAAGAATGGCGAATAAACTAAAGTAACGGAAACAAGGTTGCTGAAAAGAAAATACTAAAAAGCTAGAAAGCTGTAAAACTAAATTGCAGAGCGTAAGTGTAAATGCAGGCGTTCCCAATTTTTCCCATTTTGGTCCTTTATATAGTGCTCTTTTAGGTTTTGGTGGTTGAGATTTTTAAGGAAGACTTGGTTTGAATGAGGAATCCGTTGGAGTCGGGTTGTTGGAGGGAATTTAGACACGTTTGGGTGCCTGTGATTAACTGTTTCAAAGCGCATATTGTGGTCGTGTGACGCTCGTCATGGGCCTGTGACGGTCGTCACAGTCTGGGTCGTGACGAGCGTCATGAATATGTGACGGTCGTCACATCAGCAAATTCTGCATGTCCTATTTTCTGCTTTTTTCTGTGCTTTCTCATCTGTTTCTTCTTCTTTTTCTTCATTTTCTTCATTTTGCTCATTAATGCATGGAGATTTAAATACCTGCAAAAACAACACGAATACTTGCGCAATAATTGGGATATTAATAAAAATGGTATGATCTTTGAGTGTAAATCAAGGCAAATATCTGATGTGTTTTCGCGTTATCAAACTCCCCTAAACTTGAATCTTTGCTTGTCCTCAAGCAAATACAATTTGAAAACGAAGTTAAACGCGAATACATTCCCCATTCGTACGTGGTTGTCAGGAAGATGGGTAAGATGGCCGATATTCGAGTAAAACACCAAAGATATTGTGACGACACGAGCTTTCAACTTTAGCGTAGATCTCTCCTTTGCACAAGCCGGTTCGAATCATGCTATTATAGCTGAACCTAGTGTCTCTGTTTCTATTTCACCCGGTTTCATTCTAGCGCAATCACATTAAGCCCTTTGCCTCCGCACGCACTTAATGAAGTAGTCGGTTAGTGACTTTGATGCTTTTCTTAGCATGGGGGGTCTGGTACACTAGTGTGGTACCCCTTTATATATCCCCTTTTTTAAGGTTGTGGGGGATCGAACCGTAGTTCGCCCTACCGAGTCCAGTACCAGGTACCTCTGGACCAACCAACTGGGGTTTCTGTTCCTTCTTTTTGTATATCTTTGCAACCTTTTGTATGGTTCGTTTATTAATTTCTTGATAGCAACAGTATGAAGGAATTTCTTAATTTGTAGGCATCAAACACTTATATTCATCGGCTCTCCACGTGGTTTGCGCTCGAGACGGTGCTGACTGCTAGTATAAACTACTAGGGGTTAATCTATAATGGAGACTTAAGGTGTCGGTATAATGGTTATTCAAACTGATCTCGTAGAAATAAGGGATCTAGGGTGTCGGGACGGTATCAATCTTGTTAGATATTTCTCAGTTTTCCTAACAAAGCATCCACAAGACAACCTATGTACTCGTAGGGTATGCATTTAATCTTAAGGAGAAAAAAAATTGTCATGCCAAAATATGTAAAAATGATTGATAAGGACAAGCAAAAAAAATTGTATTGGTTGAAAATGTTAGCAATAGAAAAAAGTAGAGGAGTGATAAGGATTTCCTCCCACATTTAAACAATGCATTATCCTCAATGCAACAGTATATAGGAATAAAAAAGGAAAGAAACAAAAATTCACTACTCGTCGTTACGCTGCCAACTTCTGCGTGCTCTGGCTCTTGCTCTTGCGCACTCACCTCTTCCTCGCTGGGTAGGATCCAATCCTACATGCTGAGCATACTCCTGGGTGGCATCTACGCGATAAGTCAGGGCACTCATCTGGTCTGAAAGTTCTGCCATCCCCTGATCATGTCAGTTAGCATAATCGTGTCGATCCCGCTGCATTTGCTGGATCGCTTGCATCATTTCCATTTGGCGGTCTTCCATTATTTGGTTGTGTCGTAACATCTCGGCGTAGATGTTTTCCATGGAGGCGAGTCTTCGTTCGCTTCTCCGCTATCCTCGGGAAGAAGTCTCTACAGTGTGCTCTTGAGGTGGTTGAGGCATGCTTTTGTCAAGCTCCTCCTCGACTTCATCTGCACCATTACCAGGATTTCCATCATTTGGCTCGGGGGCATCCAGATCAAAAATCCAATTTGCCATTTCTCTCGGGTTTGTGCGGTTCCTGTTGGGCATGATGATGCTTCTAACTACCTTGTTTCTGACAACATGATGATATTTCCCGTCATCTCTTGCTTTGATTAGGTGTGAAGCACGACAGTAGTCGATGTCGAGGAATTCTGCCTCCAGGGCTGGCAAATTGGCTAGCATATCTCCCAGGTTCAAACCTAATGCTATGGAGGTGATGATTCCCCCACAACAAAACGTCTGGCTGCCTCTCATGCATGCAACCTAGATGTTGGCTAGTAGGAAAGGAGTAACATTGAACGCAATTTGGGCAAACACACAGTGAAGAAGGAAAAATTCCTTGGAGTTTACCTTATGGTTGCTGACTCTTCCAAAGACTATATGCCCCAGGACTCGGTGAAAGTATCTAATGGCTGGGTTATGGAGATATGTTGCGTTGAGCGTATCCCAGCTCATGGCATTCATGTTGGTGAGGTTGTGCCAAACTGGAAATGCTATCTCTGACCATCCTTCTAGGATGCAGCAGTGGATTCCTTCTCCATGTCGGAAACTAAGCATTCTCGCTATCTGGGTTTGATTTAGGGAGTACTCGGTGCCGAACATTCTAAATGTGGTTACTCCTGTGAGGTATTGGGTAGCGCCAGGGGGTGTGATGTAGGAGTAGGAACTCAGAAATTCCAGGGTCAGCGCTTCGTAGGTTGGTTGCGGTGTGGTACACAATTGCGTCAAGCTGGAGTTAGCTAGCATCCACTCCACGCCCTCCAAAAGTCCTAACTCCGTCAGACATTCATGATCAACATACCTCGTAGCTTGAACGAAGCGTTGGTAGAACTTGAGGTAGTTGCTTCTTTGGCGCTCGCCGGCTTCTCCATTTCGGAATACGACGGTTGATAGGTCGGGAGTAACTCTTTCTTGACGGACCATTTGTAAGGTGTATGAAACTTTTGGTATTGGTGGGTGGGATGGAATATTTGTGAGTTACACGCTTGAAAAAAATTATAAAGAATTGAAATAATGGAGAGCAAAATGTAAGAGAGTGGTGATTAATGAAGAAGAAGAAAGAAAGAGCGCCTGCATTTATAGGCGAGCTCTCTGGAATTCGTGACGGTCGTCACAGGGGTGTGACGGTCGTGATGCGCAACGGGTGCGTAACGGTTGTCTGCAACGGTCAAATGCTCGTAACGGTCATTTGCATGCCGTGTGACGATCATGACAGATGTGTGACGGCCATCACGTCTGTGAGACGGGTGTCACCCTATATGTGACAGTCGTCACACTCTGATTTTCAATTTTTAACACAGGTTGCAGCAGCATTATGATAACTTTAGCAATTTAATTAAAAAGAGATGCAAAAATAAATAAATAAATAAATAAGCAGAAATAAATGAATAGCAATTGAATTGATAAATTGAAATTAAATGTAACATAGAAAAATAATAGAAACGATAACATAGCAAACAAAAGTAATAAAGTAATTAAACAAAAGTAATGAAATAAATGTGCTCCCTCCCCACACAAAACAAAGTAGTGTCCTCATTGCTTAGTGCAAGTAGGAGAAATCAATGGTCAGTAGTATTAGCCACGGTTTTGTCCCAATGCAGCTACAACTTCGTTCAGATGATGAAACTGCTCAACGGCTATATCTATCAGGCCTAAGACATTAAAGCGTATGAGCTTTATCTCTTCTTTCACAATTTTGATGTCAGCTTGAAAACCATTCAGACGGGTGATGAGCATGGCATGATTATCAGTGTATGATGGGGGGACCATTTCATCAATGTTATAATAGTTGGGAGGTGTTTCAGGGTCAGATTCTTCCATATGGATAGGGTCGTTGATACACTCATATTTAGGCGGAGTCTCAGGAGGTGAAGGTGGATCAATAGGGTGTTCCTCTAAGTCATAAAGCCAGTTATTGCGGTTGTGAACACTCGTTTTCTCATGGTTAGGCAAGGTAAATAGTCTAACCACTTCGTTATTGATTAGATAATCAAAGGTATCCGTTCCAATGTTTCCTATGATTCTGCGATTAAAGCAAAATTCGATATCCATGGGTCGGATGTTTCCAAATGGTACAAGCTCATAAAGTGGGCACACAAGTCCTATGACGTTTTCTATCATGGTTACTAGGCCACCTATTATTATTCGGGTACGGTTGTTCTTAGCAAGGTGCACAAATCTTTCCATCATGAATGTCACGATATTGACATGTCGACCTTGGTCGACACATAGCAAGATGAAGAGTTCATCGCGGGAAACTAAGGTGTTATTTTCTTCCTTACCAAATAAGGTGTGGGCTAGTATTTTATGAAAGTATCGGATAGCAGGGTTATGGATCTTTTGTGAGTGCATCTCATTCGGGTTTGGGTTGGATTCTCCAGTTATGCTACCCCAAAAGTCATCTAGGTCGATGTCATCGATTAGGTCCTCCTGGCGGGTAGTAAAGACGAAAGGGCCACTAGGGAATCCTAGGAGGTCAGCAAGGTCTCAACGGCGATAGGTGAAATCCATGCTAAACAACCTAAAGGATATCAACCCTTTATTAAGTCTGTAACCATGTTCGGGGTTGTATACAAGGGAGCTAAGGAATTCTAAGGTTAGTTCACGGTACGTGACAAACCATCTCTTAATGGCTGCGTTCTCCCACCCAAGCTGGTTAAACATAAATAGGATGCTATCTCGGATGCCTAATTTATCCATGGTCGGTCCATCATAATATATGGTCAATTCCATATCCTTTCGGGCTAGATAATCATACTGCCTTCGTTGAACTCTGCCTCTAAAAACTGTCTCTATTTGTTGCATGATGAAAGTAATTAACTAACTAGTTAGTAATTTTCCTGTTTGTCAGTATCCAATATGTCTAAGTTAGTCACTAGTAGCAACAAGAATGACTGCAAAGAATTAAGAAGGGGGGAGCAAACAAAATAAAGAAAAGAAGCAAAGAAGGAAAATAGTTTGTAACAAAGACAACAAAAAAGGTGGGTTGTCTCCCACTAAGCACTTTGTTTAATGTCGTAAGTTCGACAGTAGCGTCGCGGTGTACTAGGTGTTGGGTTGAGCGGGCAACTCTATGAGTCTGAGATTATTCGAATAGTCTCTATTTTCGATATTATGATAATGCTTTAGTCGCTGCCCGTTTACTATAAAAGGGTCACTATTCCTACCTATTATTTCTATCGTACCACTATTTAGGACTTTGGTGATCTCGAAAAGGCCGGACCACCGAGATTTGAGTTTTCCTGGAAAAAGTTTAAGTCTTGAATTGAATAGTAGCACTACGTCGCCGACTTTAAACTCCTTCCTAGAAATGCGTTTGTCATGCCATCTTTTGGTTCGCTCTTTGTAGATCATGGCATTCTCGTAAGCGTCCAATCTCAGTTCTTCTAATTCGTGGATGTCTAGAATCCATTTCTCGCCAGCGGGAGTATAGTTTATATTTAGGGTTTTAATTGCCCAATATGCTTTGTGTTCTAATTCCACAGGGAGGTGACATGATTTACCATAAACTAGTTTGAAGGGTGTGGTTCCTATCAGGGTTTTGTATGCCGTCCTGTAGGCCCATAAAGCTTCGTTTAGTTTGGATGACCAGTCTTTTCTGGATATTCCTACGGTATTCTCAAGAATTTGTTTTATTTCTCGATTTGAGACTTCGACTTGCCCGCTAGTTTGTGGATGATACGGTGTTGCTACTCGGTGTCGGACTCCATACTTCAGAAGAAGTTTTCCAAATATATTCGAAGAGGCTACATCCTCGATCCATTTTGAAACATAGTCGACAACAACGAGTATGTATTCATTACCAAAAGAAGCTGGGAATGGTCCCATAAAGTCAACCCCCCATACATCGAAGACTTCTACTTCTAAGATTCCCGTTTGTGGCATTTCATCCCGTCTTGAGATATTGCCAGTGCGTTGGCACCGGTCGCATTTTATCACCGTGTTATGGACGTCTTTCCATAGGGTAGGCCAAAAGAGGCCTGATTGCAGGATCTTAGTGCAGGTCTTTGAGGTACTTGTATGCCCTCCATAGGGAGCGGGATGGCAATGAGAGATTATATCATCTATTTCGTCCTCCGGAGCACATCAACGGAAAATACCGTCGGTACCTCTTTTGAAAAGTAAAGGTTCATCCCAGTAATACTGTTTTAGGTCATGGAAGAATTTCTTCTTCTGTTGGTAAGATAAGTCCGGTGGAAGTACTCCGACGGCTAGGTAGTTGACAAAATCAGCATACCATGGCAGAGTTGCATTCGCATGTATTTCTTCCACGGATTCTTCTATTTCTGTATCGTTTAATGTTAGTTCAGACATATCACTTTCCATTTGGGCTATGAGTCATTCGTAAGGGAAATCATCGTTAATTGGGTTTTGTTCAGGTTTATTCCCTTCGATACGTGATAAGTGGTCCGCTACTACGTTTTCAGTACCTTTCTTATCTTTTATTTCTAAATCAAATTCTTGTAAGAGCAGGATCCATCTTAAAAGTCTTGGTTTGGCATCCTTCTTACTTAACAGATATCTAATAGCGGCGTGGTCGGTATAGATGATAATTTTTGCCCCCACTAGGTAGGAACGGAATTTATCCAAAGCGAACACGACGGCTAGAAGTTCTTTTTCAGTGGTGGCTAGTTCATTTGGGCTGGATCTAGTGTTCTGCTCGCATAGTAAATAGAATGAAGCTTCTTATCCTTCCTTTGTCCTAGTACCGCGCCTACTGGGTAATCACTCGCATCGCACATGATTTCAAAAGGTAATCTCCAGTCAGGTGGTTGCATTATGGGTGCGGTGATTAAAGATGTTTTCAGTTGGTTGAACGTTGTTAAGCATTTTTCATCAAATATGAAACCAACGTCTTTCATTAATAAACCTGTAAGTGGCTTGGTTATTTTCGAGAAATCTTTAATAAAACGTCGGTAGAAACCAGCGTGTCCTAGAAAGCTTCTTATTTCTCGTACGGGTTTCGGAGGTTGAAGGTTCTCTATGATTTCGATTTTAGCTTTGTCTACTTCAATTCCTCTGTCAGATACCACGTGACCTAAAATGATTCCTTGTTGAACCATGAAATGGCATTTCTCCCAGTTTAAAACAAGGTTTACTTTCACGCATCTTTTGAGTACCATTTTGAGGTTAGATAGATATCCTTCGAAACTCTGCCCACAAACAGAAGAATTGTCCATGAAGACTTCCATGATGTCGTCTATAAAATCGACGAAGATTGCCATCATGCATCTTTGGAATGTTGCGGGAGTGTTGCATAGTCCAAATGGCATTCGTCAATAGGCGAATGTACCATAAGGGCATGTGAAGGTAGTCTTTTCTTGGTCGTCAGGATGGATTGGGATTTGAAAGAATCCTGAATAACCGTCTAGATAGCAGAAGTGAGAATGCTTAGCCAATCGTTCAAGCATTTGGTCAATGAAGGGTAGAGGGAAATGATCTTTTCGAGTGGCTTTGTTTAGTTTTCTATAGTCAATGCATATTCTACTTCCGATCACAACTCTTTGTGCTATGGATTTGCCCTTCTCGTTCTTAACAACTGTGACACCCCCTTTCTTGGGTACTACATGAACGGGACTAACCCATTGACTATCGGAGATCGGGTATATGATTCCAGCATCTAGCAGTTTCTTTCCTTCATCCTTGACTACGGTACTTAGGATTGGGTTGATCCTTCTCTGGTGTTCTCTATAGGTTTTACAATCTTCCTCTAGCATAATGCGATGCATATAGATAGAAGGACTTATTCCTTTTAGATCGGTGATGTTATATCCTAACGTTGTTGGGTATCTTCTTAGAACATCTAGTAATTTCTCAATTTCCATCTGTCCTAAGTCAGCGTTGACTATTACTGGTCTTTTCAGTTCAGCGTCTAGAAATTCGTATCTTAGGTTCTTTGGTAGTGCTTTTAATTCCAAGTCAGGTTTCTTTGGGCATGGCATATGGTTGGGTGTAAGTGCTAAGCATTCTCTTAGACTTTCGTTTTGGTTTGGGTTCATGCCAATTATCATCTTCAAAGATTGGAGGGATTTGGATTTTCATTATATATGAATATGTGGTTTCTTGCATCTCCATCTCTCTCACGCACTCGTCTATGACATCAAGCAGATAGCAGGTGTCGTCTATAGCTGGCGCTTGTAAGAATTGGGTCAAGATGAATTCAACCTTTTCCTCTCCAACTTCGAATGTCAGCTTATCTCTCTTTACGTCTATTATGGCTCCGGCGGTAACCAAGAATGACCTTCCTAGTATGATAGGTGTACTGACATCTTCTTTGATGTCCATGATTATAACGTCTATAGGAATGTAAAATTGTCCTACACGTACTGGGACATTCTCTAGTATACCGACAGGATATTTGATTGAGCGGTCAGCTAATTGAACAGACATCTTGGTCGGTCTTAATTCTCCCATACTGAGCCTTCTACAAATGGTTAAGGGCATTACACTAATGTTGGCTCCTAGATCGCATAAAGCTTTCTCTATGATGAATTTTCCAATGACACAGGGTATGGAGAAACTACCTGGGTCTTTTAGTTTGGGAGGCATGTTATTCTGGATTATGGCGCTACACTCGGCAGTAAGTGTAATTGTTTCTTCATCCTCAATCTTTTTCTTATTGGATAGGATTTCCTTAAGAAATTTCGCATATGATGGCATTTGTGCGATGGCTTCTGTAAAGGGTATCGTAATGTTTAGTTGCTTCAGAAGTTCAACAAATTTCCTAAATTGACTCGCAGTTTTAGAACTTTTGAGTCTTTGAGGATACGGAATGGGTGGTTTATAAGGAGGTGGAGGCACATAAGGTTTCTCTTTCTCTTCGGCCTCTTGGGTATTATCTTCTGTTTCCTTTGGTTCATTCACCTGCTCAGTTGAGGTTTTATCTGGTTTTTGGTACATGGCAGGGTTTTGGAGTCTTGGATCTACGGGTCCGTCTACTTCTTTTCCACTCCTCAATATAACGGCATTTGCATGCCCATTTGGATTAGGTTGCGGCTGTCCAGGAAATGTTCCAGCTGGAGCGGCTGTAGATGCTTGATGTTGAGCCACTTGTGAAATCTATGTTTCAAGCATTTTATTGTGGGTGACCAAGGCATCTACTTTGTTCGCTAGTTGTTTAAGTTGCTCGCTAGTATGTATGTTTTGGTTCAAGAAGTCTTTTTTTGTCTGAGCTTGGGTAGCTATGAAGCTTTCCATCATTAATTCGAGATTTGACTTCCTAGGCATGTTAGGAGCATTATTAGCTGACTTTTGATATCCAGGCGGAACAGCTGGTGCTTGGCCAGGTGCATACAGGGCGTTTTTATTCTTATATGAAAAATTATGATGGTTTTTCCAACCTGGGTTGTAGGTATTCGAATAGGGATTTCCTTGTGTGTAATTCACTTGATCGGTTGGGACTCCTGCTAATATTTGACATTCTTGTGCAGTGTGTCCAGGGTTTCAACATAACTCACAATTTGGAGTTATAGCAACCACGGTGGCTGCGGGTGGTATGGTCAAGTTATATAATTTTTGAACAAGGGCATCTACCTTTGCATGAACATGGTCAAGGCTACTGATTTCGTACATTCCACCCTTTGTCTGGGACTTTTCCACTGGAGTTCGTTCACCTCCCCATTGGCAATGGTTTTGGGCCATGTTTTCAATGAGTTGATAGGCTTCGTTGTATGGCTTATCCATAGGTGCACCACCCGTGGCAACGTCTACTGTAAGTCTTGTGTTATACAGAAGCCCATTGTAAAATGTGTGAATGATCACCCAGTCTTCGAGACCGTGATGTGGAAATATCCTCATCATGTCCTTGTATCTCTCCCACGCTTCGTAGAGAGATTCCACATCTTTTTGCCTGAATTCGTTAATCTGAGCTCTCAGCATAGCAGTTTTGCTCGACGGAAAATATCGGGATAAGAAAACGTTCTTCAGTTCTTCCCATGTTGTAACGGAGTTGGAGGTCAAGGATTGCAACCAAGCCCAAGCTCTGTCTCTTAATGAGAAAGGAATTAGGCGCAGACTTATCGCATCTTGAGATACACCATTCGCCTTTACAGTATCTGCGTACTGCACAAACTTGGTCAGGTGTTCATTAGGATCGTCCGTAGGATTTCCAGAAAATTGATGTTGTTGGACGGCTGATAATAGTGAGGGTTTCAGCTCGAAATCGTTTCGATTTATAACGGGGGCAGCAATATTGTTGTGAGGTTCTTGTTGGGATGGGGTAGCGTAGAATTTAAGAGGACGATTCTATGGTCCTTCTTCAGCCATGTTTGGTTTTTCTTCTGGTTTAGAAGGAGAGAAGATATCGGGAATATCGTACTTTTGTTGGTATTCGTGTATTCGGCGTCTCACGTATAAGAAACGATCTAATTCAGGAACTGGTGGTGCTAAGTTATCGCCTTGTGAGCGAGTACTTGGCATGCAATCAGGGAAAGAAGGGAGAGAAGATTAGTTTTTATTTTTACCTTAGTCTATATCGTGCAACGAAAGAATCGCACTATTCGACTAAAACAGGTCCCCGACAACGGCGCCAAAAACTTGATGCTAGATCTGACTATATATAAAATATAGTTTGTCGGGTACTTGATTACAAGTGCATAGTCCATTCGCTTTAGTTTTAAAAGATATCGATCCCACAGGGACCTATGGTCAAACTAGTGTTACTAATGTCACTATGTTTAGCTAAGGGAATGATTAATAGAAGTTCGGGGGCAAAATAGTAAATCTAAGGGAAATGTAGTTTTAAGAAGGAATTTATGGAAGGAATCAGTATGCAACGCATTAATTGTCAGGGATTCGATAAGTCACCGGTGAATAGTTTAAATGCCAAATATCTCTCAGTAGAAAACATTTATTTAAAAAGCTTTATCTCACACTCACGTGGTTATTGATTTGACCTATAGCTTTAAGTCAGAATGTACGCTCTCGCTGTCCCATTTGAAGTTAAAATTACTTTTTGAAAATAAATAAGTTCTAATTGCTTTTAAAGTGTTCTCGCTGTTTTTAAACTCAATGCCTAATTTTTACTATCCAGCTCGAGCCTCACGCTCTCGCGATTGTTGGTTCTCACCTTAGTTAATTTCCCACTCTCGTGGCAAAACCGTATTAAATAGCTTTTCACGCTTTTGTGATAAAGTTAATTAAATTTAAATTAAAAACTTCAGCCTAAAAGATTGTTTAAGAAAAAGGGTTTTCACCGATTATTATTAAATCCCATCTAATTAAATTGTTACATACCGATACCGGTAATTTAGTCGAACATGTTAAATAAAGCAAACACAGAGCTTAAACAGATCAACATTGCGGCAAACATGACTATAATGATAATTGGCAATAATAATAGTAATTCAATAAAAACCTGGCAATCGAAGTAACAGAGTATAGCGATTCTTGGAGCACTTGAGCAGTCCTCCACAAGCCGGTAGGCTTCTGCTTCTTCAATATAAATTATTTACTAAAATTAAATAAAGTGCAGTAGTTCCCCAGTGTAGGAAACTACTGCTATGGCTAACTGGAAAACGGAAAGGGAAAGGGAAAAACGGAATTCTAAAAAGAATGGCGAATAAACTAAAGCAACGGAAACAAGGTTGCTGAAAAGAAAATACTAAAAAGCTAGAAAGCTGTAAAACTAAATTGCAGAGCGTAAGTGTAAATGTAGGCGTTCCCAATTTTTCCGATTTCGGTCCTTTATATAGTGCTCCTTTAGGTCTTGGTGGTTGAGATTTTTAAGGAATACTTGGTTTGAATGAGGAATCCGTGGGAGTCAGGTTGTTGGAGGGAATTTAGGCACGTTTGGGTGCCTGTGATTGATTGTTTCAAAGCGCATATTGTGGCCGCGTGACGCTCGTCATGGGCCTGTGACGGTCGTCACAGTCTGGGTCGTAACGAGCGTCATGAATCTGTGACGGTCGTCACATCAGCAAATTCTGCATGTCATATTTTCTGCTTTTTTCTGTGCTTTCTCATCTGTTTCTTCTTCTTTTTCTTCCTTTTCTTCATTTTGCTCATTAATGCATGGAGATTTAAATACCTGCAAAAACAACACGAATACTTGCACAATAATTGGGATATTAATGAAAATGGTATGATCTTTGAGTGTAAATCAAGGAAAATATCTGATGCGTTTTCGCGTTATCAGAAGACAACTAACATGATAAAAGATAACATTGTAAATTGGATTGAAGATCTATACATAATTAAGAATATGTTCTATGATAATTATCATCTACTATATACCTTATATATAATGAGTGCAGTCTAGATTCATACAATTACTTCCTTTCGAATGATATAAGCTATGCATATGAAGCACCTTATAAAAAAGCTAAAAATGATGAAATCAAGAAAATTGTGTTTGACATGAGTCCTTGGAAATCTCCAGGACCTCGTGGTTACCCAGCAAGTTCTTATCAAAAATCTTGGAAGGTTATTGTTGGAAGTGTTAGCCTCTACATAAGGAAGGTATGGGAAATGCCAGATTTTATTACAAAGGTAAACCACACCGATCTTTGTTTGTTTTCCAAGACTAGTAATCCCCATTTTGTTCATCAATATTGTGACACCCCAATTTTTATTTTTGTCTAAATTAATTAAATTATTATAATTCTTTGTGTGCTAGTGCAATTGTTGATTATTTTGTTGAATTATAGAAATAGGATTATAAGGTATATGTCCTTGAGATGGGAGAATAATTAATGGGTTGTGACCATAAGATTAATCTAGAATAATTTAGAGTTATTTTAGACAATTAAAATAATAATGATTTAATTGATTATTTAATTAAATGAGGAAAATAGGAGTTTTGGGTTAAAAGTGGAATTTTAAAGAAACATGAGAGAGCAAGGAGTACGAGGGAATTAGTAGTGGGGTTAAGTGGTAACTTTATAAAGATGGGGAACCTAACTATTTAAATTAAAAAGAGTCCAGGTTGGAGTTTTTTGTCAGATCGTACAAACTTGGTGAAAGAGAGAAAAGAGGAAGGAAGAACAGTCTAGGTTGTTGTTGATCCATGAACCCATAAAATAATAGATGAGTTTAAGGTGTGATGGCGGTAGGAATTGAGATTAATATGATAGATATTCGTAAAATAAGTTATTGTTACATAAGGTAGTGTTTGGATGATTAAAAATTGATTTTTTGACAAAAAATAGTAGTATGTGTTGACATATGTAAGTCATATGTCGACGTGTT
This sequence comes from Lathyrus oleraceus, assembly GCF_024323335.1. Lineage (NCBI taxonomy): Eukaryota > Viridiplantae > Streptophyta > Magnoliopsida > Fabales > Fabaceae > Lathyrus > Lathyrus oleraceus. The sequence continues at coordinate 56,269,375 of NC_066582.1, forward strand.
CGATGCATGTGTCGGCTTGTATAAGTCATGAGTCGATATGTATAGGTCATGAGACAACACATGCAATCGGGACATAAAATATAAGCTACAAACTTTAAAAATGAGGTACATGAGCCGACCTGTACATGTTATGTGTCAGCTCATACAAGTCATGTGTCGACACATAATTGCCAGAATATTTATTTTGCATTGTTCGGTGATTTTGGCCATAACCTTTGATCTGCATATTCAAATGATGTGTCATTTGAAGTGTTAGAAATCTAACAGTCATATCTATAATATGGTAGTGATTGATGAAATGTTTTAATATTATTAATGTGCCTACCTTGTCGATAAATATATTGGTTTATATGTTTGGTTGACGAATCGTTGCATTGTTGCAATATCGTTGTATGATAATGATATTGTTATGTCAATGATGTTATGACAATTTTATTAAGGTGTTGATGATTTGTTGCTGTTTGTTAAGGTTATTGATGTTGTAACATGAATTGATTGTTGCGCATGATGAATGGTGTGATGCATAAATGATTAGATGTGTATAGGGATCCTTTTGGTGAACCTTATTGTGATAATGCATGTTGTTAAGGGTCATGCATCGTGGTGTACGGGTTTCAATCCAGTTTTGGTGTGTTATGGACTTATAGTAAGGATTGGGAGCTAGTATTCGGTTTCAAGTGGGAATCCCTGAAGCGTTACCTATGATGATGGTAACGATTTGGTGTGCTCTGGTCCTATGGTGGGGATCGGGAGGGAGATGAACCAGAGTGTTCATGACTGGTACCACATGCATATGAATCGCTATCATTGTCATAAGTCGTATAACACGAATGAAAAGTATGTGTGGAATATGACTACATGTGATGATAATGTTGTTGCTTATGATGTTGATGATAATTGAGATGTTGTTGTGTATGATGTTGATGATAACCTGGGTGTGAGAATGTGATATGTTCTTGTGCATGATTATGTAGATGTTGTATTCTATTTTACATTCTATACCATTTATATTGAAATGAATTCTCACCCTTTCTAATTGAATGTTGCCTTTACATGAGTATCATGCAGATACTCATGAGTAGATCTCACGAAAGTGTGTGGAAGCTAGCTCCTGGAGATGCTTCTTAGTTTATCGTTTTAATTAGAAGTGTCTTACTCTGATTATGTGACATCGGGTTGGGAACACTTGTTCAGTTTCTTATGTCATGTTTAGGTTGAAGTATTATAACTGATGTGGTTGTTGAGATGATTTATTTAAACTCTTTTATTCATTATGAAAGTTGAAGTTGAGAATAAATGGTATGAGTGTAATATGATTTTTAATTGTTGCAATTATGATTCCGCTATCAACGTACCAATGAGTTGGATGTTGTGTAAACATCCTAAGTGAAAATGCATGCCTTAAAATGTATTTGTGATGTGTGTGACACCTTTGTGGTTGTGGTTGTTAATTAAAAAATTTGATAATTGTATGTGGAGTTTAGAAGGGTGTTACATTAGTGGTATCAGAGAAGGTCGGTCCATCCGGCCATGTTTTGTAATGTAGTCGAGTCCCTGGTATGCGACATATGGGTCTTTCACTATGTAAGACCCCAATTTTGTCCCTAAGATCCCTCATGGCATCATATCATTTCATTGCATTGCCTCAAGGATCATTGAACACCTTGCTTCCTTCCCTGTGGGTGGGGATCCCTTTGAGAGTGATTCTTGATCACCAAGCATTGCTTGCATTTGTATGTCATTGCTTTTCTTTTTATCACTAACCAAAATGTACAAAAATATGTCATTAACCTTTGTTACTTGCAGCTTAAGCAATCAACAGTCAAGGCAATTCAAGTGAATCTTGTGTGCAAGAGATGAAGTCTCCATTGAGATATGGATCATGTGATCATTTCATTGAGCTTATTTGAGCTATAGGTTCATTTTGGAGCAAGTTCCCAAGTGGTTGAGGCCCCGAATTCATCAGAACAATTTCAGGTCATCTAAGGGCCTATGCAGTCAACTGTGAGTTTTGAATTGAGAAATTGAGTTTCTTCATCCCATTCATGTCCAAATCATGCTTATTCATCATATCAAAGATCAAGGTTGATGAATTTGAAGTCAAGTCAAAAGTTTCCAAAAATGGAAAGTGACCTATAATTTCAACTTTCCAAAAATGGCAAGTTTTTGATCCAACTTCAACTCAACTTTCCAACATCAAAGAAGCTTCAATTGAAATTTTGTCCAACATGAAAGTTGAATATCTCTCTCTCCCATTTCCAAAAAGTCCAAGATCATGAGCATTTGATGAATGGTTGAAGAGATATGATCCAATCATTGCCAAGTGTGCATGGAACTTCAAATGGCCATAACTTTTGATTCACAACTCCAAATTGAGTGGTTCTTTTTGCAATATTCTTCTCTTGACCTCTAATTTCCAAATCATGCATCACATTACATAAAATCTCATCACATAATCACTTGCATATCCATGCCTTTTTTGGAGGGAAATTGCAAAATTCAAAAATGGTGCATTGTATGGACTTTCTACCATTGCCAATGTGTTTAAAAGATGATTTTAAGTGACTTTGATGAAGGGAGTGGTACTGTTCACGTGGGTTTACTACATGCACCATGCAATTTTGATTTTTTGCAAAACACCTTATTTTCATTAACCAAGTTAATTATGGATTAGCAAGTTGATTAGGAAAGCATATATATACTAAATCATAACAGAATTTGAGGGAGGTTAATCACAATTCACCATTTCTAGATCTAGTTTTCATCTCCCTCCAAAATTTTCTTCAAATCAAAATTCAAAATTCTTCAACATAACACCTTGTTTTTGTTAAAGATTCATGATCAGTGAGTTGATTATAGTGTGAATCAAGTGTTGGTTTGTTGAATTCGTGCAAGAATCAAGCAGTTGAAGCTCATGAAGTTGAAGATGGAAATTCAGAATTAAGCTAGATCTACACGTGTTCAAGCTTCTTTTTCTTCATCAAACATCATCACAAGCATTCTGGACTGGATTTGGATCAATACAAGCTGTGGATCGTGCATTTCCAAGATTCTGCTCTTCAAGATGTCAAGTTTCGAATTCATGTACATATTCTGGTAGATCTTGTTTTCCTGATGATTCTGAGCTAAAAATCGTGTGAATTGGTGCATTATTGAGCAAGATATGTGTGTTTAAAGTTTTGCATCAAAAAATGTTTCTCATCGATTCTCTCTTGTTATGATGATTTATGCTTAGTTGTTTGTTGATCCGTGCTTTATGTTGCATGAGGATTCGTTTGGTATGCTTTTTGTGGATTTCTGGAAAGTTTCTGGAAAATCTGGAAATTCGTATGAATGTTCATGTTACTGTTCATCTTCTTCCTCATGAAGAAGATGAAGATTCATAGTTAGCGACGAATCTGCTTCATTAGCGACGGATTCTGGTTCTGGCTAGGGTTACAGGCAAAACGACACCGTTTTGGTGTGGTGCGCTTCACATTTGAAATTCGACCGGCTTCGATTCCCAGCGCTGCCAATTATTCAAATTGCCTCATATTTTATCATTTCCCTCCTATTTTCCATGTACATGTTCATATGTGATTTTTATTTTTTTTTCCAACTTCTAAAATTCATATCAAATTGAAAAATGATCCAAAAAATGCCTGGTTTTTTGCTAATTGATCCTTAGGATGTCTAGAATTTAATGATGTTAAATTTTGAAGTTGTGCATGGCTGGAGTTTAAATGGTATTAGACTCTTTGATCATATGTGCTTTTGTGACCTTGCTCCACTCTTTCTATTATGAAATGCTTGATTTTAATCCAATGGACATGAAATTTTACATGATGATTCTAGACACATTGCTGGATGTTGTAGGCTTGGTTTGGTATTTTTCCCATTTACCATTTCTGTTTTATGCTTGTGTTTGCATGGTGTGACAATTTGTGTCACACCTTTGGATGTTCAACTTATGCCATTTAATTTCCATGCCAATTGATCTTTGATGCTTCTGATTTTTTGTATGTTGATCATGTTAGATGTGTTGAATGCTCATGAATTTTTCCAGAATTATTTGAATTATTTCTGTTTTTATTTGGAATTTTCATTCATGATGATCAAATATGAGCTTTGAAATTGTCTTTGACTTCTCTTGCTTGATACATGGCCTTGCTTGATGATTTTGATGCGATCCTTTTTAGGACATGTTAATATGTGTTTGAAGTTGCATTATGTTTAATTTCAGCTCCTGTTTTGAATTTTTTCTTCACCTTTGACCCTAGGCTTTGACCTAGTGGTTTGGACTTACATTTGAGCTTTGAATTTCAGGACCAAGCACTCAATTTCCATGGTTGATGTTGCTTCACCATTTGATTGTTGATATTTGCTTTTGATTGCTAACATTTGCTGTTTTGTAGGTTGATGACAACTCATTTGAGTTTGCCTTATGGCTTATGTGTTGTACATTGGGATTGTTTTGTTATTGACTGTTGTCTGTTTGTCTGAGTATTGTACTGATTTGTTTAGTTGTTTACACATGTACCTAAGTTGCTTTAAGTTCATTTGAACTTTGCTTTGCTTTGCTTGTGGTTGGCATACCACTTAGGTATAATCCCTAATCTTCATGTAGTCTGGAAGACCTGCCATGTTACTTTGGCAGGCACCTGTCTGAAGCCCTCCTTAAGAGGCCATGTTTTTGTTTGTTTAATTTTGTGCCAAGCAGGTTAAGTCCTCTTAAGAGGCAATTGGCAGATAAAAGGGATGTGTAATCCATCCCCTGCTATTCAGTTGTGTCATCCACTTTGCTCACACCATGTGTTGATGCATTGTGAATAAGAACCCAAGATCTTATAGAGTCAATCATTTGTGGAGAAGAGTTCCTACATTCTGAACTCCCACACTTTCTATTGTTTAAAGCTCTCCCAGGCCAGGGATAAGAGCTATGAGGCATAACCCTCATCTCCATTTCATCTGCTTCACCCTAACTCTCAATGTTAGGGTTAAGAGCTCAAAACACCCCATTCCAGTTGGCTGGTTTCTAAAAGCCTAACCTTGATTGAGCCTCTTGATTGTGTATAATGTGTGCTAATTGATTGCTTGATTGCTTAACTGTGCATCTTTCATGTTTGCTTTTGCATATACTTGCATCATTCCATGTGCTTGCTTTTTGCTTTTCATAGCATGTTTGTTTATGTGAGGAGTCAGATGTAAGGCCATTGATTGGTTATCTGTTTCCTATGATCATTTGTTGTGGAGTCAGGTGTAAGTCCATAGATTGGTTACCTGTTTCCTTGTTTGTTTTGTCCATTGAGGAGTCAATTGTAAGTCCATTTATTGGCAGTTGTTTCCTATGATCTGGTAGGAGTTGGGACTAAGACCATTGATTGGCATCCCATTTCCTGGGAGTCGAGTGTAAGACCATTTATTGGCAACTTGTTTCCTCTTGCTTATTGCATTTGTTTTCTTTGCTTTGTGATATTGGTGTAAGTCCATTGATTGACATCTGGTATCCATGTTTTCTTTGTTTTGTGAGATTGGTGTAAGTCCATTGATTGGCATCCGGTATCCATTTATGTTGGTTATTTGTTATTCATTTGTTGCCTTTTCCAAAGGAATCACTTGGATCATCTACATATGATCTCCAGAGGTGAACATCTAAGAAGTTTTACATCCCCTAACCTTCACCCTTTTTGTTCCTTAAACCTCCATTTGCATGTTGACTCAAACCAAAAATATTGTGCAAACATTTTCATTTCTTTTCAAACTAGAAACCTAGGCTTTAAGCCTTTGATTTTCAAACTTCATTTTCACAATACTTCTTCTGAATTGAACCTAATGTCAACTTTGACTTCCTCTTTGTGAATAATCCTAATTAGTTAATTTCACTCATTCAATTGTTTTGTGGCTTAGTCCACTTCTTGATAAGTTTTCATACATTAGCCATAGATCTCAATTATCTTAGTGGTTGATGTGAATCTCACCTTTTGTCCTTAGTGATTGAATTGTAAGACTTCCTTGCTTATTATAGGGCATGGTCCCTCACTAGCAAGTTGAAGCTTTTCTCACATGGTGGACTTGTGGTTGTATAGGTTGAGTTTTCTCCCGTGGATAATGAAAGACCTTAGGGCTTTTGTTTAAAATCAATCCACTCATATTTTGGAAATCTTTTAGCCGAACTACGAGGTTTTGATCCTGTAAAGGTACGTAGGCAATGGTTATCCATCCAAACACAAAAAAATAATAAAAATTGTATATTCTTTTCTCATCCTCCCAATCAATGTTTGCACAATAAATATGTTCATAAACAATATCTTTTGCAACAATTTGTGAAAAGGGTTCCCTAGGAGTACCTAGGATGCATTGGGATTACTGTATTGCTTGTAATGATTGATTTGCTTAATATATCAATTGCTTGCTTGTTTGGTTATTTCTGTGAGATGAATTCTATACCCGAACTCGAGTGCACCCTATGATAGGAGAATGGCATAGTCTCGTCGACTTGTGTGGAGTTATTCCTTAGCAAGTTGACTTGCGAGTCCATTCACTTGGTGGAGGTCATGTTGGATTAATGATGTCACACAAGTTATTTGTGGTTAGGCATTATTCTTCCAATCATGTGCCTTAGAAGCCAAGGACCTTAGTTTACCAAGCCCATCTTGGCCTATTTTTAGGATGTAGTGCGGAGGTCGTTCAGATGTAAGATCTGATGCGATTGTTACGCGATACTACACTCATAAGAGTCTCTCTTGAGAATATTTTTGGAATACGAGTATTCGTTCCTCCGATAATATTCGAAAGATGGGATGATGACTATGGGAACCTCTGGTAGAACATGTTCGGCAGGTTTAAACCATAGTACACTCCCTTTGGGTGGTTCTTAACCGAGACTCCATGCTCGTGACTCACAACAAACTCGTGATTCATGGTTGATTCGTTCACCCATCGTTAATATCAATGGAACTTGGGTGTTGATAAGGTGCAAACCATAACCCACCAAAATGGATGATTGATATTAAGGATGGTTAAACTGTTTGTATATCGTTAATATCAATGGAACTTGGGTGTTGATAAGGTGAAACCATAATCCACCAAAATGGATGATTGATATTAAGGATAATACGAACCATCCCATGACCTTTGTCTGGTGTGCTTTGCTTGATCCTTGGGTGTGATTGTTGCATTCATGCATTCATGCATTCATCTGCATCCATATCATCAGATAAAAAGAAAATTTTCAAGGAACTTAAGGGGTTTATTTGCAAAACTTTCAGATATGGAAAGATAAAAAAGGCATAAAAAGAAGTACAACTTTAGACAGCCCGATATGAAAGAGTTAAGGAATCTGACATCTTATGTATTAGATCCCTTGGGTTTCAAAGCTCGTTATGGGAAGCTTCTGCCTCTGTTGACTACTCAGGTTGATGAAGGGTTGATGAATACTCTGGTTCAGTTCTATAATCCTCTGTATCACTGCTTCTCTTTTCCAGACTATCAGCTATTGCCTACCCTGGAAGAGTATGCTCATCTCGTGGGTATTCCGATTCTGGATCAGGTGACATTCAGTGGCTTGGAGGGTATTCCTACTTCTCAAGAGATAGCTGACTTGTTGCACATAGATGAATCCTTGGTTAAAGCTCATATGACTACCAAAGGTGGAATTCAAGGTCTTCCTTTCGAGTTCCTCATCGCTCAAGCTACCGTTTATGGGAAGGCCATGAGTGAGGATGCCTTTGAGGCCATATTCGTGCTTCTCATCTATGGATTGGTATTATTCCCCAACATCGACAAATTTGTGGATGTGAACGCTATTAGGATCTTCTCGGTTCTTAATCCCGTTCCGACTCTATTGGGTGATACCTATTTCTCTTTGCATCTGAGGAATGCGAAGGGTAGTGGTACTATTATGTGCTATTTGCCTCTGTTGTATAAGTGGTTTATTTCTCACTTACCTCAGACGGTCGCTTTCAAGGAGAACAAGGGATGTCTATGGTGGTCTACGAGGCTTATGTCTCTCACTAATGATGATATCTTTTGGTATGATCGTGCATATGATGGTGTCCAGATCATTGATTCTTGTGGTGAATTCTCCAATGTGCCTCTTCTTGGTACATGTGGTGGGATTAGCTACAACCCTGTGTTAGCACGTCGTCAGCTTGTGTTCCCCCTAAAGGATAAACCTAATAACATTCTGTTAGAAAGTGTGTTCTTTTAGGAGGGTAAAGATCCCCAAGGCCTGAAAGCCAGGATGGTCCGCGCTTGGCGCAAGATTCACAAGAAGGGTAGAAGTGAATTGGGTCCGAAGAATTGCATAGCTCTGGAGCCATACACTGCTTGGGTGAGGAAGAGAGCATCTGAGTATCTCATGCCTTATGATTATCCGAGACCTACACCGTTGGTTGTGGCTGGGCCTTCAACCCTCCCTAACCAAGGCGTAGAGGAGTTGAGAGACGAAGACCTTTCACGTGCCTGGATCCGTGAAAGAGAAGAATTGCTTCAGCAAATCAAGGAGAAAGATGCCATGATCGAGTTTCTCGAGCATCAGGTCATTGATGATCCTGATGATACTTGGACTTCTCTACTTCCTCAGTCTTCTAAGTTCTAGAAAAGGAGGTATGACAGACTCGCCAAAGATAAGGCGGATATGGAAGCAGCATATGAGAGAGAGATCAAGAAGCTTCGTGCAACTTATCTTCCGGCATCCCGAGCCTCTAGGGATCCATAGGATGTTTATTTCCTTTTCTCTTGTAATAATTGACAATGTTGTACTTCTTTGTTCAAATATATTTGATGAGATGTTTTCCATATGCAATTAAAATGATAAATATTCAAAATTGCAAATAATACCCTAAAAGTTCCTTTAAAAATAAAGACAAATCATGTGCACGAGCATTGCATGCATCATTTTGCATAAGCAGGTGCTGTTCTGGTCTTCTTGTCTGTGGCCTAACTCTGTGCTCTTCATTTATTTTGAAGACAAGCTGACTCATCGGTACTACACCCGAGCCAACTCTGCAAGAGTGATGGATCAACTCGAACAAGAGAACCGTGAGCTGAAGGAAGAGGTTGCCAGACTGAGTGCTCTGATGGAGCAATTCTTAGCTGCTCAGAATCAACCGTCTCCACCACCTGCAACTCCTCCCCAGAGGACTGTTATATCAGAGATCGTCTCCTCGACAGTGCCAGCTGCCAGTGCCCATTTCATGCCAGCCATGCCAGCCGGGTTTCCGTGGGGTATGCCTCCTGGTTATATGCCTGATATTTCAGCCCCGACGTTTGCTTCCATGCCGACATCTAGCCCGGTCCTTGCGATGCCTCCTCCTGTCGTGCATACCATTCCTAGGGTGGACGACACCATCTATCATTCTGAGCCGTCTGAGGGCCCAGATGTTAATGAAAAGATGGACACGATGAATGACCAATTCCTTGAACTCCGCAAGGAATTGAAGACCCTTAGAGGGAAGATTTGTTCGGCAAATCTGCTGCTGAATTATGTTTGGTTCCCGGTGTTAAGATACCTGTCAAATTCAAAGTCCCTGACTTTGAGAAGTATAAGGGGAACACCTGCCCGCTCAGTCACCTGGTTATGTATGCCAGGAAAATGTCTACTCAGACAGATAATGATCAGCTGTTGATTCATTATTTTCAGGATAGTTTGTCTGGTGCAGCTCTTCGGTGGTATATGAGCCTAGATAGCGCAAACATCTGTTCCTTCAACGATCTTGGCGAAGCCTTCGTCAAGCAATACAAATACAATGTGGATATGGCTCCTGACCGTGATCAACTCAGAGCCATGTCCCAGAAGGACAAAAAGACATTTAAGGAGTACGCCCAGAGGTGGCGAGAGCTGGCAGCTCAGATTACTCCTCCGCTGGAAGAGAAGGAGATGACCAAAATCTTTTTGAAGACTTTGAGTTCATTTTACTATGAGCGGATGATCGCTAGTGCTCCCTCTGATTTCACCGAAATGGTGAACATGGGGATGCGATTGGAGGAAGGATTCCGTGAAGGACGTTTAACCAAGGATGAAGGCTCTTCTAGCAAGCGATATGGGGCGTTTGCTAAGAAGAAAGATGGGGAGGCACATGCTGTGCAATCCCATGCTAAACCAGGAAGACCCTCTGCCAAGAGGAAGCCTCTGCGTCATGCCAGCAACCAGCATCAGGTAGCTCACATAGCACCTGTCTTCAGAGACAATAGTCAGCAATATCAGCATAATCAGCAACAACCTTCAGTATCAGCAGCAACATCGTCCTCAACAACAGGCTTACCAGCCTCGCAACAGTAATCAGGCTAATTTGGGTTATGAGAGGAAGAAGATCACTTTCGATCTGATTCCTATGTCATACGCTGAGCTATATCCCTCTTTAATAGAGCGGAAACTGATTACTCCGAGGGAGCCTCCGGCTGTACCTGCTAACCCGCAGTGGTGGTACAAGCCCGACCAACATTGTGTTTATCATTCCGGTGCTCCGGGCCATAATGTAGACAACTGTTATCCATTGAAGACTAAGGTTCAAGACCTTATGAGATGCGGCATTCTGAGCTTTGAGGACTCAGGCCCCAGTGTTACGAAGAACCCATTGCCCGAGCATGGGAAGTCGGTTAACATGGTCCAGGGTTGCCCTGGCAAATACAAAGTCAAATATGTAAGCCATATTCGACAGTCATTGGTTGAGTTGCATCGTCTGCTGTGTGATTACAGTCATATGGAGCACGACCATGACAAATGCCGTATCTGCTCTGTCAATCGTCTAGGTTGTCGCCAAGTGTGCAGAGAGCTGCAAGAGTTGCTAGATGATGGGACTATTGAGATTCTTCAGAACAAAAATGTTGATGAAGATGAACCAGAGGTGAATGTGATTTCTCCTGTGTTCAAAATTCCTGAGCCTGTTGTCATCCGTTATGATGGTAGCAAGCAGAAGGTCTCTCCTTCTTTGGTGATCAAGCCTGCAGGCCTTGTGCCTTATTCTTCAGATAAAGCAGTTCCCTTCCGCTATAATCCTGTTGCTGTGGAAGATGGGAAAGAAGTGTCGTTGCCTTCATCCGCTGTTGTGAATATTGCTGATGTCAGCGGATTGACCCATAGTGGTCGTGTGTTTTCAGCACCGAAGCCTCAGGCTAGAGCTGATTTTGTTGAGCGTCCGGTGGGGAATGTTGTTAATCCTCTGAACCCGGCACTTGCTGTTGCTAAACCCTCCTCTGTACTAAAGACTACTACTTCTTCTGTTGGCCCGAGTGGCACTGTGAATGAAGACTGTGATGAGATGCTGAGGCTCATCAAGAAGAGTGAGTACAATGTTGTAGACCAGCTTCTACAAACAACGTCCAAGATCTATGTGTTATCTTTGCTTCTGAATTCAGAACCCCATAGGGAGGCTCTGCAGAAAGTTTTGGACGTGGCTTATGTTGATCACGACGTCACCATTGAACAGTTTGATAGTATTGTTGCAAACATCACTGCTTGCAACACTTTGAGTTTCTGTGACGCTGATCTCCATGAGGAGGGGAGAGACCACAACATGGCTTTACATATTTCCATGAATTGCAAGAACGACGCCATGTCCAACGTACTGGTGGACACTGGGTCATCTTTGAATGTATTGCCAAAGACCACTCTTTCTAGATTGTCATATCAAGGGCCTCCCATGAGGCAGAGTGGTGTTGTTGTGAAAGCTTTCGATGGGTCACGTAAGACTGTGATTGGGGAAGTTGATCTCCCAATCAAGATTGGACCAAGTGATTTCCAAGTTACCTTTCAGGTTATGGATATCCACCCATCTTATAGCTGTCTCCTTGGTAGACCATGGATTCACGAGGCTGGCGCCGTGACATCCACCCTACACCAGAAGCTGAAATTCGTCAAGAATAAGAAACTGGTCGTGGTAGGGGGAGAAAAGGCTCTCCTGGTTAGCCACCTGTCTTCTTTCTCATATATTGATGCTGAGGATGAAGTTGGAACGCCTTTCCAAGCTTTATCTATTGCTGAGCCGATTGAGAAGAAGTCTCCTTCATTTGCTTCCTATCGTGATGCGAAACTGGCCATTGAATGTGGTGTAGTTGATGGGTTAGGGAAGATGATTGAGCTTGAAGATAATAAATCCCGGGCTGGCATTGGCTATTCTTCTGGGGTCTTCAATGAGAAAGGTCTGTTCAAGAGTGGAGGTTTCATCCACGCCGATCAAGCTGAAGAAGTTGCTGCTATATTGGAAGAGGATGCAGAGGACACTGGCAACTTTGTTATCCCTGGCGGGATCTGCCATAATTGGGTCGCTGTAGATGTTCCTACAGTCATTCATAAGTCAGCGTAATATGTTTGCTTTGTTTAAAAACCCTTCTCCCATGCCAAAAGGAGAAGTGATGACATTGTTGGCAGCATTTATACAATGATATTTCATTCAATAAATTCATGTCAAATGTTTGTTTTTCCATTTGTTTTCACTTTTTGCTTTTTGCATGAAATTGGTGATCACAAAAAACCCTAAAAACAAGAATAAAAGCAATCTTTTCATCTGCATAATGATTTGCTTATTTAAATTCTAAAGTTTTTTATTATCCAAAATCATTATGCAGGTTGATTCTAAAACCCATTGAACATAATGATCCAACGCCATCTCCCAAATTTGAATTCCCTGTATTCGAGGCAGAGGAAGATGATGTCGAAGAGATTCCTGATGAGATTACCCGTCTTCTTGAGCACGAAGAGAAGATCATTCATCCGCATCTTGAGAATCTGGAAACAGTCAACTTGGGGTCTGAAGATTGTGTGCGTATGGTGAAGATTGGGGCACTTCTTGAAGAGTCTGTCAAGAAGGGGTTGATCAGTTTGCTACGAGAATATTCCGATATCTTTGCTTGGTCGTATGAAGACATGCCAGGTCTAGATACAGATATTGTGCAACATTTCCTGCCTTTGAAGCCTGAGTGCGTGCCTGTGAAGCAGAAGCTCAGAAGAACTCATCCAGATATGGCAATGAAGATCAAAGAGGAGGTTCAGAAGCAAATTGATGCGGGGTTTCTGGTGACTTCCACATATCCTCAATGGGTGGCCAATATTGTGCCTGTGCCTAAGAAGGACGGAAAAGTCCGTATGTGTGTTGATTACAGGGATTTGAATAAAGCTAGTCCGAAAGATGATTTTCCTCTACCACACATTGATATGTTGGTAGACAATACAGCTAAATTCAAAGTCTTTTCCTTTATGGACGGATTTTCCGGATATAATCAAATCAAGATGGCACCCGAGGATATGGAGAAGACAACATTCATCACACCTTGGGGAACATTCTGTTATCGAGTGATGCCCTTCGGTTTGAAGAACGCCGGAGTCACGTATCAACGAGCTATGACTACCTTGTTTCATGATATGATGCACAAGGAGATAGAGGTCTACGTTGATGATATGATTGCTAAGTCTAGAACGGAAGTTGAACATGTTGAGCATTTGTTGAAGCTTTTTCAGCGTCTGAGGAAGTTCAGGCTTCGTTTGAATCCGAACAAGTGTACATTTGGAGTCCGTTCTGGCAAGTTATTGGGTTTTGTTGTCAGCGAAAGAGGTATTGAAGTTGATCCTGCAAAGGTCAAAGCAATACAAGAGATGCCTACGCCCAAAACTGAAAAGCAAGTCTGAGGTTTTCTTGGCCGCTTGAATTACATTTCCAGATTTATATCCCACATGACTGCCACATGTGCGCCGATATTCAAACTTCTTTAGAAAGATCAGGCTCATGATTGGACTGAGGATTGCCAGAAAGCTTTCGACAACATCAAAGAATATCTGTCTGAGCCTCCAATCTTGTCTCCGCCTGTGGAAGGAAGACCTCTGATCATGTATTTGACTGTTCTTGAAGACTCGATGGGTTGTGTCCTCGGTCAGCAAGATGAATCAGGGAAGAAAGAATCTGCTATCTACTACCTGAATAAGAAGTTCACTGATTGTGAGTCTCGATACTCTATGATTGAGAAGACGTGTTGTGCTTTAGCTTGGGCTGCTAAGCGTTTACGCCAGTACATGATAAATCATACGACTTGGTTGATATCCAGAATGGATCCAATCAAGTACATCTTTGAGAAGCCTGCTTTAATCGGGAGGATTGCCCGTTGGCAGATGTTGTTATCTGAGTATGATATCGAGTATAGAGCTCAGAAAGCTATCAAAGGTAGTATCTTGGCTGACCATTTGGCCCATCAGCCGATTGAAGATCATCAGTCTGTTCAGTATGACTTCCCAGACGAGGAGATTCTGTATTTGAAAATGAAAGATTGTGATGAGCCTACACTTGATGAAGGTCCAGAACCTGGTTCCAGATGGACGATGGTGTTTGATGGCGCTGTAAATCAGTACGGAAATGGAATTGGGGTAGTAATCATTACTCCTCAGGGCACACATATTCCGTTTACAGCAAGGCTAACTTTCAGATGCACGAATAACATGGTTGAGTACGAAGCCTGTATTATGGGATTAGAAGAATGCATTGATCTGAGGATCAAGCATCTGGATGTGTATGGTGATTCGACCCTGGTTGTCAATCAGATCAAGGGAGAGTGGGAGACGAACCAACCCAGTCTCATTCCGTACAGAGATTATGCGAGGAGGATTTCAATGTTCTTTACAGAAGTTGACTTTCATCATATTCCTCGAGAGGATAATCGGATGGCAGATGCTCTTGCTACGCTTGCTTCAATGATTGTAGTCAAGTATTGGAATGAAGTTCCCAATATCACCGTGATGCGCTTGGATAGACCAGCTCACGTGTTTGCAGTTGAAGAAGTACAAGATGACAAGCCTTGGTATTTTGATATCAAGAATTTCCTCCAAAACCAGGTATACCCGCCTGGGGCATCTGTGAAAGATAGGAAAACTTTGAGAAGGTTGTCAGGCAGTTTCTACCTCAGTGGTAAAGTGTTGTATAAGAGAAATTTTGACATGGTTTTGCTCAGATGCGTGGATAGACACGAAGCAAACCTGTTGATGACTGAGGTCCATGAGGGTTCATTTGGTACTCATTCCAATGGACATGCCATGGCTAGAAAGATGCTGAGAGCAGGCTACTATTGGCTGACAATGGAGTCTGACTGCTGCAAACATGTGAAGAAATGCCACAAGTGTCAGATTTATGCGGACAAGATTCATATTCCTCAGACACTTTTGAACGTGATTTCATCACCATGGCCTTTCTCTATGTGGGGAATCGACATGATCGACATGATTGAACCGAAAGCATCCAACGGACACAGGTTTATTCTCGTAGCAGTTGAATACTTCACCAAATGGGTTGAAGTCGCATCGTATGCGAATGTGACCAGGCAAGTGGTCGTGAAGTTTATCAAGAATCAGCTTATTTGCCATTATGGTGTGCCAGATAAGATCATTACTGATAATGGATCTAACTTGAATAATAAGATGATGGAAGAGCTGTGCGCTGAGTTCAAGATTGCACACCATAATTCCTCTCCTTACAGACCCAAGATGAATGGGGTTGTTGAAGCTGCTAATAAGAATATCAAGAAGATTATCCAGAAGATGACAGTCACGTACAAAGATTGGCATGAGATGCTGCCATTTGCTTTGCATGGTTATCGTACATCTGTCCGCACTTCAACAGGGCCAACCCCTTTCTCTCTTGTTTACGGCATGGAGGTTGTTCTCCTAGTAGAGGTGGAGATCCCATCAATGAGAGTCTTGATGGAAGCCAAGTTGACTGATGTTGAATGGATTCAGAGTCGTTATGACCAGCTGAATTTGATCGAAGAGAAGCGATTAACTGCCATGTGCCATGGACAGTTATATCAGTAGAGAATGAAGAAAGAATTCGATAAGAAGGTCAAGCCTCGTGTGTTCCGAGAAGGTGACCTTATGCTCAAGAAAGTCTTGTCTTTCGCGCCCGATTCCAGGGGCAAGTGGACTCCAAACTATGAAGGTCCATATGTTGTCAAGAGAGCCTTTTCAGGCGGTACTTTGATGCTCACAACAATGGATGGGGAGGATTTCACTCGTCCTGTGAATTCAGATGCAGTCAAGAAATACTTTGCCTAAAAATAAAAACAGAATAGCTCGCTAAGTTGAAAACCCGAAAGGGCAGCTTAGGCCAAAATGAGCGTCTCGGTGGAAAACCCGAAAGGGTGATCCAGGCAAAAGTTAGAGACATAAAAAAAATGTATTTGCATCCCGCTAGATTGAGTACCTCACCCTGGGGCAATCTAGGCAAAAATTAGGGATTTGGCAAGTAACTGCATCCTGACAAGACTTTCTGTTCCGCAACTGTCTTTTCGTCAGGGATTCTCGCTCAGTCATCGTCAACTGAAGCTTCAAATACATCGGATTCAAATTGGTAGAGAAATGGTCATTATGTTCAATGTAGCCCTGTTCCAATATATATCACCGATTTCAAATTTGTACAGATCTATGGAGTCTTGCCATTTGCGGGCTACCATTCCATCAAAAAAATTTGAGCTTTTATCCAATTATTTGCACTCTTATTTGTTTTATTTCAACAAATGTTTTGCATGTTTTAATTGATAAAATGTCATTGTTCTAAACAAACAAATAATTTTTCAAAATTGTTTTTTTAACAAAGTGAACATTCACAATGATGAAAGGATACTTAAGAATTTCTCAGTGCTCTCCCAAGGGTGGCATGATTTCCAACAGGGTAAGACATTTGTTCATATTCCTGGCATGGCTGTATCCTCTTTCTCCAGATTGTTGTTGGGGTTGTTCCCCAAGTAGAGCTTCTGTTGAGATTTTGTGTTGCCAGAGCAGAGTGCTTGTTGGAAACTTTCAGTTTTCCTCTCTTGCAGCATTCTCTCCCCAGCACGGTTGCTTTCCTTTTGGAAGATTCAGTAGTTGGTGGATTGATATCCCGGTACTTCGTCATTCTCCTCAGTGAAGTCACCGGCGGAGTTGTTAGTATGATGTACTTCATCTAAGCTATCTCTCCCCATCAGGGTGCTTGTTGAGGTTTATACCTCTTTTTCCCTTCAGCAGAGCAGTGATTCTTGCCTCCTCAGCAGTTGTGGTTCCTTTTGGAAGGATCAGTTTTTGGTGGTTGATCCCCAGCTCTCCTTCTCTGCCTCAGATAAATCCCCAGTAGATTGGTGGTGGTGGATTGTACCTATGAGTGGTCTTCTCCCCTGCAGAGATTTGGTTGATTTCCTGATACTTTTGATCCCCAGTAGAGTGGCTTATGTGGCAAAATCTACTTGTGTGATCTATTTTCCCTCAGTGGGTTCGTCCCCATTGGAGTTATTGACAGTATCCCCAGTAGAGTTGCTTGTGCGGCCAGATTCTACTTGTGTGTTCGGTTCTCTTCAGCAGTTCTTGCCTGTACAGTAAATTCCTGTTTCCCAGCTGAGACTGGTGATCCCCTGCAGAAGTCTCGTGATTTCTCCGCCTCCCCAACAGATTGGTCTTTGTGGCAGTTGCTGCCTGTTGTGGACTTCTGTTTCCCAGTTGGGTTGACTGATGATCCATCACTCAGAGATTTTGTGATTTCTTTGATATCTCTAATCTTTTTTTCCCAGCAGATCTTTGCTTTTTAGCATTCAGATCTCCAGCAGATTGGCTTTCCAGTTGGATTGCTTGGATTTTTCTCTAGAAGTGTAGTACTGGGCGTTTGATTCCTGGACCTGTTTGTGTTAGATATGTCTGTTTTGTCAGCATTCATCAAACATAAATCACGCTACATCATGCATACTTTCAACATTTAGATATTCATGTTGCATTTTTGCCATATATCTTTTGTTTGTTGTCTCTTGCTTTTGGTAATATAGATCTCTCCAGTAGATCTCTTCAAGCAAGATGTCGGGTGTTTAATCTCTCAATATAGAGTCAGCCCCATAAGCAGAAAGTGTATGTCTTTCCTTCTGCAGTTCCCCACTGAGATATATCCTCGTGGATGACGGTTGTTTTCGTTTCCTCCTAACACATATATTGGGATGGGTTTTCCCTATTGAGTTCTATCCTCGTTAGGACGAGTCTTGATTCAGTTTGCCTTTTTGGTTTGATCCTGAATTGGCCTTTTTTCAACTATCTCTTGTGCTTCCCTGTGGAATAAATGAGTAAATTGCCCAGTAACCGGCAATAGTCCATTTTATCCCCAGCGGAGTTGTGGGCCTTCTACCCAATAACCGGTAGTTGTAAGTCCTATCTTTGTGGTTTTCTACCCAATAGCCGGTAGTTGTAAATCCTACGTACTTTTTTCCCTCTTTGCGGACTCTGTGGTTGTTTACCCAGAGATTGGTATTTGTGAACCTGTTGTTCCTCAGCAGGTTTTTGGTGGTTTTCTACCCAGTATTCTGTAGTCGTAAATCCTATTTTCTTGCTCTCCAGCAGTTTGTGGTTTGTTATAAACCCTATTTTGTTTCCCCGTGCGGAATTGCGATCCTTTCACTCCCCACGCAGAGGCTTTGGTTTTCTACCCCATATTCGGTAGTCGTAAACCCTAATTTTGTTATCCTCATCAGAGTTGTGGCCCTCTACCCAATATTCGGTAGTTGTAAGTCCTATCTCTTTTCCCCTAGCAGAGGTAACCTTTGTGGTTCATTCTGGTTGATGGTGGATTTTGTTGTTTTCTACCCAGTATTCGGTAGTTGTAAATCCTATGTTGTTTTTGATTCCCTATCGGAGTCTGTGCTTTCTTGTGGATAATTGCCGTATGCTAGCAATTTTATCCTCAGCTGAGTCTTTGGTTTTCTACCCAGTAGTCGGTAGTGATAAACATCTTGTTTCCTCAGCCAGAATCTTTGGTCTTCTACCCAGTATTCGGTAGTTATAAATCCTTTGTTCTCCCCTTTTGCAGAGTTAACCTTGTTGTTCATCCTAACCAATGATGGTTACTCTTTGTGGTTATCCTCATCCAGTATTCGATGTAGATATTCCCTTGTCTGGGTAATTGCTCTGAGAAAGCAATTGTATCCCCAGCATGTTTTATGGATAATTATCGTATGCTAGCAATTTTATCCTCAGCGGGTCCTTTCACCGTTTGCCAGTGATATGTTCCCCGGATCATTGATTTTTTTATCAATGCATCCCCGGTGAGTTCTCTTTCATTTACCCTTTTGTCGGTAATGATTGTTGCTCCCCTTTGATCGGTCATCTTTATATACCTAGTTTTGGTATCCCGATGCCTTTCTTTTCGGATGATTTATCCTTTATTAACCCAGTAACCGGTTGTGGATAATCTTCCATGCGAGTATACTATCCACGTTCTGACGGTAATGGATAATATATCTCATGCACTCTTCAGTCGAAGCCTATTGTGTTTCCCCAGTCGACTAAGATTCGTATTTCCTTTTGCGGAACCGAATGTTCATTGTTTCCCCTTTTGTTGAGCGTATCTCCCAGTAACCGGTGGTATGTCTCATGGATAATTGCCGTATGCTTGCAATTTATCCCCAGCGAGTTATCTTTCGTTTGCCCTGTTGTTGTTGGTAACGATTGTTTCTCTTTTCGGTCGGTCACCTATTATATACCCAGTAACCGGTATCCCTGGTGTTCCTTCCATGCGAGTATATTATCTACGTTCTGACGGTAATAGATAATGTATCTCACGCGAGTATACTATCCACGTTCTGACGGTAATGGATAATATATCTCATGCGCTCTTTGGTTGAAGCCTTTTGTCCTTCCCCATTTGAGTAAGATTCGTTTTCCCGTTGCAGAATCGAATATCCATCATGTAAGTCGATTTGCTTTTTCAAGCCCTCCTTTCGGATGATGAGTGTCTTGGCATATATACCAATTCACGCTTTGATCGGTCACCTATTATATACCCAGTAACCGGTATCCCTGGTGTTCCTTCCTTTCTGCTCCCTATTATGACTTTGGTCCCCTGTGGAGTCAGATTTTCCTGAGTTGATGTACCTTTTTCAGGTCTTTCTCAGATGTTTGGTTGATTGATATCTCTCACCCTTATACCGGTCTTAGATATTCTTTCTTCCCGAGCTTGTTGTTCTTGAAGGAGAATTGCTATCCAAGGCGCAGCAGAATTTAAAAATTTCTCCATTTAGTGATCCTTACGAATGGGCATGATCAGTGATAGAATCGTTACCTCTTGTGGCGATTCAAATCTTTGGTGCAGATCTCTGATAATGATCAAAACCTTTGATACAGATCCACGGGGCGATCACGAACGTTGAACGATGACAACGTCTCTACTCAGTCCACACGAACGGATTCCTTCAATCGCAGTGCTAGCTGTTATGAATGAAGGCTTTGAGTGAGAGAAAGAGGGAAACAAAATTCCAAGTCTCTACTTGAATTTCTGTCTGAGTGGAGTCACAATGCTTCTACCCAAGGGGTTCTATTTATAGAACCACTTGTGTGGGCTTTAAGCCAAAAAGCCCACTTAAGTGTATTTTGCCCATATCTCATAATATGCCAAAATCACTTAAGTATTTGGTACCTTACCATATTTCGTTTCCACTTAAGTGCACCGTACCTTACGATGTTCCTTAATTATTCTATCTCTCATCAATCCGTCCTTTGTGTGTGACCCTATAGGTTTTCGCGACGTTGGCAATTATATTAAATCACACATTTAACATAATAAACAGTGAGCGGTATCTAGCAACACATCACTGCTACCCAAGTCACGAAAATGTCATGTGATCGGACAAAACCACCTGTGATAATAATTATGTGTATAATTACCCCTTTGCCCTTATGTCTATATTGAACACAAGGTATAGACCGTGTCACCCTTGTCCAGTTCAATATTGGGCCCATAGACATTTATCCTGTTACGCAGGATTGGCAAATTCCATCTAGGACACTCATGTCCCTCAGCATGCTTCGTGGAGTACCCATCAACTGTCTTTATGGTTATCCAGTTACGGACAACGTTGGATCAGCAACAAAGCACTCGACTCTATATCTAGGATCCATAGTGGTTTCAGGTCGAAGAGTGGTATACACTATTATCACCATGAGAATAAATTATGACACTTTGCATAACTTTCTATATAGTATTCTCATAGCGGGTCAATCCGGTATAAATATTACTCCTAATATTCATACCTATGTTTAAAACTTGATAACTCTTTATCCATGATCCATGAGATGTGATCATCAGTCTACAAACATAATAGTCTTAATGCTTTAATGTTATCCCACTTCACACTAAAGCTCGACTACGGATACTTTAAGAATAGTGTCCTTATGTTTAATGTGTTCTCATGATTAAGTCACACTTAATACATTAAATGGACTATCTATTCCAGGGACTTTATTAATCAACCATAATAAAGAAAATGCCTTTAAATAATTCGATACAAGTACCAAAAGTATTGGCCCCTAGGGCTTACACCAACAATCTCCCACTAGCAATAGAGCCAATCAGGCATACCCCATATGCCCATTGATCTAGTATGGCCATCATGCTTCTGCTGCGCAAGAGGCTTTGTCAGTGGGTCAGCTATATTGTCAAGTGTAGGTACTTTACATATTTTCGCACAACGCCTAAGTATGTGTTTGGATCGTTGGTGAGATCTAGGCTCCTTAGCTTGTGCGATAACACCATTGTTATCATAATAGAGACCAATGGGATCCACAATGCTAGGGACTATGCCAAGTTTATTGATCCAAACAACTTCCTTTGCTGCACTTAAGGCAGCAATATACTCGGCCTCAATTGTAGAATCAGCAACTGCATCTTGCGTTGAACTTTTCAAGCTCACAGTGCCACCATTTAAGCAAAACACATAACCAGATTGGAATCATTCATATTAAAGCGTCTTAGCACTTTGTCTATGTATGTACTCTGACTTAGGCCAAGCAGTTTTGTGATCTATCTCTATAGATTCTGATTCCTAATATATAGGCTGCTTCACCTAGGTCCTTCATAGAAAAGCACTTCCCCAACCAAGACTTTACTTGTTGCAGGGTAGGGATATCGATTCCAATGAGTAATATGTCACCTACATATAATACCAGGAATACGATCATGCTCCCACTAACCTTCTTGTAGACACAAGTCTCATCTTCGTTCTTGATGAATCCATACAGTTTTACTGTTTCATCAAAACGAAGATTCCATGAGTAGGTCACAGGCTCATCTTGATCCATGAGTAATACATCACCTTGATCAGATATCCATATATCTCAAGTAGGTGACGTATCCTGCCTGACCTACGTTGGTCTTGTTCTATTTGAGCAGGTTGCTCTTACACAACTACTTGTGTTTTTTGCTCTAGTTCCTCCATAGGTGTATCGATACTTTGTGATTCTTGAATTTCTTCAAGTTCTACTTTCCTCCCACTGATTCCTTTGGAAATAAAATCCCTTTCTAGGAAAACTCAAGTTCGAGCGACAAACACTTTGCCCTCAGAAGGATTGTAGAAATAATATCCTCTTGTTTCTTTAGGATACCCCACAAATAAGCATTTGTCAGATTTGGGCTCAAGCTTAGTTGAAATTTGTCGTTTCACATAAACTTCGCAATCCCAAATCTTCATGTAAGACATATGTGGTCTCTTACCACTCCATATCTCATATGGTGTCTTTTCAACCTTTTGGATGGAACACGGTTAAGTGTGTAAGCTGATGTCAATGGTGTATGTCCTCAAAAGAAGTTTGGAAGATTGGTGTGACTCATCATGGATCGGACCATGTCCAACAGGGTTCGATTTCTTCTCTCAGATACACCCTTCCATTGGGATGTTCCAGGAGGAGTAAGTTGGGATAGGATCCCACACTCTTTCAGATGGTCATCAAACTCTAGGATTAAATACTCACCACTTCGATCTGATCGAAGAGTTTTAATATTATTACCTAGTTGGTTTTAACTCGTTAGGTTTCACCCTTTTGTATTAATGTTATTAATAGGCATTTCAAGATCAAGGACATACAGTCCATTGTTCATTTGTGCAGTAGCATAGAATATATCATTCAAATAAATTGAGCAACAATTGTTCTTTATTATAAATGAAAAACCAAACTTGTCCAAACAAGCAATGGAAATAATATTCCTGCTAATTGCAGGTACATAATAACAGTTCTCTAACTGAATTATTAAGCCACTAGGTAAAGTCAATACAAAAGTTCCTACGGCTAAAGCAGCAACCTTTGCTCCATAGCCAACTCGTAGGTCGACTTCACCTTTTGCCAAATCTCTACTCCTTTTTAGTTCCTGCACATATGTACAAATGTGAGAAATGCATCCAGTATCTAATACCCATGATGCAGAAGTAGATAAATTAATAACAAAAATACCTGAAGTTGAAGTCTCTACTCCATTCTTCTTATCTTCCAGGTACTTTGGGCAGTTCCTCTTCCAGTGTCCGGTCTTACCGCAATGGAAGCAGGTGCCTTCTTTTGCTATGCCTCCACTAGGCTTCAAAGCAGCAGTGGGTCTGGGATTGGCAACTTCCTTGCCCTTCCCCTTATCACTCTGCTTAGTGGGCCTTTTGTTCTGTCTCTTTCCATTTCCGATCATCATAATGGACTTCCCTTTTGACTTCAGATTCTGCTCAGCAGTTCTTAACATGGCGAGCAGTTCAGGAAGAGATTTGTCCATATCAATCATATTGAAATTTAGGACAAATTGACTGAAATTATCTGGCAACGATTGCAAGATCAAATCAGTTGCAAGTTCCTTTTCGAGGGGAAAACTCAATCTCTCAAGGTTTTCCACATACCCAATCATCTTGAGTACATGGGGACCTACAGGGGCTCCCTCGGCTAACTTGCTTTGAAAAAGGGCTTTTGAAACTTCAAACCTCTCATGCCTTGCTTGCTCTTGATAGAGCAACTTCAGGTGTTCGATCATATCGAATGCTGACATGTTCTCATGTTGCTTTTGCAATTCTGAGTTCATGGTAGCTAGCATGAGACAAGCAGTTTCATTGGCATCATCGACATGCTTCTTATAAGCATCTCTTTCTGCCTTAGGTGCAGAACTAGGAGGTTCCTCTTCAGGAACAGGTGTCTCCAAGACATACAACTTTTTATCATGTTTGAGGATAATCCTCAGGTTTCGGTGCCAATCCAGAAAATTTGTCCCAGACAATTTTTCCTTATCAAGGATTGATCGCAGGATGTTGTTAGAGGTGTTTGCTGTCATGGTAATCTACATAAGGATTAATGAAAATATAAGTATCGTTGACATATTTAATTAGGGCTTTAATTAAACATTCTCCCACTATTTTATTCAAAACAAATGACCCTCATCATCTGATTCGGAAAATCCCGTTGGAAGATTTTCTAGTGGGTCGAGATCCATATTTCACTTTGTTCTAAGTCCGCGTAGGCGGATTACACAAAACTAGGTTATTTAGGTAGGAACTCCTTCCAATTGTATCTCATACAACTCTCGAAAATTTCAATTGGGTGAATAACTCCTTATTCCAATCCATCATATGGATTATTCCCAACTCTTGCTTCTAAACATATATATAATCTTATTATAATTTGTTTAGTTAAGTTTGACCCATTGTTTTAACAGTTGGATATTACAATTATCCCATCGCACCTTACTAATATATAGATCATGCACCTCACGTAGGCGAAACCTACATTATCCATTCCTAGTCTTGATGAGTGTTAAAACTTGGAAAGCATAAACTTAATATTTAATTTGAGGGAATTGCAATTTTTCTGATCTCACCGGCTTGTTTATCATATAAACCGTCTCTCACATGCATCAACATACATTCACATGCATCAACATACATACATACATAATGAAACAGTTATGGCCCCTAACGCAATTGTTCTCCCAAGCCAATGAGAGAACCTAAGCTAACCTACAACGATCTAAGCTTCTCCAAGCAAGATCTTCAAGGTTGTCCTCCTTTGGCACTGACTTCTTTGCTTTCTTCATATCATTACATTACATGAAATAAACTCGTTTTACATACGAGGGAGTGAGATGAGAAAAGAAGTTACATTTGGGAGATTAAGAGAGAGGCACGACACGCAGGTCGTATTTTAAAAACCCAAAACAAAATAAAGGAAAACTAAGGCCATAACTGATCACCACAAGACAATAATAAACACTTTATTATTATTATTATTATTAATTCCTTTAATTAATTAAAATCAAATTAAATTTCGACAACCGATCATACTACGCAGAGTTAGCCGGGGGTCCGGCGCCCGGACAGCGGGAACGGGTGTTCCGCTGCCCGGTCAGCGGACAGGTGTCAAGGGGGCAGCGCCCCTACTCGAAAATTTTAATGAACAATTCATTTAAAATTGACGTCGCCTTTCATATCAACACTTGATACTTCAAAGCACTTTTTCTAGCCGAACCGGTGAATTTTTTTCTTTGCGTTAACCGGTTAACCATATGCGTTAACCGGTTAACACTGTTTGAAAAATTTTAGAAAATTCTTTTCTGCCTTGCGTTAACCGGTTAACCATATGCGTTAACTGGTTAACACTGTTTGAAAAACTCAGAAAACTGAATTTCGTCTTGCGTTAACCGGTTAACCAAAAGCGTTAACCGGTTAACACTGTTTGAAAACTCAAAAAATTTTATTTCGCATTGCGTTAACCGGTTAACCATACGCGTTAACTGTAACACCCTTCTAAAATACCCCAATAAATAATTAAAACAACCAAACATAAATCAGAGTATATATGCAATTTAAGGGTGTCACACTTGACACTTCACACCATGTTCCAATTTAACTCGTCATGCTCATTTATTCATCAAAATAAACATTTGCATAATTCGCAGCGGATAGAAATTAACAACAACATGCAAAACATGTAACACATTACATGTAAGGTTATTCAACAACCAAACCGAAAACAAGGCAAAACATCCCGTCCCGATGTTACATCTACCAGAGCATGACTCACTAAGGAACTACACTAGACTCCAAGGACTAGCTTCTACTCAATCACTGCACGTTACCTGAAACATAGTTGTAAGGGTGAGTTCCTCAATCAATATAATAAGCATTATAAAATATCATGTAATGCTAAGTAAATGAACACATCTCATCACCCTAATCATATCACACATTAAGTAACGGCAACATCAACTCATACTCATAATCATGCTCAACATAAACATCAAAACACACGTATAATATTGGAACACATCCATTCATATTATACACAATACATACATTATGCAATGAGACTCCATGCATGCGGTACCGACTATTCATGAACATATAGTTCAACCTCACCGATCAAATCCAGATACGGCTACCAAGCTCACTAGTCCCACTCATTTGAGACCTAGTGACTCACTCACTAATTCCTCACCATGGGAATTAGCTACCACCCCAAGGGCTATGCTATGCACGCTAATCACCTAGCATGCAAACATCAACAACAATCCACAATAACTCACTCACTAATTCCTCACCATGGGAATTAGCTACCGCCATAAAGGCCACAATATGCAAGCTAAATCACTTAGTCATGCAAACATCAACAATCATCCACAATGGACATATGCTCACACTCTAAGCCATAAACAGTCCATTCACAATTGCATACATAATCGATACATTCACAGGATTATGCATACCATCATACATCATCAGCATATTTATCACAGAATCATATTCATATCATGCCAAATAATAAATCACAGTATTAGCACACTCTACTAATACCTATACTGCTCAAAACAACGGGAAATGATCCCTACTATATCATCCACCGATATAGGCCAATCATCCAATATGTCCACAATATTCAAATATTAATTTTTCACTTTTCCAACAGTGTTAACCGGTTAACGCCCTGGGTTAACCGGTTAACGCAACACAGAACACGCTTCCTGGCACATTTTAACAGTGTTAACCGGTTAACACCCTGGGTTAACCGGTTAACGCAAGACAGACAACAATATTTCACAATTCATAACAGTGTTAACCGGTTAACACCCTGGGTTAACCGGTTAACGCAAGACAGAAAGCTGTTCCTGCGCTAACACGAAGCAGAATGCAGAATTCTCCGCATTTTCCGCCGTTGGAGGACTTCCGGACCTCCGATTCCAATTCCGTAAAAAGCTACACTTTCGGAAGATCAAGACTCATCCAATTACAGATTCAATTACAGCTTTTACATAACTTATTCATCTCAATTTTTTCAGCATTCAACATCCCAATTAGGGTCAAATCAATGGCTTATCACTACCCATTACATGTTAACCCATAATACCCATTAAACGACGATAAACCCCCCTTACCTGAGTTAATCCGGCAAATCCTTTAGCTTCAAGCTTTTCCTTTCTTCAACCCTTGCTCTCTTGCTCTTCCTCTTTGCCCTTTCTCCACTTTCTGTCGCTTCTCTGGTTTTCACGTAAAAACCCTTTTTCCCAAATGGAACTCTTATATATTCCCACTTTATATTATTCCAATAATAATAATAATAATTCCAATAATAATCCAATAATAATAATCCAATTATTTAATTAAATTAATAAATATACTATTAACTTAATTTAAATAATTATCATATTTTATCGGGGTGTTACAACTCTCCCCCACTAACAGAGTTTTCGTCCTCGAAAACATACCTCAAGCGAATAACTCTGGATAAGACTCCTTCATCTGACTCTCAAGTTCCTAAGTCACATTGCCACCCGCTGGTCCTCCCCAAGCTACCTTTACCAAAGCAATCTCTTTACCCCGCAACTGCTTCAACTCTCGATCCTCGATCCTCATAGGTGATGTTTCAACAGTCAGGTTATCTCTCACCTGTACATCATCTACTTGGACAACATGCGACGGATCAGGAATGTACCTCCTCAACTGAGACACATGAAAAACCTCATGCAAATTCGCAAGTGACGGCGGTAAAGCGATACGATAGGCTACCTCCCCTATCCTCTCCAAAATCTAATAAGGACCAATAAATCGAGGTGTCAACTTCTTCGACTTCAAAGCTCGACCAACCCCAGTTATCGGAGTAACACGAAGAAACACATGATCTCCCTCTTGAAACTCAAGTGACTTCCTCCTCTTGTCGTGATAACTCTTCTGACGACTCTGAGCAATCCTCATCTTCTCCTGAATCATCTTAATCCTTTCCGTAGTTTGTTGAACAATCTCCGGTCCAACCACAACACTCTCACCGGACTCATACCAACATAAAGGCGTCCGACATCTCCTACCATACAAAGCTTCAAACGGTGCCATACCAATGCTCGAATGAAAACTATTGTTGTAGGTAAACTCAATCAAAGGTAAATAACAATCCCAAGCACCTCCCTTTTTCAAAACACAAGCCCTCAAAATATCCTCCAGTGACTGAATCGTCCTCTCAGTCTGACCATCAGTCTGCGGATGATATGCAGAACTCAATCTCAACTTAGTTCCCAAAGCCCTCTGCAAACCTTCCCAGAACTTCGAGGTAAATCTGGGATCTCTGTCCGAAACAATACTCGACGGAATACCATGCAGACTTACAATTTTCTCAATATACAACTCAGTTAATCTCTCTAACGGATAATCCATTCTGATCGGAATGAAATGAGCCGATTTTGTCAATCTGTCAACAATCACCCAAATAGCTTCAAAATTCTTATTTGTCCTCGGTAAACCAGAAACAAAATCCATACTGATACTATCCCACTTCCACTCTGGAATAGCCAACGGTTGCATTAGCCCAGACGGCTTCTGATGCTCAACCTTTGACTTCTGACAAGTCAAACAGGAATAAACAAAACTCGCAATTTCTCTTTTCATTCCCGGCCACCAAAATAACTTTTTCAAATCATGGTACATCTTCGTAGCCCCAGGATGAATACTCAGGCCACTACGATGTCCTTCCTCAAGAATACTCTTCTTAAGTTCGGTAACATCCGGAATACACACCCGATTACCAAATTTCAAAACACCGTTCTCATCAACTCTGAATTCACCACCTTGACCTTGATTCACTAGAGTCAACTTATCAACCAAAAGCACATCGGATTTCTGACCCTCTCTAATCTCATCCAGAATACCACTTGTTAACTTCAACATTCCCAATTTAACACTATTGTGAGTACTCTCACACACCAAACTCAAGTCTCTAAACTGCTCAATTAAATCCAATTCCTTAACCATTAACATAGACATATGCAATGATTTCCGACTCAATGCATCAGCCACTACGTTTGCTTTACCCGGATGGTAATTCAACCCAAAGTCATAATCCTTCAGAAACTCTAACCATCTCCTCTGTCTCATATTCAGCTCTTTCTGATCAAACAAATACTTTAAACTTTTATGGTCATTGAAAACCTCAAATCTTGACCCGTACAAGTAATGCCTCCATAACTTCAGAACAAATACCACAGCTGCCAACTCTAAATCGTGTGTCGGATAGTTCCTCTCATGAACCTTCAGTTGTCTCGAAGCATAAGCTACAACCTGCTTATTCTGCATCAAAACACCACCCAAACCCAACAATGAAGCATCACAGTAAACCTCAAATGGTTCCGATGAACTTGGTAATATCAGAATAGGAGCAGTAGTTAACCTTCTCTTTAACTCTTGGAAACCTTCTTCACACTTTGAGTCCCAAACAAACGCTTGCCCCTTTCTAGTCAACATCGTCAACGGTAACGCCAACTTAGAAAATCCCTCAATGAATTTCCTATAATAACCTGCAAGTCCAAGAAAACTCCTTATCTCCGAAACCGACTTCGGAGCTTCCCACTTAGATACCGCTTCTATCTTAGAAGGATCAACAGCAACACCACCTCTTGAAATCACATGACCAAGAAAACTAACTTCTTCTAACCAAAATTCACACTTGGACAGTTTAGCAAATAACTTCTTTTCTCGTAGAATTTCTAAAACCACTCTCAAATGCTCAGCATGCTCTTCTTCAGATTTCGAATACACCAAAATATCGTCAATAAACACCACAACAAACTTGTCTAGGTACGGATGGAAAATCCTATTCATATACTCCATAAATACCCCAGGCGCATTAGTCACACCAAAAGGCATTACAGAATAGTCATAATGTCCATACCTCGTTCTGAAAGCAGTCTTCTGAATATCCTCAGTTTTCACACGTATCTGATGATAACCCGATCTCAAATCTATTTTGCTGAACACACTCGCACCAACCAACTGATCCATCAAATCATCAATCCTCGGCAAAGGATACCGATTCTTGATCGTCACTTTATTCAGTTGCCTGTAGT
The DNA here is from genome assembly GCF_024323335.1 of Lathyrus oleraceus. Taxonomy (NCBI): domain Eukaryota; kingdom Viridiplantae; phylum Streptophyta; class Magnoliopsida; order Fabales; family Fabaceae; genus Lathyrus; species Lathyrus oleraceus. The sequence goes on from NC_066582.1 coordinate 56,299,458, forward strand.
CCACACACAACCTCATAGTACCTTCTTTCTTCTTAACCAATAACATTGGTGCACCCCACGGTGACACACTCGGACGAATAAATTTCTTATCCAACAGATCTTCCAACTGACTCTTCAATTCAGTTAACTCAACAGCAGACATACGGTACGGAGCCATCGATATCGGCCTAGTACCAGGTACCAAATCAATCGAGAACTCAACTTCACGCTCTGGCGGTAATTCATGCACTTATTCAGGAAACACATCAGGAAAATCACACACCACGGCTAGATCGCAAATCACCAGTTTATCTTTAGCCTCCAAAGTCGCTAACAGCATAAACAATTCTGCCCCATCTGCCACTGCCTCATTCACCTGCCTTGCTGATAGAAACAAACCCTTTCCTTCCTCAATCTCAGGAAAGATCACAGTCTTATCAAAACAGTTGATAGAAACTCGGTTAAACACCAACCAGTTCATACCCAGGATAACATCAATCTGCACTAGTGGAAGACACACGAGGTCCATCCCAAAGTCTCTACCAAAAATACTCAAAGGGCAATTTAAACAAACTGAAGTAGTAGTCACTGAACCCTTCGCAGGAGTATCAATCACCATACTCCCATGCATCTCAGATATCTCTAATTTAAGTTTCACAGCACAATCCAAAGATATAAAGGAATGAGTCGCACCTGTGTCAATAATAGCCACAAGAGGAAAGCTATTAATATAACACGTACCTCGGATCAAACGATCATCTGCAGAAGTCTCAGAACCCGATAAAGCAAAGACCTTGCCTCCCGACTGGTTCTCTTTCTTCGGCTTAGGACACTGTGGGCTGATATGACCCACCTCTCCACAGTTGAAACGAGTCATAGTCTTCAACCGGCACTCTGCAGCCAAGTGACCACCTTTGCCACACTTGAAACACTTCTTCTCAGCACTGGTACACTCATGGAAACGATGTCCAGCCTGACCACATCTGAAACACTTAGCAGGGGCACTGGAGTCTCCCCCACTAGTTCTCCTCATCCCACTCTGTCTCTGGAAACCTTTGCCAGCTGCATACGGTTTCCCACGATCATTCTGATTCTTGCCTTTCCTATCAACCCTCTGCTGATAGCTCTCCGCTCTGGCCTTGGTATCCTGTTCAAAAATCCTGCAACAGTCAACCAAGTCGGAAAACACTCTAATCCGCTGATACCCAATAGCCTGCTTGATCTCGGGACGTAACCCGTTCTCAAACTTCACACATTTTGAAAATTCCCCAGTAGCCTCATCATAGGGAGTGTAATACTTCGACAGCTCTGTGAACTTAGCAGCATACTCAGTAACAGACCGGTTGCCCTGCTTCAATTCTAAGAACTCTATCTCTTTCTTTCCTCTGACATCCTCTGGAAAGTACTTCCTCAGAAATCTCTCTCTGAACACCGCCCAAGTGATCTCAGCACTCCCAGCAGCTTCCAACTCAGTGCGGGCAGCAACCCACCAATCATCTGCTTCCTCTGACAGCATATGCGTACCGAACCTGACCTTCTGGTTATCGGCACACTCAGTCACTCGGAAGATCCTCTCGATCTCCTTCAACCACTTCTGAGCACCATCTGTATCGTATGCTCCCTTGAACATTGGAGGATTGTTCTTCTGGAACTCACTCAGTTGACGAGCAGCTCCCATTCCCACAACATTCGGATTCCCTCCAAGTACTCCAGCTAGCATACCCAGAGCCTCAGCAATCGCAGCATCGTCTCTACCTCTTCCAGCCATCTCTATTCTGAAAACCCAACAAGCTAAAACAATAAGTACTGATAGGGTTACACAACACCTATCACGTACAGGGAAACAGAATAATTACGACTCGACTCGACCGACTATGCTCTGATACCACTAATGTAACACCCTTCTAAAATACCCCAATAAATAATTAAAACAACCAAACATAAATCAGAGTATATATGCAATTTAAGGGTGTCACACTTGACACTTCACACCATGTTCCAATTTAACTCGTCATGCTCATTTATTCATCAAAATAAACATTTGCATAATTCGCAGCGGATAGAAATTAACAACAACATGCAAAACATGTAACACATTACATGTAAGGTTATTCAACAACCAAACCGAAAACAAGGCAAAACATCCTGTCCCGATGTTGCATCTACCAGAGCATGACTCACTAAGGAACTACACTAGACTCCAAGGACTAGCTTCTACTCAATCACTGCACGTTACCTGAAACATAGTTGTAAGGGTGAGTTCCTCAATCGATATAATAAGCATTATAAAATATCATGTAATGCTAAGTAAATGAACACATCTCATCACCCTAATCATATCACACATTAAGTAACGGCAACATCAACTCATACTCATAATCATGCTCAACATAAACATCAAAACACACGTATAATATTGGAACACATCCATTCATATTATACACAATACATACATTATGCAATGAGACTCCATGCATGCGGTACCGACTATTCGTGAACATATAGTTCAACCTCACCGATCAAATCCAGATACGGCTACCAAGCTCACTAGTCCCACTCATTTAAGACCTAGTGACTCACTCACTAATTCCTCACCATGGGAATTAGCTACCACCCCAAGGGCTATGCTATGCACGCTAATCACCTAGCATGCAAACATCAACAACAATCCACAATAACTCACTCACTAATTCCTCACCATGGGAATTAGCTACCACCATAAAGGCCACAATATGCAAGCTAAATCACTTAGTCATGCAAACATCAACAATCATCCACAATGGACATATGCTCACACTCTAAGCCATAAACAGTCCATTCACAATTGCATACATAATCGACACATTCACAGCATTATGCATACCATCATACATCATCAGCATATTTATCACAGAATCATATTCATATCATGCCAAATAATAAATCACAGTATTAGCACACTCTACTAATACCTATACTGCTCAAAACAACGGGAAATGATCCCTACTATATCATCCACCGATATAGGCCAATCATCCAATATGTCCACAATATTCAAATATTAATTTTTCACTTTTCCAACAGTGTTAACCGGTTAACGCCCTGGGTTAACCGGTTAACGCAACACAGAACACGCTTCCTGGCACATTTTAACAGTGTTAACCGGTTAACACCCTGGGTTAACCGGTTAACGCAAGACAGACAACCATATTTCACAATTCATAACAGTGTTAACCGGTTAACACCCTGGGTTAACCGGTTAACGCAAGACAGAAAGCTGTTCCTGCGCTAACACGAAGCAGAATGCAGAATTCTCCGCATTTTCCGCCGTTGGAGGACTTCCGGACCTCCGATTCCAATTCCGTAAAAAGCTACACTTTCGGAAGATCAAGACTCATCCAATTACATATTCAATTACAGCTTTTACATAACTTATTCATCTTAATTTTTTCAGCATTCAACATCCCAATTAGGGTCAAATCAATGGCTTATCACTACCCATTACATGTTAACCCATAATACCCATTAAACGACGATAAACCCCCCTTACCTGAGTTAATCCGGCAAATCCTTTAGCTTCAAGCTTTTCCTTTCTTCAACCCTTGCTCTCTTGCTCTTCCTCTTTGCCCTTTCTCCACTTTCTGTCGCTTCTCTGGTTTTCACGTAAAAACCCTTTTTCCCAAATGGAACTCTTGTATATTCCCACTTTATATTATTCCAATAATAATAATAATAATAATTCCAATAATAATCCAATAATAATAATCCAATTATTTAATTAAATTAATAAATATACTATTAACTTAATTTAAATAATTATCATATTTTATCGGGGTGTTACATTAACCGGTTAACACTGTTCGGAAAAGTGTTTAGAACGCACAACTCTTGTACAGTCATACCCCAATCGCATAACTCTTTGACAACACAACCCTTGTGTCGTCACTAACCCTGATGCACCAATTTCAGACCGTCAAACACATCTCGATTGTTAATTCAGTATGATTGATCAACACGTCATTGCTTCACCATACTAATGTCGGATCAAGAAGCAAACGACCATTGATCGCTCAAAGGAAAACAATCATCGAGGGTTTGAATGAACGAAACAAGAACACTATATCATATATAATGTATTTTGCATCAGGGTTACATATATCACATATATGTAACTTGATCGATCTCAATTTAACCTTTGATTCATTCTGTCTTTAATCATATTATTACAGAACAAAAACAATTATCAGATTCATGGTTTCATAAGTGGCTCTGATACCACTGAAGGAGAATTGCCATCGAAGGCGCAGCGGAATTTAAAAATTTCTCCATTTAGTGATCCTTACGAATGGGCATGATCAGTGATAGAATCGTTACCTCTTGTGGCGATTCAAACCTTTGGTGCAGATCTCTGATAATGATCAAAACCTTTAATACAGATCCACGGGGCGATCACGAACGTTGAACGATGACAACGTCTCTACTCAGTCCACACGAACGGATTCCTTCAATCGCAGTGCTAGCTGTTATGAATGAAAGCTTTGAGTGAGAGAAAGAGGGAAACAAAATTCCAAGTCTCTACTTGAATTTCTGTCTGAGTGGAGTCACAATGCTTCTACCCAAGGGGTTCTATTTATAGAACCACTTGTGTGGGCTTTAAGCCAAAAAGCCCACTTAAGTGTATTTTGCCCATATCTCATAATATGTCAAAATCACTTAAGTATTTGGTACCTTACCATATTTCGTTTCCACTTAAGTGCACCGTACCTTACGATGTTCCTTAATTATTCTATCTCTCATCAATCCGTCCTTTGTGTGTGACCCTATAGGTTTTCGCGACGTTGGCAATTATATTAAATCACACATTTAACATAATAAACAGTGAGCGGTATCTAGCAACACATCACTGCTACCCAAGTCACAAAAATGTCATGTGATCTGACAAAACCTCCTGTGATAATAATTATGTGTATAATTACCCCCTTTGCCCTTATGTCTATATTGAACACAAGGTATAGACCGTGTCACCCTTGTCCAGTTCAATATTGGGCCCATAGACATTTATCCTGTTACGCAGGATTGGCAAATTCCATCTAGGACACTCATGTCCCTCAGCATGCTTCGTGGAGTACCCATCAACTGTCTTTATGGTTATCCAGTTACGGACAACGTTGGATCAGCAACAAAGCACTCGACTCTACATCTAGGATCCATAGTGGTTTCAGGTCGAAGAGTGGTATACACTATTATCACCATGAGAATAACTTATGACACTTTGCATAACTTTCTATATAGTATTCTCATAGCGGGTCAATCCGGTATAAATATTACTCCTAATATTCATACCTATGTTTAAAACTTGATAACTCTTTATCCATGATCCATGAGATGTGATCATCAGTCTACAAACATAATAGTCTTAATGCTTTAATATTATCCCACTTCACACTAAAGCTCGACTACGTATACTTTAAGAATAGTGTCCTTATGTTTAATGTGTTCTCATGATTAAGTCACACTTAATACATTAAACGGACTATCTATTCCAGGGACTTTATTAATCAACCATAATAAAGAAAATGCCTTTAAATAATTCGATACAAGTACCAAAAGTATTGGCCTCTAGGGCTTACACCAACAATTCTTTCACCCAGTAACCGGTGTTTAGATCCTATGTCTCTTTGAGCTTGTTACCCAGTAACCGGTAACACCTCATCCTGCAGATTTTCCCCAGGAGAGTCTCTTTGTTAGACATTCCCCAGTGGAGTTTCTGTTGTGTTTTTACCCCTCTGCTGTATTGGCGTTTTCCCCAATATATGCATTTTTCCCCGGCAGGGAGGTTCTGTGTGAATCTTTTTTCCCAGTCCGAGTCCGGATTTTTTATCCGAAGTATCCTCGTGGATAGTTTGAGTCAGCTTGAGTCCTTCCAATGGATGTGTCTTCCTTTGGAATTCTTTTCTCCCCAGTTTGAGTCCTTTACTCCCCAGTGAAGTCTCCCAGTCGTGTCTTGCTCGCGCAGTATCAATTCTTGTTTCCCCTAATTCAGAGTCGTGTCCTGCTCACGCATTTTTTGTTCCTATCCCCATGATAGTCCTGTTAGAGTCTCTGTTCCTGGTGAGTGTATTACTCTGATGGGTCGTCTTTTCTTTGTGGACCCATATTTCCCACAGAGTTTGTTTGTTTTACATGCATACATTTGCATCATGAGGTCTCTTAGGGACCAAAATTTGTATCATTAGTGTTATTTAAGCCCATTCTACCGCGTCGAGATGAAGATTTTAACCTTCACTTCTCCGGCTAGAATGACCTTAAATAGGGGCATCTGTAAGACCCTAATTTTATCCCTAAGATCCCTCATGGCATCATATCATTTCATTGCATTGCCTCAAGGATCATTGAACACCTTGCTTCCTTCCCTGTGGGTGGGGATCCCTTTGAGAGTGATTCTTGATCACCAAGAATTGCTTGCATTTGTATGTCATTGCTTTTCTTTTTATCACTAACCAAAATGTACAAAAATATGTCATTAACCTTTGTTACTTGCAGCTTAAGCAATCAACAGTCAAGGCAATTCAAGTGAATCTTGTGTGCAAGAGATGAAGTCTCCATTGAGATATGGATCATGTCATCATTTCATTAAGCTTATTTGATCTATAGGTTCATTTTGGAGCAAGTTCCCAAGTGGTTAAGGCCCCAAATTCATCAGAACAATTTCAGGTCATCTAAGGGCCTATGCAGTCAACTGAAAAGTCAACTGTGAGTTTTGAATTGAGAAATTGAGTTTCTTCATCCCATTCATGTCCAAATCATGCTTATTCATCATATCAAAGATCAAGGTTGATGAATTTGAAGTCAAGTCAAAAGTTTCCAAAAATGGAAAGTGACCTATAATTTCAACTTTCCAAAAATGGCAAGTTTTTGATCCAACTTCAACTCAAATTTCCAACATCAAAGAAGCTTCAATTGAAATTTTGTCCAACATGAAAGTTGAAGAACTCTCCCTCCCATTTCCAAAAAGTCCAAGATCATGAGCATCTGATGAATGGTTGAAGAGATATGATCCAACCATTGCCAAGTGTGCATGGAACTTCAAATGGCCATAACTTTTGATTCACAACTCCAAATTGAGTGGTTCTTTTTGCAATATTCTTCTCTTGACCTCTAATTTCCAAATCATGCATCACATTACATAAAATCTCATCACATAATCACTTGCATATCCATGCCTTTTTTGGAGGGAAATTGCAAAATTCAAAAATGGTGCATTGTATGGACTTTCTACCATTGCCAATGTGTTTAAAAGATGATTTTAAGTGACTTTGATGAAGGGAGTGGTACTGTTCACGTGGGTTTACTACATGCACCATGCAATTTTGATTTTTTGCAAAACACCTTATTTTCATTAACCAAGTTAATTATGGATTAGCAAGTTGATTAGGAAAGCATATATATACTAAATCATAACAGAATTTGAGGGAGGTTAATCACAATTCACCATTTCTAGATCTAGTTTTCATCTCCCTCCAAAATTTTCTTCAAATCAAAATTCAAAATTCTTCAACATAACACCTTGTTTTTGTTAAAGATTCATGATCAGTGAGTTGATTATAGCGTGAATCAAGTGTTGGTTTGTTGAATTCGTGCAAGAATCAAGCAGTTGAAGCTCATGAAGTTGAAGATGGAAATTCAGAATTAAGCTAGATCTACACGTGTTCAAGCTTCTTTTTCTTCATCAAACATCATCACAAGCATTCTGGACTGGATTTGGATCAATACAAGCTGTGGATCGTGCATTTCCAAGATTCTGCTCTTCAAGATGTCAAGTTTCGAACCTCTTAATTTTGAAATTCATGTACATATTCTGGTAGATCTTGTTTTCCTGATGATTCTGAGCTAAAAATCGTGTGAATTGGTGCATTATTGAGCAAGATATGTGTGTTTAAAGTTTTGCATCCAAAAATGTTTCTCATCGATTCTCTCTTGTTATGATGATTTATGCTTAGTTGTTTGCTGATCCGTGCTCTATGTTGCATGAGGATTCATTTGGTATGCTTTTTGTGGATTTCTGGAAAGTTTTTGGAAAATCTGGAAATTCGTATGAATGTTCATGTTACTGTTCATCTTCTTCCTCATGAAGAAGATGAAGATTCATAGTTAGCGACGAATCTGCTTCATTAGCGACGGATTCTGGTTCTGGCTAGGGTTACAGGCAAAACGACACCGTTTTGGTGTGGCACGCTTCACATTTGAAATTCGACCGGCTTCGATTCCCAGCGCTGCCAATTATTCAAATTGCCTCATATTTTATCATTTCCCTCCTATTTTCCATGTACATGTTCATATGTGATTTTTATTTTTTTTCCAACTTCTAAAATTCATATCAAATTGAAAAATGATCCAAAAAATGCTTGGTTTTTTGCTAATTGATCCTTAGGATGTCTAGAATTTAATGATGTTAAATTTTGAAGTTGTGCAGGGCTGGAGTTTAAATGGTATTAGACTCTTTGATCATATGTGCTTTTGTGACCTTGCTCCACTCTTTCTATTGTGAAATGCTTGATTTTAATCCAATGGACATGAAATTTTACATGATGATTCTAGACACATTGCTGGATGTTGTAGGATTGGTTTGGTATTTTTCCCATTTACCATTTCTGTTTTATGCTTGTGTTTGCATGGTGTGACAATTTGTGTCACACCTTTGGTTGTTCAACTTGTGCCATTTAATTTCCATGCCAATTGATCTTTGATGCTTCTGATTTTTTGTATGTTGATCATGTTAGATGTGTTGAATGCTCATGAATTTTTCCAGAAATATTTGAATCATTTCTGTTTTTATTTGGAATTTTCATTCATGATGATCAAATATGAGCTTTGAAATTGTCTTTGACTTCTCTTGCTTGATACATGGCCTTGCTTGATGATTTTGATGCGATCCTTTTTAGGACATGTTAATATGTGTTTGAAGTTGCATTATGTTTAATTTCAGCTCCTGTTTTGAATTTTTTCTTCACCTTTGACCCTAGGCTTTGACCTAGTGGTTTGGACTTACATTTGAGCTTTGAATTTCAGGACCAAGCACTCAATTTCCATGGTTGATATTGCTTCACCATTTGATTGTTGATATTTGCTTTTGATTGCTAACATTTGCTGTTTTGTAGGTTGATGATAACTCATTTGAGTTTGCCTTATGGCTTATGTGTTGTACATTGGGATTGTTTTGTTATTGACTGTTGTCTGTTTGTCTGAGTATTGTACTAATTTGTTTAGTTGTTTACACAGGTACCTAAGTTGCTTTAAGTTCATTTGAACTTTGCTTTGCTTTGCTTGTGGTTGGCATACCACTTAGGTATAATCCCTAATCTTCATGTAGTCTGGAAGACCTGCCATGTTACTTTGGCAGGCACCTGTCTGAAGCCCTCCTTAAGAGGCCGTGTTTTTGTTTGTTTAATTTTGTGCCAAGCAGGTTAAGTCCTCTTAAGAGGCAATTGGCAGATAAAAGGGATGTGTAATCCATCCCCTGCTATTCAGTTGTGTCATCCACTTTGCTCACACCATGTGTTGATGCATTGTGAATAAGAACCCAAGATCTTATAGAGTCAATCATTTGTGGAGAAGAGTTCCTACATTCTGAACTCCCACACTTTCTATTGTTTAAAGCTCTCCCAGGCCAGGGATAAGAGCTATGAGGCATAACCCTCATCTCCATTTCATTTGCTTCACACTAACTCTCAATGTTAGGGTTAAGAGCTCAAAACACCCCATTCCAGTTGGCTGGTTTCTAAAAGCCTAACCTTGATTGAGCCTCTTAATTGTGTATAGTGTGTGCTAATTGATTGCTTGATTGCTTAACTGTGCATCTTTCATGTTTGCTTTTGCATATACTTGCATCATTCCATGTGCTTGCTTTTTGCTTTTCATAGCATGTTTGTTTATGTGAGGAGTCAGATGTAAGGCCATTGATTGGTTATCTATTTTCTATGATCATTTGTTATGGAGTCAGGTGTAAGTCCATAGATTGGTTACCTGTTTCCTTGTTTGCTTTGTCCATTGAGGAGTCAATTGTAAGTCCATTTATTGGCAGTTGTTTCCTATGATCTGGTAGGAGTTGGGACTAAGACCATTGATTGGCATCCCATTTCCTGGGAGTCGAGTGTAAGACCATTTATTGGCAACTTGTTTCCTCTTGCTTATTGCATTTGTTTTCTTTGCTTTGTGATATTGGTGTAAGTCCATTGATTGGCATCTGGTATCCATGTTTTCTTTGTTTTGTGAGATTGGTGTAAGTCCATTGATTGGCATCCGGTATCCATTTATGTTGGTTATTTGTTATTCATTTGTTGCCTTTTCCAAAGGAATCACTTGGATCATCTACATATGATCTCAAGAGGTGAACATCTAAGAAGTTTTACATCCCCTAACCTTCACCCTTTTTGTTCCTTAAACCTCCATTTGCATGTTGACTCAAACCAAAAATATTGTGCAAACATTTTCATTTCTTTTCAAACTAGAAACCTAGGCTTTAAGCCTTTGATTTTCAAACTTCATTTTCACAATACTTCTTCTGAATTGAACCTAATGTCAACTTTGACTTCCTCTTTGTGAATAATCCTAATTGGTTAATTTCACTCATTCAATTGTTTTGTGGCTTAGTCCATTTCTTGATAAGTTTTCATACATTAGCCACAGATCTCAATTATCTTAGTGGTTGATGTGAATCTCACCTTTTGTCCTTAGTGATTGAATTGTAAGACTTCCTTGCTTATTATAGGGCATGGTCCCTCACTAGCAAGTTGAAGCTTTTCTCACATGGTGGACTTGTGGTTGTATAGGTTGAGTTTTCTCCCGTGGATAATGAAAGACCTTAGGGCTTTTGTTTAAAATCAATCCACTCATATTTTGGAAATCTTTTAGCCGAACTACGAGGTTTTGATCCTGTAAAGGTACGTAGGCAATGGTTATCCATCCAAACACAAAAAAAATAATAAAAATTGTATATTCTTTTCTCATCCTCCCAATCAATGTTTGCACAATAAATATGTTCATAAACAATATCTTTTGCAACAATTTGTGAAAAGGGTTCCCTAGGAGTACCTAGGATGCATTGGGTGCCTAACACCTTCCCTTTGCATAATTACCCCCTTACCCAGATCTCTGACCTTTCATTAGTTTTCTATGTGTAAAACTTCTTAGGCTTTTGTTCGCTTTTTAGCCATTCCTTTGGATAAATAAAAGTGCGGTGGCGACTCTATCTTTGTATGCTTTGCTTTTGATTTAGTCAATAAATCATAAAGTGATGAATACACCGCTACACACTATTGATGCATTGTTTTTTCTAATGTTTATATAATGATGTGTAGAATGGATGGAAGAAATGATTGTGTTATTGCTAATGCTTTAGAGTCAGTGGCTCGGGCACTACATGAACAAAAAAATCAAGAAGGTGATGGGTTTCGTGGTTTGGGAAAATTTCAGAGGAATAATCTGTCGACGTTCAAGGGAAGGTATGATCCGAAGGGTGCTCAGGTGTGGCTCAAATAGACCGAGAAGATCTTCCAAGTAATGGCATGTACTAAAGAGCATAAGGTATTGTTTGGTACTTACATGTTGTATGAGGAAGTTGAGGACTGGTGAGATAACATTCGCCAGAGACTTGAATTTGTTGGTGCTAAGATCACTTGGGTTGTGTTCAGGGTGCAATTCCTTGAGAAGTACTTTGTTAAAGATATGCGTAGTAAGAAGGAGATTAAATTTTTTGAGCTTAAGTAAGGAAACATGATAGTTGTTGAGTATGCCACTAAGTTTGAGGAACTAGTGAAGTTTTGCCCTCATTACAATGGTGTATCTATGGAGGAATCCAAGTGCATTAAGTTTGAGAACAGATTGCGACTTGAATTTAAGCAGGATATTGGCTACCAGGAGATTCGCAGGTTTCCTACTCTAGTGAAGAAGTGCTAGGATTTATGATAAGGAATGCAAGGCTCGTTCCGTTCACTACAAGATTGTTAGTGAGTGGAAGGGAAATAATCAGTTTAGGGGAAAATCATACAGTGCTCTAGCTTACAAAGGGAAGCAGAGGGCTAGATAAAAAAAAAAGCCAAATGGGGGAGGGACCCCCGCTTCTGTGAAGTGTTTCAAGTGAGGCGTGTAACAACCCAATTTTAGTAATTATTTCTTATATTATTATTACTATATTTTATTTTATTTATTTAGAGTATTAATTAATTAATTGGTTGTTAGGTAGTATAATAATTGATTATATTAATTAATTTGGTGTGTTAATTAATTATTTAGTTGATATGAGATATAATGAATAATTGAATTAATTAACTTGGTGTGCATATTGAGTTGATTTAATTTATTTGAATTAAATAGAGATATTATAATACTAGGTATCATTGGGCCTAATAATTAAATTAGAGGTATCATTCCTTAAGCCCAAATATAATAATATAAATAGTAAGAGGTGAGGAGAGAGAGGAGTAGGATTATTTTGATCATTTGACGGTAATAGAGAAAGAAAAGAGGAAAAGTAAGGAGAAGAGGGGAAGAACAAGAGAGAAGCTAAGGTTTCCGGAAAATTGAAGAGGTAAGGGGGAGAATCCTTATTATTATGGGTTAGTATGATTGGGTCAATAGGTAGAAGTATGTTTAGGTTAAAATCCCTAATTTTGTATGGTTGTTTGAAATTGTTAGGTTTTGATGAGTACTTTTGATTTGTGGTGATTTGATTGTGTTAAACTGCAAATTAACGTTATATACTTAGAGTATTGTATGAGTCATAATTTTCTGAACGTTTGGCTTTTTACGGAATCGAAATCGGAGGTCCGAAAGTCCTCCAACGATGAAAAACGCAGAAAATTCTGCATTCTGTTTTGTGTTAACCGGTTACCCACCGAGCGTTAACCGGTTACTTGCTTAAAAATCTGCGCAGGAAATTGATTCTGTTTTGTGTTAACAGGTTATCCACCGAGCGTTAACCGGTGACTTGCTTAAAAATCTGCGCAGGAAATTGATTCTGTTTTATGTTAACCGGTTACCCACCGAGCGTTAACCGGTTACCACTGTTGGAAAATGAAAAATTGAGATTTTAAAAGTTGTATTCATTTTCAAATGCAATCTAATTGTGCGTATTTGATAATTAGCTTATATTTGTGAATGATATATTGTTATGAATGTGTATATGTACCATTGGTGGATAATTCATAGAGTTGAATTATGGTGATATGTGGAATGTTAAGATGGTAGAGATGATCTTAATTGCATATGTGTTGATATTTGTACATTCATTCATGGCATGGTCGGCTTCATGGTGGAAGCGGTGAAACTGTGGGTTCACATGGTAATAGACGTTGATCCTTAATTGGAAATAGGTGTAGCAGACGTTGATCCTTAATTGGAAATAGACGTAGTGGCTTGGATTTTAGATATTGAATCGGAAAGCGGTGAAACTGTGGGTTCACATAGACGTTGATCCTTGAATGGAAATAGGCGTAGCAGACGTTGATCCTTAATTGGAAATAGACGCAGTGACTTTGATCTTGTCCGGATCGGAAGCGTGGCTTAGATTCTAGATATTGAATCGGAAAGCGGTGAAACGTTGGGTTCACATTGCGGTACCACATGCATAGAGTCACATGTCTTGCATTGAGTCACCTTAGAGTTATGCGATAATTGAGTGTATGCATTGTTGTGTGATTGTGATGTGTGTATGAGATATGGTAATTGAATTTGGTGATGTTTGGATACATAACTTGGCAAAATATGTGATTATGTGATAATTGTAGTTACGCGTATATTTGGGAATATAGTATTGGATTTTAATATCGTACTCCTTGCGTTTTGATGGATGTTTGAAACATGTGAAATAAATATTGGTTAGTATTATTTACATGGTTATACGAAGTGTGATGAATTCCTTTAATTGTTGATTTAATCATTGTGCCTTATTATACTTCTTCATAATGATTTGAATTCTCACCCTTATGTTGGAATGATGCTTTACATGGCATCGTGCAGATACTCCAGAGTAGCATTGCTGAAGTAAGTGGACGGTAGCTCGCTCGAGATTAGCCAGAGAGTTTCCGTATTTTAGTTTGAAGACTAGGTAATGAGTCAATGCTCTGGTCATGTAACACTGGGTAGATTAGTAGTATCGAACTCATATCTGATTTGGATAAGTATTATGTTATTACTTGTGAACATGCTTATTTGCAATTGCTGTTTGAGAGGCCATAGTGCCAAATATTCTGGATATGATTTTATCTTATCTTGAAGAGATTATTGAGAGATGATCATGGTATGGGACATGGATCATTTTATGAAATGCATGAGTATTCATTATTTTCCGTTGCGAACGCATATTCTTGAATATTCATGATAATTGAAATGTGTTATTTTAAATGACCAGGTGTATTGTATATTGATGATGAATGATGTTTGGTTTTTGAAAGCTTTTAGTTTTTGAAATCGTCGATGTGACACCCTTTTGTTTATATGCGTGCTTATTTACTCTGATTATATGTTAAGTATTTTGGGGTAGAAAAAGGGGTGTTACACGGCGAGTCGGGCCACCGTGCTAATGAGTGCAAGAATAGTGTTCTGAGGTGCTTTAAGTATGGTAAAACATGTCACCATGTTGTGGATTGTAGGAGTGATGGGCCAATTTGTTATAACTCCGGAGAAAAGGGTCATATCAGTACCAGTTGTTAGAAGCTAAAGAAATATCATTCGGGAGGGAAAGTCTTTACTTTGACCGGGATAGAGACTACTAGTGCTGACTGTTTGATTCAAGTACGTGTTTTATAAATGGTATCCCTTTGATTGCTATTGTTGACATAGGTGCAACACATTAGTTTGTTTCGCTTGATTGTGATGAGAAGTTGGGTTTAAAATTATCTTATATGGATGGGAATATGATTGTTAATACCCTGACTCTAGGTTCGGTAGTCACTTTATGAGTTTGTTTGAATTGTCTGCTTACTATCTATGGTAAGAGTTTATGTATGGATTTAATGTGACTAGCTTTGAGGATTCTCGATGTTATCCTTAGAATGAACTGGTTGGAGTTCAACCATGTTCATATCATTTGTCTTTCCAAGACAGTGTCATTTCCAGAGTTTGATACTAATGATGAGTTGTTCGTGTCGGCTAAGCAAGTGAATGAGTTCGTGAAGGACAATGTTGTAGTGTTTGAGACTAAAGGTGTATTGTACGAGCTACCAGTAGTGAGTAATTTTCCAGAAGTGTTCCCAGAAGATATTAGTGATTTACTGCTAGAGCGTGAGGTGGAGTTTTCTATAGACTTAGTATCTGGTACTAGTCTGGTGTCGATGACTCCTTATAGCTATTCTAACACAGAATAGAATGAAGGCCAGAGTTTTTGGCTATTCTAACACAGACTAGAGTGGTGATCAAGATGATAGAAACAACACATAATGTTATTTGTTTATGCTTAGAGCAGCACCAATTTCATAGAGTTCAAAGAAGTAAGGAATTATGGTTTTATCTTCACGTGAGGTGAGTATGTTGTTGCCTCTTACGTCGGTTGCTAAACATTGTGGTTAGAGATGTTACTTGAAGAGTTGAATGTAAGTCATATTATGAAAATCAAGTTGCTAGTAGAAAATCAGTCAACAATTAATTTGTCAAACCATCCTATGAGCCATGGTAAGAGTAAACACATAGAGACGGTGTATCATTTCCCAAGAGATTAAGTTGATAAAGAAAGGTTGAAGATTGAATATTGTAAGATTGAGTTGCAATTGGCTAACATTCTAACCAAACCCTTGAAGCAAGAAAGATCTGAAGGCCTCAAAAGATTAATGGGAATGAAGAACATAATGAAATATGAATTAGAAAGGGTATTATAAATGTAATTTAGGTTTGAATATTGTTGTCATTGATTTTTTAGAAGTGTTGCAAATATGGCTTATAACACAAACAAACAAGCAAACTGTCACAACTTAGCTATTAATACTAGTTGATTAATTATGACATTATAGACCTTATCAATAACAATGTCTCATATACTCGTATGACTCTCTCTCTCTCTCTCTCTCTCTCTCTCTCTCTCTCTCTCTCTCTCAATTTGCAAATAACTTGGAATATAAGTTATCCAACAACAATCACCCAAAACCTTGAAAAACACCCATAACCAGGATCAAGCTCCAAAATTCTATTTTTTTACAAGAATAATTCATTTATTATTTTGGATTTGATTGATTTATCCTTAATCTCATCGTAAACAATTACAACCCTTTTAGTATGTTGTGTCCAAACATTCAAAAAAATATATGATGCAAACAACTGTAGATTCTTCATTATTCTTCTTATATAAGTTATTTTCAATTGACGATCTGTTATGAAGTAGTCACTGAACTAATTATCATGTTAATTTTAGAGGTTTTCCCCTCAAACCTTGTGTCTTATATGTTATTAGTTGATCTAATAACACTTGAGATGGACACAATTTCTGAAGAGTTGTTTTCACAATAAAATAGAACTTCATTCCACAATAATATGTCGGTAAATTGGTAAATGACGTTATACAAATACAAATAAAATACAACAAAATTGTGCATCTTCTTGCCATGACCCGGGGATGCTGCTTATTTCTATGCCAGATTTATATAAACTTCACCAAATGACTTATCGTATATATATCTAATTTGATCCGAAACAAGCCAAATAAGTAAAATTTTGTTATACATATATATGTTTATTTTTACTAACTTGCTTTTTTTTAACTTTATTTTCCATCTCAATTTTAGTCTATTCTGCAGATGCACCTTTAGCCTCATTAAGCTTTGAGTCACCAAATAATCTTAGCCTGAAATCATTGACCATCAAAGGAAGTCCCTGACGGAGGGACACAGATGGTTGCCATCCAAGAAGCTCTTTTGCTTTGGAAATGTCTGGTTTTCTCTTATGAGGATCATCTTCTGTGTTTGGTCTGAACTCTATCTTTGCATTTGGGTCTATAGTCTCTTGTACCACCTGCACAAAAATAACCAACAATGCTTATTTATTTTCCAACTTTAAAATATCTACTAAACCTATGTCTAGTAACACGGTTGACCAACATTGCTCATTTAAGATCTTTTTCATCGTGATGTTAAAGTTTCGTGGAACACATTGAGCTACAATGAGTGATGAATGCAGATAAATATAGTACCTGAGCAAGTTCAAGCATGGTGAATTCACCAGGGTTGCCAAGATTGAAGGGGCCAACATGTTCACCTTCCATTAGTCGCATCAAGCCCTCTACCTGTTGTTATTATAGGTACAACTTCATCAATCATCAATCACCATTCCATTAATAAGAGTTCATTCATATATATAGGCTTTTTTTAATCATTGTGATTTCAATAAAAATTCATATCTGATCTTCACAATCTGATGGATTAAAATTAAATCAGTCAATATTATTAGATTGGACGCTATCACCAAAATTTGAACTTCTTACCTACGATTGTGTATGAGAATTTTTAGTATTTATTATCATTAGTATACTAAGTAAAAAAAATAATCAGCCAAATACCTAATCTATGTCGGATTAAATGAATATCTAAACGTGAGAAAAGGTGCTATTTAAAAAATACCAAATCTGAAACATATTGAAAGCTTCTTGTCTGTTTCCCATCACCATAAACAGTCAATGGATCCTTCCTCAATGCCTGTATAGAGATTAAAACTATTAATTAGTTAAATACAAACAACAGCTAAATAATAATACTAACAAATCAATTAATAAAGTGGAAAATTATGGCAGAGGTTTACCTGAGCAACGAAGTTACTGACCACACGACCATCATCAAGGCACATTCTGGGTCCATATGTGTTGAAAATTCTAGCAATCCTCACCTAACATTATTAATTGAAATTCTCTTTATAAAATATCTCCATGACCCATCCACAAACATTACTATATGATATATCTACATGCATATAGAAATGATCATAATGTAAAACCAACAAACCTCAATGCCAGCGCCTCTATGGTAATCCATAGCCAAAGTCTCAGCAACACGCTTTCCCTCGTCATAACAACTTCTCACACCTAAACACCACAAAAAACAGCTTCATCAAAATCAAAATATCAACACAATTTAAGCTTTGAAAGTGTAAAATCAAATTAACTTTATTATACCAATTGGATTAACATTGCCCCAATAAGTCTCAGCTTGAGGATGTTGTAATGGATCACCATACACCTCACTGGTACTAGTCAACAAAAATCGTGCACCCACTCTCTTTGCCAACCCCAACATGTTCAGTGTCCCCACCACATTTGTCTTGTGTCAAATAACTCAAATCAAGGTTTACAATTTTTCAATAAATTTTATCCAGAAAAGTTATATAGTCGAGTCCGAACAGCCAATTCTACAATCAAATTATAGTCGAGTGTCTCTTCACAACTATCGATTGAACTGACTTACTGCACAGCTATTGATTGAACTGACTTAATTTAAAATATCATAATACTAATACTAGTATATTATTATAAAGAACATTGAAAAGTAGTAAATAAATAAATTATGAAAAAGGATATGATGGTTTTGACGGGATTGAATTTGTAGTGAACAGGGGAAGCAGGGCAAGCCAAGTGATAGATCTGATCAACTTCTAGAAGAATCGGTTCAACGACGTCGTGTCGAATGAGTTCAAAATTCGGATCACCAATATGATGAATAACATTCTCTTTTCTTCCGGTAAAGTAGTTATCAATCACGATCACGTTGTCGCCT
Organism: Lathyrus oleraceus; assembly: GCF_024323335.1. Taxonomy (NCBI): domain Eukaryota; kingdom Viridiplantae; phylum Streptophyta; class Magnoliopsida; order Fabales; family Fabaceae; genus Lathyrus; species Lathyrus oleraceus. The sequence goes on from NC_066582.1 coordinate 56,318,162, forward strand.
CTTTCAATCAAACGGTCTACAAGGTGGCTTCCAACGAAACCGGCGCCACCGGTTACCAGCACTCTCTTGTTTTTCTTGTTTTTCAATCCAACGGACAACGGGACTCTCTGTCTCCTCTCTTGTAATGTGCGGCGTTCCTCCAACAGAACTCGCCGAGTCGGAAGAGCCAAATCGGTTTCGATCAAGGACGAGTCGGTGTTAGAATGTTGAGGAAGAGTGAATCGAGAAGGGAGATAGTGGAAGAAGAGAGTGGCAATTGCGATTCCGATGAAAAGAAACGGAGCTCGGTTGAGCATGTTTCTTGTTTTCGGATGCGAACTCTCACGGCGCGGCGAGGATGATGAATCTGTGATTTGATTCTCAGGTTGATCTTTTGTTTGGTTTCTGTGAATTAGCTCAGAGCTCATTTTCGTTTTTCTCTATTTGTTATTACAGTTGCATTTGCATTGGCACTTGGACACAATACAATAAGATACAATACTAGTAGTCTTTTTGTTAATAGAGAGGGAATTGCAGTGAGTTGAGATGCATGGATGTTGGCTTTATAATCGTTCCAACGTGCGCGCAATTGGTGCATTGTCTCTCCTTTACTTAATTTCCAAGTTTGAGGTTCGCCATTTTTCTATATTTAACTAACTCTATAATTAGAACATGTGATGTGATGAGTAATTCATTCCACGAGTTACTGAAAGCCAAGGGAGTAAGTAGTACTTGCCACATTCTCACGTCTAAAGTTTTTGTGCGCAAAAAAGGTCAGAGATGGATGGATCTATTTTCTAGCTATAGTACGTTTCTTGCAAGATGAAACAAAGGATTTGTGGAAACAGATTGGCATGTGTTGACAAATATTAGAGAGGAATTAAGGACCTATAGACGATGAGCCCACACCCGCCATCCTAATAGTTGTTCTAATGTCACATTAATTCTTAGAAATTTTTTGACATAGAAATTTATAATAGTTGACAGAAAAATATTAAAATGCCACTTTTATCTACTAAAAATATATTTATTTTATTGATGATTTCCTACTTTTTTATTTCTATACTAGCCTCCCAGCATTTTTATACTAGACTCCCTATTTATATATAAGTTAAAAAAGTTCAAATGATTTGCTTAATAAGAAATAATAAAAATGGTAAAAAAACAATAATTTAAAATAAAAATAATATTAAAAAAAATATTATACCAAAATTTAGTATATATATATATATATATATATATATATATATATATATATATATATATATATATATATATATATATATATATATATATATATATATATATATATATATATATATATATATATATATATATATATATATATATATATATATATATATATATATATCCAATGAGAACTTATCTATTGTTAAAAATGAGAACTATCAATATCAATTGTTAGATTTAATAAATGTTTAAGATTTAAAAATTTCACATTAAGAAGAAGCTTACTAAATTACTTTTATTAAGCTTAATATATAAATATTCCATAAAAAGAGATTTTTATCTAAAATAATTTTATTTAAATGATAATATTGTTATTAAAATATTGTTAATATATTAATTATAAAAAGAATTTTTTATTAATATTATAAATTCTATAAAAAAAGATTTTCATAAAAATAGTTTTCAATTCATTATCATTATATTTAATATTAAAAATTCCAATCATTTTATTATTTTAAAACTTATGATAATTCAAGAAATGAACTAAATAATTTGTGTTAATTTTTGAATTAGTAATCACTATTGTAATGATTAAATTAAAACATTAGGAGTCTCGTTTAATTTTAAAAATAAGTTTAGAAAAAAATATTTATCAAAATAAATTATGAAAAAGATATATAATTATATAAAATTTGAGATACAACGTTAAAATAGTTTTTTTATAAATCAAATAAATTTATAAGAGTTAAGATTTTTTTTTAAAAGTTATGGCATGATTTTACTAAAAAAAATTAATATTAGGAAGATTAGTAAACAATCTATATTTTTCATTATTTTAAAATTAATACTATTTTTATATATTTTATTTTGGAATTTTATTTAGTCTTCACAAATATTTATAGTTTAGATCATTTTAAATTTAAATAAAAATACTAACAAAAGTACTAAATGTTACTAATTAAGCTCCGTTGAAATTGCACGACCGAAGTTTTATTTAAAAGAAAATGTTTAATTTTTCAATTTATATTAGATAATTTTTGGTTTAGACAAAGGATGTAATGTCACTTATGAAATTGCGTGGTGGTTTGAGGCTTAAGTCATTCGTACATTATAGCACTCCTCAAATACTAAATACATTTAAATTATATTTTATATTTGTATGCTAACTAAATATTAAATATGATTGTAACAAATATTTTAATAATTAATAATATAATCATTGCAATAAAATTATTTTGGATAAAAATTTCTTTTTATGGAAATTTTCCAAATTAAGTTTAATAAAAAAAATCAATAAGGTGATCTTGATATGGAGTTTTTAAATCTTACACCTTAAATAAATCTGACGATTGAAATTAATAATTCTCATTTCTCACATCTTTATTAATTCTCATCAAATACACTCCTTTGATATATATATATATATATATATATATATATATATATATATATATATATATATATATATATATATATATATATATATATATATATATATATATATATATATATATATATATATATATTAAAAAAAACAATTGTTTAATTAAATTAAAAAAGTTAATTATGGATGATAGCTGTAGTTCGATTGATAGTTATAATTAAGCAACTTTTATATATAAAATAAAACAATTAAACTAGGAAAAAAATATAGATAGTTATATAAAAAGTAAATTATAAAGATAAAAATTATACCAAAGATTATATATATATATATATATATATATATATATATATATATATATATATATATATATATATATATATATATATATATATATATATATATATATATATATATATATATATATATATATATATATATATATATATATATATATATTAGGCCGAGCTTTTGAGAATGGAGTATGAAGAGACAAGAAGGTCGGCTAACCATAACCTTACACAAGTCGGTATCTGATTAGATTCAATTAGGCACAAGGTAAGTATGTCGGAGTCGACCTCGTAAAATCACTAGAGAACAAAGTCGGATTCGACGTTAGTGCTAGGAAATCACATGAACATTCACAATTGACGATTATGAAACGTCTCCATAATGGTAAGGGTTATAGAAGTTGAGGGAAAAGGAGTTACGAGATGATTATGGAAGGTTGCAGACGTTATTCCAAGTTCCTTTAATGAGGAATATGAAGAAATACCCTTTTAAGGGTCATTGATGATGGAGGGAGTATAAAAGGAGACTTCCTCCACGAGAAAAAGGACAAATAAGAACGATCGGAGAAGAACATTTCCATCTACTTTACTAATCATTTGAGGCTCTCCCTGACTTGCATCAGGGAACTCAACCTTTTAGTGTTTTTAGCAAGAACATTTGGCGCCCACTGTGGGACCTTGGTAATATTTTCCCAGACCACACAAAAAATTTCTCCCAACCCAGATGTGCGATGTCCAGATCATCTCTCATCCGAAGTTATCAACCTCTGTCGCCATATTTAACCCCATTGCTCGCAGTGGTGGAGGTTCTCCGTCAACATAATGAAATATTGCAAGATAATGTCCATATTTTGCAAACACATAGTCAATAGGATGGGGACACAAAGGAGGAACTTCTGGATTCCCAACCATTATCTGAGGTGATCTGGGACGATCAAGTTCCAGAGAAATTCAAACCACCATCGTTGGTATCTTTTAATGGTAAAACCGATTTATAGGAACATATTCTTGCGATCAATAATCAGGTGACAATAGTAGGAACTTATGACTCCCTTAAGTGTAAACTCATGTCAGGTACCTATAAAGAGGGGGCTCTACGTTGGTATGTGAGCTTACCCAGATTCTCAGTCATTAGTTATCAGGACCTAACTGAAAATACGGTACAACACTTTTCAGCAAGCTAACATAGAAAAGTATCGACTGCTAGTTTATTCAACGTCTGACAAGGGTACTCGGAATCTCTTAGAGGAGTATCTAATGAGGTTCAATGAAGAAACCATTAAGGTGTCTCACCCGAACTAGGAGATGTTCGTGGTGGAATTTCAACATGGCCTCAAAGTCGGGCAGTTCAACGAATCCCTGGCATAGAAGTCGACATCCAGCATGGATGAGGTTATTACCAACGAAGAATGCTATATCAAAGGGGATGAGAGCAACATGGAAAAGAGGTCTCGAGACTCCAAGGAAAAAATGTGAGCTAAAGAAGAGGGAGTCAGGCATATGAAGGAGTACCCTAAGCCCGGACATAGAGATTGGACCGCAATGAGACCATCTTGGCGACCATTTGACAAAGATGTCGAGTATACGACACTGAATGCCAGACGTGAAGATATTTTTAAAGAATTATATCATGTCAAATTAATCCCCATCCCGGGGCGCCTAAGAGGAGTTCACGTTGTGATGGGAAAAGACGAGAATGCATGGTGTGCATACCACAGACTTTGTGGTCATCACACGGAAGATTGTCATCAGCTCAAGAGAGAAATCGAGATTTTAATTCAAAGAGGTGGTTTGTTTTCATATATGAAAGATGTCGAAGGACAACCAGGAAAAAGAAGTCCTCCCAGGAAAAACACCAGCTCGGAAAATCCTCTACAAAAGAAGGGGGAAAAACACAGATGTGACCTGTCCTATCTTGAATACCATTGCTGGAGGATTCATATGAGGAAGAGAAACCAGCTCATCCAGGAAAAGATATGCTCGGGTAGTGATGCATATCAGACAGAATCCATTTTCAGAAGAAGATGAAAACTCATACGAAATTAGTTTCTCCAGAAAGGATGCCAAAGGAGCATTGGCTCACGAGAACGACCCAATGGTAATTAAAGTACAAATTCATGACTGGAATGTGAATTGATTCTTGGTAGATCTGGGAAGTTCAGCAGACGTTTTGTATTGGGATGCATTCAAGGGTATGAATTTTGGTATCGCAGAGTCGTTACCTTTTAAAGGTACCTTGGTCGGTTTCTCCGGAGAACAGGTGCAAGTTCTAGGGAATCTACATGTGATAACAACTCTTGACATTGGAGACAACGTGAAAAGTTTTAATGCCAGGTATTTAATGCTCAATGTTGCATCTCCTTACAACATTATTATTGGTAGACCAACATTCAGTACTTTGGAGGCGACATTGTCCACTTTATACCTCACATTGAAGTATCCTCTCCAAAATGGCCGTGTATGGGTGAGAAAGGGTGATCAAGGATTAGCAAGGAAATGTTATTAGGATATTATGCAGCTCAAAAAGAAAGATCAAGTTTATGAGCCAATAAAGTATTCTCATTTCAATGTGAATCTAGTTGATATTGACCCAAATGAAGACCTGGTGGAAGATAGTCTGACACCCATCGAGGATGTGAAGAAGATGCAGATCGGTGCTTAAGTTCCCCAGACAACTCAGATTGGTTCTAATTATTTGAGCCCGAGCTTTTAAGAATTGAATACGAAGAGACAAGAAGGTTGGATAGCTATAACCTTACACAAGTCGGTACCCGGTTAGGGTTCAATTAGGTACAAGGTAAGTACGTCGGAGTCGCCCTCGTAAAATCATTAGAGAACAAAGTCGGATCCGACGTCAGTGCAAGGAAGTCATATGAACATTCATAATGGACGATTATGAAACGTCTCCATAATGGTGGGGGTTACAAAAGCTGAGGGGAAATGAGTTATTATAGGATTATGGAAGGCGGCAGACGTTATTCCAAGTTCCCTTAATGAGGAATATGAAGAAATAACCCTTTAAGGGCCATTGACGGTGGAGGGAGTATAAAAGGAGACTTCCTCCACGAGGAAGGGGATAAACAAGAAAGATCTTAGAAGAAAATTTGCAACTAATTTACTAATCATTTGAGGCTCTCACTGACTTTCATCAGGGTGTTTACGTTAAAAAATGGTAAGCAATTGTTAGTCTCCGACTACAGGTTACTTGTTATATCAACCAGTGAATCCTGGGACACAGTGACAAATAACCGTTTAGTTTTTGTTTCTCTTGTTTTCACGTAATCGCTTTCGACTTGGTCGAAAAAAGTTATCAAGTACTTGTAAATAAAAAGGGTAAACCGTCGACTTCGACTAAAACGAATGCTTAAAGGAATTGGTAGAAAAACTGGAAATGATGAATAAAGTATTTTATATGATATTGAATTTAAATAAAATGAAACAAGGATCGAGAAGGTAAAACTTAACAACTTTGCATTGAAAGTACAAAATGATAATTCAACTATTCTAACATTCTCTCAACAAGTTACTTGTTTCTCTATGCGCTGATACTGTGAGTTTCTTTAGTGAGATTTATGTAAAATAATGAATACCCTCAATTCAACATAATGAACTCCTATATATACCAATACTAAATAAATGCTCATAACGTCTCTATCTTCAAAACTTTGCCACGTAAAGCCCTGCATGCACTGCTTTCCTACACTTTCTCCACGTGTCCCTTCAGAAAGAAACCTACAGGTAGTTATTGATATTTTGAATGCAATATTACGGGCCCAGATAACCACCATGTTGACCACTTCGCCGTTGTCGTAAGAGTTGAAGGGTTGATACTTCCACATGGTCTAAATAACTCTTATTACATCTAGAAAACTTGCTAAGTCCAGATCCTGATCAAACTAAGACTCCTTCCACTTTTGTCCCTATGTGCAAAGGTTTTTTCACTTGTTGAAAATCGCAGCAAACAAATTACCCCCCCCCCCCCTCTCTCAAAAAAAACGTCTCTTTCTGTGTTCCTAGGAGAGAGGGGCATTTTTTATCTTTCCATACGCTAGTTACCTAGTGGGCTGATGTCACGTTCATCATGACATTTCTCTGATACATCGCCTCAAAAACTTGCGTCTCTCACTTCCCATATTGCTACTCATCATGGCGCTGAATTCATAGGGTAGTGTGGTTACGTGCAATCAATCACCTCAGTTTCTTCTGGGAAAACACCACATGTAACTTCACTTGCTTCAACTTTTAAGTTAATGAGACTGAATAGTCTCAACTATTTCCACTATAAATACCTCCTCTTCACCTTTCCAATATTTTTCCAACTTTTTCTTGAACTTTTGCTCTGAAAACCAATTTTTCTCTTCAAAAAATCTTCCAAAATATCATCATTCAACAACAATGGTACCTTCGAACAAAAATGTCAAAGCCTCCAAGGAAACAATTGTGCTAGCCTATACGTTACACAACGCCACTGTCATTGGGAATAGAGAGTGTGTTCCAGAACCTCTTAGCTCGAAGAAAAACTCCACGTCTACATATCTCATGTACTAATTCCTTGGTAGTTATTTCACCGGCTTCTTCCCAGGTCAAATTCATTAGGAAAGAAACTTACAACTTGAAGGCAAAGCATGAAAAAAGAATCAAAGAACTTGTACTCAACCTTCAGATGCCTTAACTAGTAAGGTGTGATCTAAATGAATTCTGTTGTTCACTACTTTTTCTTATTAAGTGTATCCATGCATGATTGTTTTATCTGCTTTGAACTATTTTCGATTAAATTTGTCTTGATTGACTAACACGCAATGAGGCGGTTGTTTTTTATAAATTTGAGCCTTTTTAGCCACCATGTAGTAATAAGTATATCCATTGCTTACCATTTTGAGCTTAGCCTTTATTTCATTGACTTAGCCTTAGTTTTAGCCATATGACTTGAAAGATCTTATCTTTCCACCCTTTATTTGGAGTTAGGTAGAATTGTAGTTCTTAAGCTGTATGAAAAAGATTAAGTTTGGGGTTGCTCTTGGAAGTGAGCAAAGTTTTTAAGTTTGGGGTTAGGGTACTAGAGAAAATTGGTAAAAAAATTCAAAAATTGTGAGAAAATAAGAAGTGGCAAAAGATACTTCTTCACAAAAAAATGGAAAAAAATTACAAAAGTGCATGATAAGGACCATAATAGTAAAATATATAGTACCATTAATAAGGAACAAACGGGGAGGATAATAAAATGAGAAGTAGGCACCTAACTCCAAAGGTTTAAACCTACTTTCCCAAAAATATCATACCCGAACATAAGCCAAGATACAACCTAAAAGGTCCTCAAAATATGTGTGTTTTGATTTCTTTGATGAATTATATTAGAGCATGATCAAGCTAAGCATAAACGATTTTGCATGTTGATTGAGAGATTACCTTATCCATTAAGTGAGTCAATGTGAGATGAGAGACAAGTTGAGTATTCGTCAAAGTTTGAGGACGTTTTCCAAATTTGTCAGATGAAAGTTGGAAGCTGAAACGATGGTCAGGTAAAGAAAAAACTATATGGCGAAGTTCAATTATTATTGTGCAACTTGTTTCTGTTGAAATGTGAAGTTGCAGGCGAGTTACTTGAGGACAAGCAATATTTCAAGTTTGAGGTTGTGCTGACAGTTCATCATTACATGAATTCGACCGAAGAAACTGATCAAAATAAGTTAAGGAGGAGCAAAAATAAAGAAGAAAGACCAAAGAATGAGGAAAAACTAGTTAAGTGTGAAGAAATAGGACTTAGTGAAAAATTAGGTGAAAAGGGAGCAAAAGTGTGCAGCTACTGGAATAATCACACGCAACATCGCGCGCGCGATATAGATGTATTAGCTACATCGCGCGTGTAATGGTCTTTTTTTCTTGGCTTTTCTGACGTGTTCTAGTCCATTCTAAAGACTTTTTAAGGGAATTTTATGCACTTTTTCAAGGGTTACGAATTTTGGCATAAGAGTACGATTTTTATAGTATTAGTAATTTTGAGAGCATTTGAAACCATTGGAGGTGAATCCTTCAAGGAATCCTGTATGCAATTCTCCTTAATTATGTTTGGTATTGTATTTTGAATTGTGAGTAACTAAACTCTTCTAGGTTTGGTTGTGTTTGATGAACCTGATTTTATATATGAGGGAGAAAGGATAGTTATAGGATCCTTCAGATTAGGTTATTTAAGAAAAAATAGAGGAAGTCCCGGTCAAGTTTGAGCGCAAACAGAGAAAACAACGCTGAAGATGAGGAGTTTGAGAAAAATTATCGTCGAACGTGAAGGGATTGAGAAAAAAAAAGTTTTTTGCTTCTTTTTTTCACCACCGTAGCTAGTTTTAGTATAAAAAATAAAACAGGAATGCTATTCTTACATCCATTTTATACACCAATACTTACACCGTATAAACTGTTCACCGTATTTATACGGTGAACAGTGTTTTTTTAATAAAAAAATATATTTTATAGACAGTGTTATGAACAGTACCATAAACAGTATTTTGTGAATAATTTTCGTGAACAGTAATTTTAAATGGGAAACAAAGTTGGTTAATAAGATATAAAAATTGGTTAATAAAGTGATGAAGCTGGTTAATAAACACACAACTATTTAAATGATTTTGTATAAAATAAATTTGGTTAGTAAAATATAAAAAGTTGGTTAATGGAGTGATGAAAAACAAAGTTGGTTAATAAAATATAAAATATTGGTTAATAAAAATATAAAATTGATTAATCATATTAATTTTCAAAATGATAATAATAGTTTTTATATTTTTATAAAAAATATTTATTACTATAATATTTCAAATACATTTATATCCATTAAAATATAAAGAAAAGATAAATGTAGATAGGTGTAATAGGAGAGAGAATTTAATGATAAAAAATTAAAAAAGGTATTGTTTTGGGTGTAGGTGTAAGAGAGTAGTGTAGAAATATCATTTTTGAAAATAAAATTAAAGAAAAAATATACAAATATAATTAAATATTATTATTATTATAATAAAAATAATAATAAAATAATAAAGAAGAGGAAAAGTAAAATTTTGAATAAAAGGAGCGTTAATAATGGCGGTTAAAACTGTCGTAAGTTATCAATAATAATGGTGCCTCCCTAAACTGCCGTAATAACCGTTAATAGTGGAGGTTACTTTAAACCGCAGTAATAACTGTTAATAGTGGAGGTTACGTAAAACCGCCTTATTAAAACTGCCATAATTATCCCTTTTTTTTAATGAAAGATTCTTCTTCATCTTCATACATGAAGAAAGAAGGGTCTGTAATTTTGACAAGAGATCTTTTAGAGGGTTAAATGACATTAGGTTTTTTTGATAGTTCATTTAGGTACGATAAGATTTTCCAGATTAAATTCATATTAAATTTTGTTTGATGGGTAGGTTATATGGATATTTTTCTAGTTTTTTGTTCCTGGATTTTCATAATCAATCGAAGACAAATCTTGGTTAACATGATTATGGTGTTCTTTCAAAGGAGCAAACAGCAAGACGGAGAACGAAAAAGATTTGACGAGAGGGAAGATGATGCTGGAGAAGAATCTTGATAAGTTCAAGATAAGGAAAGATTCTTGCATGTTAAATGACCTTTTGGATGTTTTCATTACCCATATTAATTTAAGAGATAAGTTACCATGCACTGTCAGTGTAAAAAGTTTTACACAATCGATTCATCACCATCACCCGTTTGCATTACTTTATAGATTTTTAAAATAAAAGTCAAACTTATTTCAACATCCAACGACTATGATTAACTGACAGTGTAAAATTCTTTTACACTATCAGTGTATTTCAATTAAATCCTTAATTTAATAGTTACTACCCATTATTTTGAATATGTGTTGATAACTATACACCTTATTAAAAGTACATACGTGGTCTATTTAGAATATTGATAAATTTTAAAATTAATTAATTAATTAATCGGTGGATGAACTGAAATAAAACTAAAATGACTTTTTAGGATAGATAGTAATTTTTTATTTCTGATACTTTTTTATTTTTGCTATTTTGAAATATCTGAGTATAATATTCAGGATTTTTTTTTCAAAATAACCAAATTTTTCAAAAAAAAAACGAAAATAACCAATTTTTCAAAAAAAATACCAAAATAACCAAGTTTGGTGGAGGATGCGCCAGATGAATTGGTGCACCCCCATACCAATAAGAGGAGGCGTCAGTAGCATTGGCGCACATGCATTGGGCCTCATGAGGAGGCGCCAATGCTTGTGGCGCCTGCATTGGCCCTCATGAGGAGGCGTCAATGCCTCTAGCGCCTGAGTGCATTTTGCATGGTGGGTGTATGCGCCAATTCATCTGGCGCATACACCCCCTCCTATTATTTTTTCAATTTTTTTATATTTTTATTTTTTTTTTTAATTTTTTAATTTTATTTTTATTTTTAACATTTAATATTTATTATTTAATACATAAGAAATAATAATGAAAAAAAAAATTCATTAAATATGTAATAATTTGTTACATTAGACAGACAAAAAACTAATGACCCGCCCGATTATAACGTCCCCCGGTTCCACATCCCGGTGCGTTAGTTTGTCTCCGAGGTCACCCACGATTTTCTTGAGGTGTTGGTGGTCTTTGAGTGTTGACCTGATCGAGCGATGACTGGTTGGAAGGTCCGGCGGAAGTTCCGGCGGTATTTGACAGATGTGTCATTATTTGCTCCCAATATCCAGAGGGGCTCTGGCCAACGGCGCTTCCGTAATGGAGTTCGGTGCCCATGTCATTGTAGTTAGGGCGTTGGGGTTGGGTGAATTAGGGACGGTATAGTTGCCCAAATTGGGCCATCGAGTCGTTTTGAAAACGAAGCAATGGTTCCTGGGGCGTACTGTAGTTAAACAGTGGTTGGGTGTTCATTGGTGGGGGGCTACGATGAAGTGACCCATATGAATCATCTGGGCTATAGACGGTTGTGATTGTGGGGTTTGATTCTTGGTTTTGTGTTTGGGTGGGTGGTATGAATGGATTGCGACGTTGGATGGTTGGTTATTGGGTGGTTGGCATGAACGGGTTGCAATGTTGGGTGTTTGGTTGTTGTGTGTATGTGGTTGGTCGATGTTGTGTGGTTGGTTGTTGGGTTTGGGTGGGTTCACATTGGTGTTAGGTGGTGAATTGATGTGGGGCATACGATGACGAAGCAAGTTGGCGTGGATCCATCAAATATCGTGGCTCAGATACAAATTGTTGAGTTGTTACAGACCTAAACCATGTCATATATTGTTGAGTGGGTCTTGCACCTTGGATGACTGGTTCGTTCAAGATGTGTTGTCGTCAATTCCTCCATTAACGACACATGTCTTTTGCGAAGTCTCTCCAGTCAGAATAATCCCACTGTGCATCGACCCTTTTTTGATGCCAATTCCCCAAACACGTGGGAGATTCTGGAATATGTTGTAGCATTCTGAACTGAAGTTTAACCCGATCACTTTGGTGCATTTCCACCGTAGTGAATCGGATAATCGGTGTCTTCGCTGTCCAAACTGCAGCATCGTCATGGTTCACATCATGATTCAGACCCAGATATGGCCTCCAAACAAACTGTAAAACAAAACCAAATGGTTAGATGGAAAATAATTTGAGAAGTAATTTTAAATTAAAATATAGTTCGGTAGGATTGTTACATCTTCATGTCCAATGTGGTCCAATAGATTTCGATAGACTACAATAGCGTGTTTCGGACACCTATTGTAGTTCATTCCCCTTACTGACCACCTAAGATAATAAAAAGAAGTGAAAAATATTATATACTGTTAATTATAATAATAAATATAATTAACTAAATGGTGAATGGTAAAGTGTTAGACTTACTTGGTTGCAAACGGGAACACGAATGGGCGCTCATTTATCGGGGCGAGCGACGGCATTCTCGACCACCCCCAAGCTTGAAGCAAATAAGCACATGAAAAAAAAAGTACAGGTATTCTTTTTTGCAGTTCTACACATTGCACTATATAGATGGGCCAACACAGCTGAACCCCAACTATAAGTGTTTACCTTATTAATGTTGCATAATAAAGGTAAATACATTATATTCACAGAATTACTTGTACTTTCTGGAAACAAAAAGTTACCAAATAAAATCATAATGTAACGCCGAGCTTTTATTATTTTCTCATACCTGGTTGAATCGTCGGACAATACTATACTGGCATAATATTATTTTAGGTATTTTAAATTTATACCTTGCCCCCTTGCTTGACCGGATGTGTCTCCCTCAGTTTCGTCGTCTAACAAAGGGGCACCCAATAATTCATTGCATATATTGTTGTCTTGGTTAACTTGCCCATTCACTGCCTTTCTGTCTATACGGAGACCCAACAACATGTACACGTCCTCAAGTGTGACGGTACACTCACCAATCGGAAGGTGAAATGTGTGGGTCTCGGGTCTCCACCTCTCCAACAAAGCCAGAATGAACTTGTAGTCCACCGAGTACGAAACAATGTTTAGTAGATTTCCAAATCCATATCCTCTAATATATGGTTCTATTAAAGGATCGTGGGGTACATATTCATGTACACGACATCTAAACCGCTTCGGATCCTAATAACAAAAAAGTAAGAAAATACAATTAGAAGAAGAAATACAAACTCAACAAACACACATCTATAAGAAGTATTCCAAAAATAGAAACTAAAAAGAGAGAGATTACAAAGGTATAACACAAAGAAGATATCTATTAGAAGTAATCTAAAAATAGAACTAAAAAGAGAGAGACAACAAAGGTATAACACAAAAAATATATCTATTCGAAGTAATCCAAAAATAGAAACTCAAAAGAGATAGACAACAAAGGTATAACACAAAAAAGATATCTATTAGAAGTAATCCAAAAATAAAAACTCAAAAGAGAGACATAACAAAAGTCTAACACAAAAAAGATATCTATAAGTAATAATCCAAAAATAGAAACTAAAAGAGAGAGATAACATACAAATGTCGAGATATTCTCGATTGTGCCTTTGTGTTCATCGCCCATAGTCAACAAAGACATGATTTGAATTTGCAAAGCTTGAGTTTGGTAGATGAAAGAAGTGTGGTAGAAGAAAATACTTGAGTATTGATGAAGATGATTTGATATTGTTGATATGAGAGACTATTTATAAATAAATGAGTGAGTAGGTTTGGAACCTAAAAATAGTGTGATTGGTTGCATGGAAAATGGAAAGGCAAGAGGAGACAAGTGAATGACAAAATTCAGAATGGAAGAGAAAGTTAGCATGTGAGGAATCTTCTTTGCGCATGTGAAGAAAGCACATGCAAAGGAAGAGGAGCCCTTGAGTTTGGCGCCTACATGTGATTTCTCATATGCAAGGAAGAGGCGCCCTTCCTCTTGGCGCCTTAATGTAGGGCAATTGGAAGGGGCGCCCTTCCTAGTGGCGCCTAAGTGTAGTTTTGTTAAGAGGCGCCCAACCCTTTGGCGCTGTCATACGGTGAACTGACTTGGTGTGTTTTGCTTTTTATCGCAATGTCGCGGATAGCAAGAGTCGCCACCGACTTTTCTTTTATCCAATAAGGAAAGGTGGAAAAGAACAGGAAAGACCTCAATAGATTTCGGGTTCGGGAGGTACATTATACAAAGGGAAGGTATTAGCACCCTTTGTATCCATGGTTATCCATGGGCTCTTAATTGCTGGATCACTTATATTTTTGTTTGAAAAGTGTTGGTGAATTGTTAAAAATGTTTCGAAAAGAGAGTTTAACTTTGTAATGATTCTCGTATGAATGTATACAAAGTATTTATCTCGCTTGATTTTGAAAACGGTTTAGAAAAATGTAACTTGGTAATGATTCTAGTATGAACGTATACCAAGTGGTGATTTTCTAGGATTTGCAAAGTGTGAGGGGTGGAAAATGTTTTAGGTTATGATCCAGCAATTGAGAGTTATACCTTCCTAAGATCGTTATGAACGTTTCCTATCCTTATGAGGGTAAAACTGTCCTTACTTATTGAGAAGTAAGTAGTTTTATCCTTTGGATGTAAAAGGGTCATCGTAGGGTCATCGATAGGTCATTGAAGGCAACAGTTGTAAGGATACCTTAGCATTCGAAGGGACGATCATCATTTAACCGTAGGCTACACCGAAGGGTCATCGAGGGACAAAATCGTATTTTCGAAGGCAACATCCGAGGGACCATGATTTATTTTATGATGATTTAACCGAAGGGCCGTTGCTAAGTGTATCCCTACATTCGCGGGACATGACCGTTATACCGTAATACCGTAGGGCAAAAGAGAGGTCCAAGATCACCTATTTAGAGGCCATGTTTTAAAGTTAATTAGGTAATTAGGGTGAATCTCCACATTAAAATCAATACATTAAAAATAATACATTAAAATTAATACATTAAAATTAATTAAGCAATTTAGGGCAGCTCTTCACAAGGGTATCCCACAAATAAAGTGGAAGACCTAAACAACAATCTTTTCCTGGGGTGTGTGAACCTTTGCAACATTCAGCAAACGGGTTAGAATACCAAATCAGGGTGCAATCGAGGATTACACCGCAAAAGAAATCACAACAGTAATATGATCAGATAAACAATGCCTGGCTATGATAAAACATGAGTGAAAAATCAGAATAGAAAAGTCGGCTACTGTCAGGTTCGTGCCTGCCTCGCCTAGCGAAGGCTTAGCGAATACTCGCTTCATGCTCGCTTAGCGACGTGCTAGCGAGCGACTACGGATTCTGGTTTTGATATCAGTACAATTTCAACCAATTTTATGCCTTATGGCTTTCATTACAGCAATTATATGGTTAATCATTTAAGGTATTCAAGTGCACACTACAATTCACATGACAAACTTAAGATATTTTCATAAATTTAATCATAATGCCATATGCAAATTAAGAACATAAGGTAGTAATAGCAATTGTAACCTTGAATTGGCCGACCGGATCGAATTGAGCGGAAGTGACCTTGCTGCCGCCGGCTTTTCCTTCAGGGTTTCTCGGAATTCTCAGGGTTAGCCTCCAGGGTTTTCCGTCTGTGAGCGCGAGGGTTTGCTTGCTAGGGTTCTCCTTTCTCCTTTTTTCGTTCCCTCTTCATTACTGAAGTGCTGGTATTTATAATGCTCTTTTTCATGACCTAATGGGCTCAGAATGAAGCCCGAAATTTTCTGTTGTCTGTCAGCTTCGCTAGGCGAGCGTGTAGCGAACGTGTAGCGAACGTTCGCTAGGCGAGCGTGTAGCGAACGTGTAGCGAACGCGTAGCGAACAGGCCAGTTTGGGCCATTTTCTGGATTGGGCCATTCGTGAGTTGGGCCTTTGTTCCTTTAAGATCAGTGCCATAAAATGAGTCGGAATGCCCCTGAAAAATGTCTTGAACTATTGATGGGCAAATTTTGAGGTATGACAGCTGCCCCTGTTCAATATTCTTGAACCGAGAGAGTCAGAATGGTATGTACGCCATTCGTGGTCTGGAGGTGGAAGATTATTGAACACTTAGGATGCCCCAAAAATTTGCACTTGTCAATTAGTTAGTCTTGATGGAGATGGGCTTAAAGATGCCATCTAGGAAGTTTGATGATGAGAGCTTCAGATTGTGTCGTACGTTAGGCGATATCTGAAGACATGGGTGTCATACCGGGTCGTATGTTAGACCGTATAGTGAGTCGCCCATTAGGCTGTCGACTTCGCTGGGGAGTCGGAGTGTGTTATATACCGCTGGGGATAAGGGATCAGAATGGATCGTACGCTAGATCGTCTCTGAGTTGCAGAATAAGCCGTCCGTTAGGCTGTACTTGAGGATGAGAGGTCAGAATGGATCGTACGCTAGATCGCATTTGAGTAGCAGAAAGAACCGTCCGTTAGGCTGAATCTGATGATGAAAGGGGTAGTCGTGCGCTAGACTACGCTTCATAAATGTACCGTACACTAGGTAGCATCTGAGGACTTGAAGGTCTAATTGGGTCGTACATTAGACTGTATTTGAGCAGAATGAACCGTCCGTTAGGCTGGATCTGATGATAAATGGGGTAGTCGTATGCTAGACTACACTTCAGAAATGTACCGTACACTAGGTAGCATCTGAGGACTTGGAGGTCTAACTGGGTCGTATGCTAGACCGTATTGGAGTTGTTGAAGGTCGGAATGGATCGTACGTTAGATCGCATCTGAGTTGAAAGAGTCATATGTAGAGCTGAATCAGGATGAACCGTACGCTAGGCTATATCTGATAGTATTTGTATATGTTGTATTTGCAATAAATGTCTGGGATGGGCTTATAGATGCCATCGTTAGGAGGATGTCAGAATGAATGTTGACATGGAGTATATCTGAAAGATGTAGTTGAATCCTGAACGTAATCGATGAAGATGTCCGTCTGAATGGCTCTCTATTTTGACTGTATCAGGAAGATAATTAACCTGAAAAATAAAGTTAGCTTCATGCCATGTCATGATGCATGAGATGTTTTATGCTTCTGAAACTAAATGCGAACAATGTATGCATGCGTATGTTGTGAAATGATGTAATGAATGAATTATGCATCTGAAAAGTTCTTCCAGAGGACTCTACTGGGGAAAACAAATCTCAATCTTCTGGTTGGGAGATACTGGTATCGATGACCCTTTCTTAGCCGGGGATGCTTGATTTCTGTCTGATGGTAGAAATGTTCAACAGAAGCCCGGCTGGGGGTGGAAGAGATGACCCATTTGTCTAGTAATGCCACTCTCTTCTGGGAATGACTGGCTTTGCCGAGGAGTAGAATTGGCAACAGATTCATTGGAAAGTCTGGTTAGACCTTCTCCTCGATCCTGAAGTCCTTTAGTAATTGTCATTGTTATTTTATGCATGTATTTTGATAAACATTGATCATATTCAAATGCATATATCAATTCAAGTTAAATCAATGGATGTTTACGCAAACAAAACAGAGAAAGCAAAACAAAAGCATCTTTTTGGAAATGAAATTGTATTGATTTTGAAAGAGGGCCTATAAATAGGCAATTTGAGTACAAGGAGACAGAAATCCTAGTAAGAGGAAATCGTCAGGCAAACAAAGAGAAAGCTATGCAGAAAATGTCCTATCGATTCTAATTCCACCCCTGTCATTATGTCTTCAAGCCTCTCATCTCCTGCTGTCGGATAGAAGTGATTAGCTTGTTCAGTCCTTTGAACTTGGATGAAGCTGTCTGAGAACGGGACATAGTCATACGCTTTAATCCCTAATTTTTGCCTGGACCGCCTTTTCAGGTTTTCAATCCACCAGGATACCCCTTTTTGCCCAAGCCGCCTTTTCAGGTTTTCGACTTGCCGGGTGCACATTTTTTTATGTTTATCCCTAATTTCTGCCCGAACCCTTTTGGTTCGCCGGGATGCCCTAACTTTTGCCTAGGTACGTCGACCTGGCGGGTCTCTTTTATGCGTAGTATTTTTTAACTATGTCTGCGTTCACGGGATGTGGGAAGTCTTCACCATCCATCGTAGCAAGTATCATGGCTCCACCAGAGAATACTTTCTTAACCACAAATGGCCCTTCGTATGTGGGAGTCCACTTGCCTCTGGGATCACCTTGTGGTAGAATGATACGCTTGACCACCAAGTCGCCAATTTGATACACCTGTCTCTTGATTCTTTTGTTAAATGCCTGGGTCATGCGCTTCTGATATATCTGTCCATGACACACAGCCGCAAGTCTCTTCTCATCGATCAAGTTTATCTGGTCGAGTCGAGTCTGAATCCATTCATCTTCATCTAAGCCCGCCTCTTTCATGATTCTTAGAGAGGGAATCTGAACTTCCACTGGTAAAACGGCTTCCATTCCGTAGACTAAAGAGAAAGGAGTTGCTCCTGTCGAAGTGCGTACTGAAGTGCGATAACCGTGAAGAGCAAACTGTAACATCTCATGCCAGTCTTTGTACGTCACCGTCATCTTTTGTATGATCTTCTTGATATTCTTATTAGCAGCTTCTACAGCGCCATTCATCTTTGGTCGGTACGGAGAAGAGTTATGGTGCTTTACGTTGAACTGCGTGCAGAGTTCAGTAATCATCTTGTTGTTCAAATTAGTACCATTGTCAGTAATAATTCTTTCAGGGATACCATACCGACAAATAAGACTATTCTTGATGAACCGTGCCACCACATTCTTGGTGACAGAAGCAAATGAGGCGGCCTCTACCCACTTTGTAAAGTAATCAATAGCGACAAGGATGAAACGATGCCCATTAGAAGCAGTAGGTTTAATCTCTCCAATCATATCAATGCCCCACATTGCAAAGGGCCAAGGTGCTGTCAACACGTTCAATGGAGCAGGAGGTGCGTGTACTTTATCCGCATATATCTGGCACTTGTGACAGGTTCTGGAGTGATGGTGGCAATCAGCTTCCATGGTAGACCAATAATACCCTGATCTCAGAATCTTCTTGGCCATCGTATGTCCACTAGAATGAGTCCCAAAAATACCGTCGTGCATATCTCCCATAATCTTTTCTGCTTCCTTTTTATCCACACAGCGAAGCAAAGTTGAGTCATGATTACGTTTGTATAATACTCCATTACTCAGAAAGAACTTAGCGGAGAACTTCCTCAGGAATTTTTTGTCATTGATGGATGCCCCTTCAGGGTATTCCTGAGCTTCTAAATATCTTTTTACTTCGTGGAACCAAGGTTTTTCCCGTACTCCCTCAGTGTTAAGTTCATAACAGTATGCCGGTTCATCTAGTCGCCCGATGGTGATCCTGGGAGCTTCATTGTCCCATCTGACTCTGAACATAGATGACATGGTAGCTAATGCGTCTGCCAACTGATTCTCTTCTCGTGGGATATGTTCGAATGTAATCTCTTCAAAGTGTGGGACTAATGTCATCACCCGTTCTCGGTAAGGGATGAGATTCGGATGCTTAGTGTCCCATTCTCCTTTGATCTGACTGATTACTAATGCTGAGTCTCCGTACACACTCAAAAACTTGACCCGCCGGTCTATAGCAGCCTTGAGTCCCAAAATACATGCTTCATACTCAGCCATATTATTGGTACAATGAAAACATAGTCTAGCAGTGAAAGGCGTATGGTAACCCTCGGGAGAAATGATTACCACACCAACACCATTGCCCAATGCATTAGAAGACCCATCGAAAACCATAGTCCATCGGGATCCTAGTTCGAGTCCTTCATAATCAGTAACAAGCATGACATCCTCATCTGGGAACTCAAAATTCATAGATTGGTAATCATCCACTGCTTGATGAGCCAAATGATCGGCTAGCACGCTTCCTTTGATTGCTTTCTGGGTAGTATACTGGATGTCGTACTCTGTTAGAATCATCTGCCATCTAGCTATTCTTCCGGAGAGAGCGGGTTTCTCAAATATGTATTTGATAGGATCCATCTTAGAAATCAATAAAGTGGTGTGATTCAACATATACTGTCTCAGTCGGCGAGCAGCCCAGGCCAAAGCACAGCAAGTTCTCTCGAGCAGTGAGTATCTTGTTTCACAGTCGGTAAACTTTTTGCTAAGGTAGTATATGGCATGCTCTTTTCGGCCAGACTCGTCATGTTGTCCCAACACGCACCCCATTGAATTTTCTAACACGGTTAAATACATGATTAGAGGTCTTCCTTCAACTGGTGGCATCAGAATTGGAGGTTCTTGAAGATACTTCTTGATTTTGTCAAAAGCTTCTTGACATTCCTCATTCCATATCATCTCTTGATTTTTCCTCAGTAGCTTGAAGAGGGGTTTGCAGGTGGCGGTCAAATGGGAGATAAATCGGGCAATGTAGTTCAACCGTCCCAAGAAACCTCTGACTTCTTTATCCGTACGGGGAACTGGCATTTCTTGAATAGCCCTCACCTTAGCCGGGTCAACCTCAATCCCTTTACCACTGACAATAAATCCCAGGAGTTTGCCGGATCTTACTCCAAAGGTGCATTTGTTCGGGTTCAATCTTAGCTTGTATTTCTTCAACCTCTCAAACAATTTGTACAAATGGTCGAGATGTTCTTCTTCAGTATGAGATCTGGCTATCATGTCATCCACATATATTTCTATTTCACGATGGATCATATCATGGAACAAAACCACCATAGCACGCTGGTACGTTGCCCCTGCATTCTTTAAACCAAATGGCATTACTTTATAACAGAACGTGCCCCATTGCGTCACAAACGTAGTTTTCTCCATGTCCTCAGGCGCCATCTTAATCTGGTTGTAACCTGAGAATCCATCCATGAATGAGAACACCTTGTTATCTACCAGAACATCAATGTGCGGGAGTGGAAAGTCATCCTTGGGACTCGCTTTATTCAGGTCTCGGTAATCTACACACATTCGCACCTTACCATCCTTCTTTGGCACTGGTACCACATTAGCAACCCATTGAGGATAAGAAGTAACAGCCAGAAAACCTGCATCAAATTGTTTCATCACCTCGGCTTTGATTTTCTCAGACATTTCAGGACGCATGCGACGAACCTTTTGCTTAACAGGACGGCATTCTTCCCTCGTTGGCAGTCGATGCACTACTATATCGGTATCCAGTCCTGGCATGTCTTCATAAGACCAAGCAAAAATCTCTACATAGTCATGCAACATCTGAATTAACCTTCTCTTGACACTGTTTTCCAAGCCTGTTCCTATTTTGACTTCTTTCTTGTTTACTTCAGTACCCAGATTTACAGTCTCAACTGACTCCTCGTGTGGCTGTATAGTCCTTTCTTCCTGCAGTAACAGTCTGGCAAGTTCTCCAGGTACTTCACAATCTTCCTCACTTCCATCCTCGGCTTGGTAGATCGGATTTTCAAAGTCATAATGAACAGTAGTAGAACTATTGTCAACAGGATCCAGAGTGGGTATGGATCTGCAATTCGTTACGTGAGTGTGTGTAAGGAAACATAGCTCGTTTGGAAGATGACAGAAAAGATAAAGAGCGCAATATTTGAATGCAAAAAGTCCATTGATTTATTGAATATGAATATGCTTATGAAGATGACAAAACCCTTAACAAATTAGCTATTGTGCCCCGGGCATGGACACAACGCTTGGAGAAGTTCAATTGTAAAAAAAAAACAAAATTTGCAACACTAAAATAGACAATAACAATTACTCCTGACTAAAGGAAATCGGGATAGTGTCTTCAGCCTTCCAATTATTGAGTCCGTCACCAATTGTTGGGAAAATCCAGCTATCCAGTTCGCAATCGCTGTCAGCATCTTCTACAGCATTAATTTGACTCTTGTCAGAGCTGAACCCCAGGCCAAATTTGTCAGACTTGTACGGTACGTCGATCAATTGACCCCAGCCAGTACGACCACCATCTTCAACCACGGCTTGAGCGTCCTTCAGAGAAATCATAGCAGGAGGAGCACGAATAACCTTGGGTACACAGGAAGTTGGCTTAAGGACAGGATTGGTCGGAGGAACTACTTCAAATGACTGACAAAGAGTCTCAATGAATTCACCATCCATCTCGACGTATCTGAAGGTATGCACACTACTGACAATGTACTCTTCTTCTCCACACACGGTGACAATTTTACCCTCTGTGGGATATCTCAATTTTTGATGGAGAGATGAAGCTACAACACCTGCCCCATGAATCCAAGGGCGTCCCAGTAAGCAGGAATAGGCAGGACGAATGTTCATTACATGGAAGGTAGTGTTGAAGACTTGAGGTCCTATCTTGATAGGCAGGACTACTTCGCCATGGACAACACTCTTCGCACCATCGTAAGCACGTACCACAATGTCACTAGGTTTCAGCTCAATGCTTTTACAATCCAGCTTATCCAGCACGGCTGTCGGCAGCACATTCAAGGAAGAGCCATTATCGATCAACACATGAGACAAAGTGATTCCCTTACACTCAATGGAGATATGCAGGGCTTTATTGTGATTCTTTCCCGCTGGTGTCAGGTCAGCATCGGAAAAGCCTAGGCCATTGTCAACAGCCAAGTGAGCAACATAATGTTCGAACTGATCGACAGATGTCTCTTGAGGCACATGAGCAGTCTTCAAGAATTTTATCAATGCATTGGCATGAGGTTCAGAAGATACCAACAAGGATAACATCGAGATCTTAGACGGGGTATGCCCCAACTGTTCTACAACATCAAAATCGCTCTTGCGAATGATTTTCAGCACCTCTTCCATTTCTTGTTTGGCAACATCTTCGGGAGTAACTTCGACCGGTGTCTCTGACTGAGCAGGATTGACTGGTTCCTTTCCTCGAGTTTCAAGGATAGGAGGTGAGATTTCTGGAGAGAAGATCCTTCCGCTTCGAGTAATTTTACTAGTCCCAACAATGCCACTAGTATTAGCAGCATTATCCACTTGCTTCACGCCATGGACGTAAACATCACCGCCATAATTCCACGGAATAGCTTTGCTTGAGGAATACGGGATCGGGCCAGGTGCAGTGATGATTAGGGGAGCAACCCTGGGCTCAGCAGTAATCTTCACAGGCGCCCTGGTAGCGGTAATCTTCACTGGCACTTTGGACCTAGCAACCACAGATATTTCTTCAATAGGGTTTTCCGCCTTAGGAATCCTTTCGAAGAGAACTGTACGATCGTCCATCAGCCGTTGAATACCATTCTTCAATTCCCAACAATCATCTGGTTGGAACATACAGAGATTGCAATCTTCAGCACAACCTGGAAATAAACCAGCTTGCAATAAATTCCTCTTTATGATCGGGAGAGGAGATGTTAAGTCCGCCACATTGGAAATGTGAGAATCGTCATCCATAGCATTAACAGTCTTGTCATGGTTAGGCATAGGAGCAGTGATGACATTAGGAGTCTCCGGAGGCTCAAACTCAATTTCTCCAGCTTCGATCATATCCTGAATCTTATTCTTCAATGACCAGCAATCGTTTGTATCATGCCCGGGGCTATCGGAGTGATATGCACACCTGGCATTGGGATTATAACGAGAAGAGGTAGTGTTGGGATTCGTAGGAGGATCTTTGAGGGTGATCAAATTTGCCTTTAGCATTCCCTACAGTGCCTGTGCCAAGGTCATATTGATCCTGGTAAACTGCCTTCTTGGCCTGTCTTGTTTGGGCTGGAAGTTTTGAGATGGTGGTGCTGCAATCGTAACTGCTCCAATGTCGTGGTCACGGTTTTTCTTGTTACGACCCTTTTGACCGTACACAGCATTTGATTCGTTCCTCCCCTGATAGGACCTTTTGGTGCTTGCAGAGGTAGCCACCTGCATCTTTCCACTTCGGATGCCGCTTTCAACACGTTCACCTATTAATATAAGTTCAGTGAAACCTGATGAAGAACTTCCCAGTAGATGGCTGTAGAATGGGCCGGTCAGTGTGCCCATGAACATGTCCACCAATTCTCTGTCAGTCATAGGGGGTTTGACTCTGCCAGCCAAATCTCTCCACTTTTGAGCATATTCTTTAAAGCTTTCTTTAGATCCCATAGTCATATTCTGCAACTGTAGCCGGGTAGGTGCTAGTTCAGAGTTATACTGGTACTGTTTATAGAAAGCTGTTGCTAAATCAGTCCAGGTGCGGATGTCAGAGCTCTCGAGCTGATAATACCATTCCAACTGTGTGCCAGACAGGCTCTCTTGGAAGAAATGGATCCATAGCTTCCTGTCAGTGGTATGCGGCTGAATCTTTCTCACATAAGCTCTCAGATGCATCTGAGGACAAGACGCACCATCGTACTTAGTGAAAGTGGGGATTTTGAATTTGCGAGGAATGGTCACATCGGAGACCAGACCCAAACTTTCGAAATCCAGCCCGGGCGCCTTCTGACCCTCCATAGCTAGCATACGTTCTTCCAGCAACTTGTACTTATCATCTCTTGGAGAGTACTGTTCATTTTCATAATCTTCATCGTCATCCTCAGGGTTGGAGAAATCAGCATTCTCTTCCTCTGAATCATTCTCCGTCCCCTCTTCTGGACCATTCGGGATTCCAAACTTGACTCCTGCGGCCTGTCCTTTACGCCTTCTTCCCGGGTTAATGAAACTCACAGCTTTCTTGTCTTTCTTCTTTTCGAGCAAAAGAGCCTTCAGTTCCTCCTGCCCCTTGGATAAGCTTAGCATCATCTCCTTGAATTGAGCATTCTGAGTCTGGAGATCTTTGACAGTTTGTTCGAGATCCATTTTTCTGTTTGTAATGAAGACCGTGAGAACATTGAACTTGTAGAATACCTGTTATGCAGTGTTATATTATGTTATGCAATGCATGAAATGTTTTCAAGGACTTTTGGAATTTAACTTTGCGTAAATCACCAGCAAGAGAGAAATGTTTATTGCTAATTTCTTTGATCAATGTTCATTACAAAAGGAATACTAATAAAAATACAATGAAAGCTCAAGTCTCCCAGGGGCGACTTCTTTTTGGGCGAAGATACGCATTGAGTCTTCGTTCCTCATTAAGCTGACTGGTAAGTTCTAACACTTTCTTCCTTTCTGCGACGAACTGAGTCTCGAAAGTATCCCTTTCTTCTCTCAAATGGATCCAGGATCTCTTTAGTTCATCAACGTTGGTAGGCATATCTGGATAAGGAATGATCTGAGGAGCACCTCCTTCAGCTTCAGGTTCGACAATCTGAGGTCCGATTGCAAGATATGGCATGACAAGTTCACGAGCTCTGGCGCGTACCCATCTGAGATAAGGTTCCATAGGAATATAATTTTTTGTCCTAACGTGCCTCTTTTCACCATGCCCCAAGCTCGTACAAATCTTTGACGGAGGCCTTGGGAATCGTTGTCATAGTCGAACACCATGCCTTCGATGATCATTTCATGTGGACCATCTCTTCGAGCACAACCAAACTGTCGCAGAGCTAAAGCAGGATTATAAGTAATACCTCCTCTTATTCCTAGGAGTGGTACATTAGGGAACTCGCCACAACGGTCAATGATGGCAACATTTTCCTTGAACTGAGGACACCAACAGATGTCTGGGTGGGAGAGCGACATTATCCTTTGAGACCATTTCAAATTCTGCTCGTTCTTCAAGACTGATTGAGGAAGGTGCGAAATAAACCACCTAGACAACAAAGGTATGCAGCACATGAGAGTCCCTTGCTTCTTCATGGTACGAGTGTGGAGGGAATGCAAAATGTCTCCCAGCAAAGTAGGTACAGGGTTATGAGTGAGAAATATCTTAATAGCATTCATGTCTATGAATTGGTTTGGATTAGGGAATAACACCAAGCCATAGATTAGCAATGCCAGGATGTCTTCGAAAGCACGGACATTCGTAACTTTTAAGAATTCTCGGGCCTTATTTGTCAGGAATTTGGCAAGTAAACCCTTAACTCCACTCCTTGTTACCCAATTAGCTTCAATGTCGGACTTCGTCATGTGTAAAGCTGCGGCAACTTCTTCAGACTTCGGAACCTTTTCTAAACCACTGAAAGGTAGTTGATCAAGGATAGGTATCCCAAGCAGTCTGGAGAATTCTTCCAGTGTAGGTACCAACTGGTAATCTGGGAATGTGAAGCAATGATGTTTAGGGTCGAAGAACTGGAATAAAACTCTCATCATATCTTCTTTGAACCCAGTGGTAACTAAATTGAGAAGAGAACCGTGTTTCTTGATGAACTGGGCATGATCGGAAAGTTCTGACACTAAGTTCTTGAGTTGAGGAGAGATTGCTACAAGATTAATCCGGATGGTCTTCCTGGGAGCCATAGCTTTACAAAACAGAGCAAAGTTAAATCCCTAAGTCCTTGAAATGGTTAGTATAATGTTATGATGTCATGATGTTATGATGTTATGATGTTATGAGGTTATGGGGTTAAATAAGTAACAAGCACAAGCAAGTCACATAACCATCATTCCTAGGTTTTAAGGCTTGCATGAGTTCCATAGGTAAGTACCCTCCCCACTGAAGTTTGGTTGGTTCAACCTGTCCTAGAATAGTAACCGGGTTCTAGAAGGATCTCCAATCATTGACCTTCCTTTAAGTCCACTTCAGTGCAACACCAAGTGGTTGACCGAAGCTTCCCTAAAGTCCAATCTCAATGAGTGTAGTATCGAGTCTCAACCAACCCTAGTCGGAACCGAAGTCAGTTATCTCACTACTTTCTAATGGCTAGGATGAGTCAATTAGGGTTCTAAAGGTCTGGTTAATGCTTTGATGACACCACGCGGAAGCCAAATTTTTCCTCAAGTAAACATGAGGAACATCAGGACATCCAAAGTGTCACATTAACCGTAGCCATCATTTTAACCATTCCAGTATACGTCGGATAGTCGCGATGATCTATTGCTACTTACCTAAGGTACACTAGATCCGGGTGTAGGATCTTTCACTCAAAAATACCCAAGCAATCCCTTAAAAGTAAATCAGACAATTTGGAATAAGTGATCTTGTTTTTAAGGTAACCTCTCTTTTTAAAGTCTCCCCAACAGAGTCGCCAGTTCTGTCATACGGTGAACTGACTTGGTGTGTTTTGCTTTTTATCGCAATGTCGCGGATAGCAAGAGTCGCCACCGACTTTTCTTTTATCCAATAAGGAAAGGTGGAAAAGAACAGGAAAGACCTCAATAGATTTCGGGTTCGGGAGGTACATTATACAAAGGGAAGGTATTAGCACCCTTTGTATCCATGGTTATCCATGGGCTCTTAATTGCTGGATCACTTATATTTTTGTTTGAAAAGTGTTGGTGAATTGTTAAAAATGTTTCGAAAAGAGAGTTTAACTTTGTAATGATTCTCGTATGAATGTATACAAAGTATTTATCTCGCTTGATTTTGAAAACGGTTTAGAAAAATGTAACTTGGTAATGATTCTAGTATGAACGTATACCAAGTGGTGATTTTCTAGGATTTGCAAAGTGTGAGGGGTGGAAAATGTTTTAGGTTATGATCCAGCAATTGAGAGTTATACCTTCCTAAGGTCGTTATGAACGTTTCCTATCCTTATGAGGGTAAAACTGTCCTTACTTATTGAGAAGTAAGTAGTTTTATCCTTTGGATGTAAAAGGGTCATCGTAGGGTCATCGATAGGTCATTGAAGGCAACAGTTGTAAGGATACCTTAGCATTCGAAGGGACGATCATCATTTAACCGTAGGCTACACCGAAGGGTCATCGAGGGACAAAATCGTATTTTCGAAGGCAACATCCGAGGGACCATGATTTATTTTATGATGATTTAACCGAAGGGCCGTTGCTAAGTGTATCCCTACATTCGCGGGACATGACCGTTATACCGTAATACCGTAGGGCAAAAGAGAGGTCCAAGATCACCTATTTAGAGGCCATGTTTTAAAGTTAATTAGGTAATTAGGGTGAATCTCCACATTAAAATCAATACATTAAAAATAATACATTAAAATTAATACATTAAAATTAATTAAGCAATTTAGGGCAGCTCTTCACAAGGGTATCCCACAAATAAAGTGGAAGACCTAAACAACAATCTTTTCCTGGGGTGTGTGAACCTTTGCAACATTCAGCAAACGGGTTAGAATACCAAATCAGGGTGCAATCGAGGATTACACCGCAAAAGAAATCACAACAGTAATATGATCAGATAAACAATGCCTGGCTATGATAAAACATGAGTGAAAAATCAGAATAGAAAAGTCGGCTACTGTCAGGTTCGTGCCTGCCTCGCCTAGCGAAGGCTTAGCGAATACTCGCTTCATGCTCGCTTAGCGACGTGCTAGCGAGCGACTGCGGATTCTGGTTTTGATATCAGTACAATTTCAACCAATTTTATGCCTTATGGCTTTCATTACAGCAATTATATGGTTAATCATTTAAGGTATTCAAGTGCACACTACAATTCACATGACAAACTTAAGATATTTTCATAAATTTAATCATAATGCCATATGCAAATTAAGAACATAAGGTAGTAATAGCAATTGTAACCTTGAATTGGCCGACCGGATCGAATTGAGCGGAAGTGACCTTGCTGCCGCCGGCTTTTCCTTCAGGGTTTCTCGGAATTCTCAGGGTTAGCCTCCAGGGTTTTCCGTCTGTGAGCGCGAGGGTTTGCTTGCTAGGGTTCTCCTTTCTCCTTTTTTCGTTCCCTCTTCATTACTGAAGTGCTGGTATTTATAATGCTCTTTTTCATGACCTAATGGGCTCAGAATGAAGCCCGAAATTTTCTGTTGTCTGTCAGCTTCGCTAGGCGAGCGTGTAGCGAACGTTCGCTGGGCGAGCGTGTAGCGAACGTGTAGCGAACGTTCGCTAGGCGAGCGTGTAGCGAACGCGTAGCGAACAGGCCAGTTTGGGCCATTTTCTGGATTGGGTCATTCGTGAGCTGGGCCTTTGTTCCTTTAAGATCAGTGCCATAAAATGAGTCGGAATGCCCCTGAAAAATGTCTTGAACTATTGATGGGCAAATTTTGAGGTATGACAGGCGCCTCAGTTACTTTATGGCGCCTAGGGAATGGGCGCCTAGGTTGGAATCTTAGGGATCAGTGCTCAGAGATTCTTTGATTCCCTGGCGCATGTATATTATTTTCAATCTTTTCTCTGCATGTTGGATTCCTTCTACTGCATGCATGGTCAAGTCTGTACAGGCAATGACCAAGTTATCAATGCAACGACCATCTTACCAATGACCAATCTATTTATGTCGTGCAGGTGAACAACTTAGCAATGCATACAATTTCAATTCTATTCAAATTATCTACATATTTAATATTTCAACATAATGTCTTCCACACAACATTACATGATCAGTGCTCATGTCGAAGGTGAAATATTTGATCAACAGTTGTTCGGTTTTTGTTTTTGAAACACAGAGGTGACTCGGTTTACAATAAATCAACGATCAAATTTTTCACATCTGAAACAAAGAATAGAAAAGAAATTGCAGCGCAATAATGTGGGTCAGATCATCTATAAAAAGTTGGTTTGGTTTGCTGAAAACCAGGTAAAATTTTATCAGAAGAAGATTCGAAATGATGATGATGTTCAACATATGTTTGGCAGTCACGAACAATCCGGTTACAACGATATAGAGTTGTATATATTACCACATCAACAATAGGAGTCTCAGTACATTGATCAATCACAAGTGTTTTATGAGACTGATGATGAACAAGCTGAAGTGAATGTTCCAGACGACGAAGAAGAGGAACCTGAGATCATGGTTGATTCGATGGTGAACGCTGAAGAGGAAGAGGAGCCAATACCAGCAAGTCATGTATATTGCCCACCCCAACACATGAAAAGGCTAAATTTGGGTTCAGATGAACCTTTGGCAGATGTATGGTACAATCCTTACGTGCAAATGCAAGGATCTCTGAAACAAGGAGACACATTTTGCACAAAAGAGGAATGTGTAAAAGCCATTAAGAAATTCCACATGCAACTATCAGCTGATTTTAGAGTTGACAAAACTGACGCATCGAGGTTTAAAGTTTCTTGTCTGAATGAGCACTGCCTTTTTAGGTTGTCAGCTTCGTACCGGAAGAGGAGCGAGTCTTGAGAGATTGGATCAATGGGTCCAGATCACACATGCATGCTGACAAACCCAATGCAGGATCATCGTAAATTAAGCTCTCAGCTAATATGCGATGAAATATCATCTGTCATTGGCGACAATCCGTCGTTAAAGGGGAGTACAATAATCTCGCATATTAGGGCAGAGTACGAGTACACTCCATCATATAGGAAGGCATGGATAGCTAGAACAAAAGTTATTGAAAAAGTGTTTGGAAATTGGGAGGAGTCTTACAAACAACTTCCAAAATACCTGTTGGCTCTAAAACACTATGCTCCCGAGACAATTGTCAAGATGGAAACATTGCCCGCATATACACCAGATGGTACGTGTGCTGTTGGAAATAGAATATTTCACCGTCTATTCTGGGCGTATCAACCGTGTATCATAGGTTTTTCTTTCTGTAAACCAATTATACAAATTTATGGTAAATGGTTGTATGGAAAATACAAAGGAACGTTACTGATGGCGGTGGCACAAGATGGAAACAACAATATTTTTCCAATCGCCTTTGCCCTAGTTGAAGGGGAGACTACTGAGGGATGGAGTTTTTTCCTAAGAAATCTTTGATTGCACGTTACATCTCAGCCTAACTTGTGTTTGATCTCTGATAGACATTCCTCAATCATCAGTGCATATAATAACATTGACAATGGCTGGCAAAATCCTCCTTCGACTCATGTGTTTTGTATTAGACATTTTGCTCAGAATTTCATGCGGGAAATCAAAGATAAGACGTTGCGTAAGAAGGTTTTCAATGCAGGTTATGCATTATCAGAACCTTCTTTCAAACACTACCGTGAGGAAATAAGATTGTCGAACGAAGATGCGGTACAGTGGATCGATAGTATTCCGTTGGAGAAGTGGACTAGGGCATACGAAAACAGTCAGCGTTAGGGCCACATGACAACAAATCTTATGGAATCAATGAACTTTGTCTTCAAAGGCATCCGTAACCTACCAATAACCGCTTTGTGCAGGCTACATATTTCAGGCTAGGAGCGTTGTTTGAAACCAGACGCTCAAAATGGAGTTTAGTGTTGCAATCTGGACAGTTGTTCAGTGATGCTTCAATGAAATTCATCAAACATGAAGCTGCCAAAGCAAACACACACGTGGTTATGGTATTTGACAGAACTAAAGGTTGGTTTTGTAACACCCCGATAAAAATAAGATAATTATTTAATTTAAGTTAATATTATATTTATTAATTTAATTAAATAATTGGAATTTTTGGATTATTATTATTATTATTATTATTGGAATAATAATTATTGGAAAATATATAAGTTGGAAATAAGGAAAAAAAGGGTTCCATTTTGGTAAAAAAGTTTTCACGTGAAAACAGAGAAGCGGCTCAAAAAGAGGAAAAAGGGCAAAGAGGCAGAGCAAGAGGAAGAAGGTTGGAGAAGAGAAGAGCTTGAGGCTAAAGGATTGTCGGATTAACTCAGGTAAGGGGGGTTTATCGTCGTTTAATGGGTATTATGGGTTAACATGTAATGGGTAGTGATAAACCGTTGAATTGACCCTAATTGGGATTATGAGTGCTGAAAAATTGTGATGAATAAACTGTGTTAAAGCTGTAATTGAATCTGTATTTGTGTGAGTTGTGATTTCCCGAACGTATAGCTTTTTACGGAATCGGAATCGGAGGTCCGGAAGTCCTCCAACGGCGGAAAATGCGGAGACTTCTGCATTCTGCTTCGTGTTAGCGCAGGAACAGCTTTCTGTCTTGCGTTAACCGGTTAACCCAGGGTGTTAACCGGTTAACACTGTTAGGAACTATGAAATATTGCTGTTTTGCTTGCGTTAACCGGTTAACCCAGGGCGTTAACCGGTTAACACTGTTGTGATTTCTGAGAAATTGATGTTCTGTCTGCGTTAACCGGTTAACCCAGGGCGTTAACCGGTTAACACTGTTAAATTTGGCCAGGAAGCGTGTTTTGGTCTGCGTTAACCGGTTAACCCAGGGCGTTAACCGGTTAACACTGTTGAAAAGTGGGAAAATTGGTATTTAAATGTTGTGTACATATTTGATGGTTGGCCTATATCGGTATGTGATATAGTAGGGATTATTCCCCGTTGTTTTGAGTAGTATAGGTATTAGTAGAGTGTGCTAATACTGTGATTGATTAATTAGCATGACACGATATGATTATGTGATAAATATGCTGATGATGTGTGAAAGTATGCATAATGTTGTGAATGTATATATTATGCATGTGTTGGTGAATGGACTGTTTTATGGCTTAGAGTGTGAGCATATGTCCATTGTAGATTATTGTTGTTGATGTTGCATGCTAGGTGATTTGGCATAGCATAATGTGGCCTTTATGGTGGTAGCTAATTCCCATGGTGAGGAATTAGTGATGTTAGTCATTTGGACTGTTGTTGATGTTTGCATGCTAGGTGATTAGCGTGCATAGCATGGCCTTTGGGGTGGTAGCTAATTCCCATGGTGAGGAATTAGTGATGTGAGTCACTAGGTCTCAAATGAGTGGGACTAGTGAGCTTGGTAGCCGTACCTGGATTTGGTCGGTGAAGTTGAACTATATGTTCACGAATAGTCGGTACCGCATGCATGGAGTCTCATTGCATAATGTATGTATGGCGTATAATATGAATGGATGCATTCCAATATTATACGTGTGTTTGTGGTTGTGTTGAGTATGTGTATGATCATGGGTGGATGTTGTCGTTGCTGAAGTTGTGATATGATTAGGGTGATGAAATGTATTATTTACTTAACATTACATGATATTTTATAATGCTTATTATATCGATTGAGGAACTCACCCTTACAACTATTTTTCAGGTAACGAGCAGTGATTGAGTAGGAGCTAGTGCTTGAAGTCTAGTGTAGTTCCTTAGTGGGTCGTGCTCTGATAGATGTAACATCGGGATGGAATGTTTTAAATGTTTTGTTGTTGGTTGTGAACCAGTTTACATGTAATATGCTACATGTTTTGCATGATTAATTTCATCTCTATCCGCTGTGTATTGTGCAAATGCTTTATGTTTTGAATTAATAAAAGAGCATGACAGTTATTATGGTGAATGGTGTGAAGTGTTTGTGTGACACCCTTATTTGCACCTTTACTCTGATGTATATATTTGTTGTTTAATTAAATATTTGGGTTATTTTAGAAGGGTGTTACATTAGTGGTATCAGAGCATAGTCGGTCGAGTCGAGTCGTAATTATTCTGTTTCCCTGTACGTGATAGGTGTTGTGCAACCCTATCAGTACTTATTGTTTTAGCTTGTTGGGTTTTCAGAATAGAGATGGCTGGAAGAGGTAGAGACGATGCTGCGATTGCTGAGGCTCTGGGTATGCTAGCTGGAGTACTTGGAGGGAATCCGAATGTTGCGGGAATGGGAGCTGCTCGTCAACTGAGTGAGTTCCAGAAGAACAATCCTCCAATGTTCAAGGGAGCATACGATCCAGATGGTGCTCAGAAGTGGTTGAAGGAGATCGAGAGAATCTTCCGAGTGACTGAGTGTGCCGATAACCAGAAGGTCAGGTTCGCTACGCATATGCTGTCAGAAGAAGCAGATGATTGGTGGGTTGCTACCCGCACTGAGTTGGAAGCTGCTGGGAATGCTGAGATCACTTGGGCGGTGTTCAGAGAGAGATTCCTGAGGAAGTACTTTCCAGAGGATGTCAGAGGAAAGAAAGAGATAGAGTTCTTGGAATTGAAGCAGGGCAACCGGTCTGTTACGGAGTATGCTGCTAAGTTCACAGAGCTGTCGAAGTATTACACTCCCTATGATGAGGCTACTGGGGAATTCTCAAAATGTGTGAAGTTTGAGAACGGGTTACGTCTCGAGATCAAGCAGGCTATTGGGTATCAGCGGATTAGAGTGTTTTCTGATTTGGTTGACTGTTGCAGAATTTTTGAACAGGATACCAAAGCCAGAGCGGAGAGCTATCAGCAGAGGGTTGATAGGAAAGGCAAGAATCAGAATGATCGTGGGAAGCCGTATGCAGTTGGCAAAGGTTTCCAGAGATAGAATGGGATGAGGAGACCTAGTGGGGGAGACTCCAGTGCCCCTGCTAAGTGTTACAGATGTGGTCAGGCTGGACATCGTTTCCATGAGTGTACCAGTGCTGAGAAGAAGTGTTTCAAGTGTGGCAAAGGTGGTCACTTGGCTGCAGAGTGCCGGTTGAAGACTATGACTTGTTTCAACTGTGGAGAGGTGGGTCATATTAGCCCACAGTGTCCTAAGCCGAAGAAAGAGAACCAGTCGGGAGGCAAGGTCTTCGCTTTATCGGGTTCTGAGACTTTTGCAGATGATCGTTTGATCCGAGGTACGTGTTATATTAATGGCTTTCCTCTTGTAGCTATTATTGACACCGGTGCTACTCATTCCTTTATATCTTTGGATTGTGCTGTGAAACTTAAGTTAGAGATATCTAAGATGCATGGAAGTATGGTGATTGATACTCCTACGAAGGGTTCAGTGACTACTACTTCAGTTTGTTTAAATTGTCCTTTGAGTATTTTTGGTAGAGACTTTGGAATAGACCTAGTGTGTCTTCCACTTGTGCAGATTGATGCTATTCTGGGTATGAACTGGTTGGTGTTTAACCGAGTCTATATCAATTATTTTGATAAAACTGTGATCTTTCCTGAGATTGAGGAAGGAAAGAGTTTGTTTCTGTCAGCAAGGCAGGTGAATGAGGCAGTAGCAGATGGGGCAGAGTTGTTTATGCTGTTAGCAACTTTGGAGGCTAAAGATAAACTGGTGATTTGCGATCTAGCCGTGGTGTGCGATTTTCCTGATGTGTTTCCGGAAGAAGTGAACGAATTACCGCCAGAGCGTGAAGTTGAGTTCTCGATTGATTTGGTACCTGGTACTAGGCCGATGTCGATGGCTCCGTATCATATGTCTGCTGTTGAGTTAACTGAATTGAAGAGTCAGTTGGAAGATCTGTTGGATAAGAAATTTATTCGTCCGAGTGTGTCACCGTGGGGTGCACCAGTGTTATTGGTTAAGAAGAAAGAAGGTACTATGAGGTTGTGTGTGGACTACAGGCAACTGAATAAAGTGACGATCAAGAATCGGTATCCTTTGCCAAGGATTGATGATTTGATGGATCAGTTGGTTGGTGCGAGTGTGTTCAGTAAATTAGATTTGAGATCTGGGTATCATCAGATACGTGTGAAAACTGAGGATATTCAGAAGACTGCTTTTAGAACAAGGTATGGACATTATGAGTATTCTGTAATGCCTTTTGGTGTGACAAATGCGCCTGGAGTATTTATGGAGTATATGAATAGGATTTTCCATCCGTACCTAGATCAGTTTGTTGTGGTGTTTATTGATGATATTTTGGTGTATTCGAAATCTGAAGAAGAGCATGCTGAGCATTTGAGGGTGGTTTTAGGAGTTCTACGAGAAAAGAAGTTATTTGCTAAACTGTCCAAGTGTGAATTTTGGTTAGAAGAGGTTAGTTTTCTTGGTCATGTGATTTCAAGAGATGGTGTTGCTGTTGATCCTTCTAAGATTGAAGTTGTATCTAAGTGGGAAGCTCCGAAGTCAGTTTCTGAGATAAGGAGTTTTCTTGGACTTGCAGGTTATTATAGGAAATTCATTGAGGGATTTTCTAAGTTGGCATTACCGTTGACGATGTTGACTAGAAAGGGGCAAGCTTTTGTTTGGGACTCAAAATGTGAAGAAGGTTTCCAAGAGTTAAAGAGAAGATTGACTACTGCTCCTATTCTGATATTACCGAGTCCATCGGAATCATTTGAGGTTTACTGTGATGCTTCATTGTTGGGTTTGGGTGGTGTGTTGATGCAGAATAAGCAGGTTATAGCTTATGCTTCGAGACAACTGAGGTTCATGAGAGGAACTATCCGACACACGATTTAGAGTTGGCAGCCGTGGTATTTGTTCTGAAGTTATGGAGGCATTACTTGTACGGGTCAAGATTTGAGGTTTTCAGTGACCATAAAAGTTTAAAGTATTTGTTTGATCAGAAAGAGCTGAATATGAGACAGAGAAGATGGTTAGAGTTTCTGAAGGATTATGACTTTGGTTTGAATTACCATCCGGGTAAAGCAAACGTAGTGGCTGATGCATTGAGTCGGAAATCATTGCATATGTCTATGTTAATGGTTAAAGAATTGGATTTAATTGAACAGTTTAGAGACTTGAGTTTGGTGTGTAAGAGTACTCACAATAGTGTTAAATTGGGAATGTTAAAGTTAACGAGTGGTATTCGGGATGAGATTAGAGAGGGTCAGAAATCCGATGTGCTTTTGGTTGATAAGTTGACTCTAGTGAATCAAGGTCAAGGTGGTGAATTCAGAGTGGATGAGAATGGTGTTTTGAAATTTGGTAATCGGGTGTGTATTCCGGATGTTACCGAGCTTAAGAAGAGTATTCTTGAGGAAGGACATCGTAGTGGCCTGAGTATTCATCCTGGGGCTACGAAGATGTATCATGATTTGAAAAAGTTATTTTGGTGGCCGGGAATGAAAAGAGAAATTGCGAGTTTTGTTTACTCTTGTTTGACTTGTCAGAAGTCAAAGATTGAGCATCAGAAGCCGTCTGGGCTAATGCAACCGTTGGCTATTCCAGAGTGGAAGTGGGATAGTATCAGTATGGATTTTGTTTCGGGTTTACCGAGGACGATTAAGAATTTTGAAGCTATTTGGGTGATTGTTGACAGATTGACAAAATCGGCTCATTTCATTCCGATCAGAATGGATTATCCGTTAGAGAGATTAGCTGAGTTGTATATTGAGAAAATTGTAAGTTTGCATGGTATTCCGTCGAGTATTGTTTCGGACAGAGATCCTAGATTTACATCGAAGTTTTGGGAAGGTTTGCAGAAGGCTTTGGGAACTAAGCTGAGATTGAGTTCTGCATATCATCCGCAGACTGATGGTCAGACTGAGAGGACGATTCAGTCACTAGAGGATCTTTTGAGGGCTTGTGTTTTGGAAAAGGGAGGTGCTTGGGATTGTTACTTACCTTTGATTGAGTTTACCTACAACAATAGTTTTCATTCGAGCATTGGTATGGCACCGTTTGAAGCTTTGTATGGTAGGAGATGTCGGACACCTTTATGTTGGTATGAGTCCGGTGAGAGTGCTGTGGTTGGACCGGAGATTGTTCAACAAACCACAGAAAAGATTAAGATGATTCAGGAGAAGATGAGAATTGCTCAGAGTCGTCAGAAGAGTTATCACGACAAGAGGAGGAAGTCACTTGAGTTTCAAGAGGGAGATCATGTGTTTCTTCGTGTTACTCCGATAACTGGGGTTGGTCGAGCTTTGAAGTCGAAGAAGTTGACACCTCGATTTATTGGTCCTTATCAGATTTTGGAGAGGATAGGGGAGGTAGCCTATCGTATCGCTTTACCACCGTCACTTGCGAATTTGCATGAGGTTTTTCATGTGTCTCAGTTGAGGAGGTACATTCCTGATCCGTCGCATGTTGTCCAAGTAGATGATGTACAGGTGAGAGATAACCTGACTGTTGAAACATGACCTATGAGGATCGAGGATCGAGAGTTGAAGCAGTTGCGGGGTAAAGAGATTGCTTTGGTAAAGGTAGCTTGGGGAGGACCAGCAGGTGGCAATGTGACTTGGGAACTTGAGAGTCAGATGAAAGAGTCTTATCCAGAGTTATTCGCTTGAGGTATGTTTTCGAGGACGAAAACTCTTTTAGTGGGGGAGAGTTGTAACACCCCGATAAAAATAAGATAATTATTTAATTTAAGTTAATATTATATTTATTAATTTAATTAAATAATTGGAATTTTTGGATTATTATTATTATTATTATTATTATTGGAATAATAATTATTGGAAAATATATAAGTTGGAAATAAGGAAAAAAGGGTTCCATTTTGGTAAAAAGAGTTTTCACGTGAAAACAGAGAAGCGGCTCAAAAAGAGGAAAAAGGGCAAAGAGGCAGAGCAAGAGGAAGAAGGTTGGAGAAGAGAAGAGCTTGAGGCTAAAGGATTGCCGGATTAACTCAGGTAAGGGGGGTTTATCGTCGTTTAATGGGTATTATGGGTTAACATGTAATGGGTAGTGATAAACCGTTGAATTGACCCTAATTGGGATGATGAGTGCTGAAAAATTGTGATGAATAAACTGTGTTAAAGCTGTAATTGAATCTGTATTTGTGTGAGTTGTGATTTCCCGAACGTATAGCTTTTTATGGAATCGGAATCGGAGGTCCGGAAGTCCTCCAACGGCGGAAAATGCGGAGAATTCTGCATTCTGCTTCGTGTTAGCGCAAGAACAGCTTTCTGTCTTGCGTTAACCGGTTAACCCAGGGCGTTAACCGGTTAACACTGTTAGGAACTATGAAATATTGCTGTTTTGCTTGCGTTAACCGGTTAACCCATGGCGTTAACCGGTTAACACTGTTGTGATTTCTGAGAAATTGCTGTTCTGTCTGCGTTAACCGGTTAACCCAGGGCGTTAACCGGTTAACACTGTTAAATTTGGCCAGGAAGCGTGTTTTGGTCTGCGTTAACCGGTTAACCCAGGGCGTTAACCGGTTAACACTGTTGAAAAGTGGGAAAATTGGTATTTAAATGTTGTGTACATATTTGATGGTTGGCCTATATCGGTATGTGATATAGTAGGGATTATTCCCCGTTGTTTTGAGTAGTATAGGTATTAGTAGAGTGTGCTAATACTGTGATTGATTAATTGGCATGACACGATATGATTATGTGATAAATATGCTGATGATGTGTGAAAGTATGCATAATGTTGTGAATGTATATATTATGCATGTGTTGGTGAATGGACTGTTTTATGGCTTAGAGTGTGAGCATATGTCCATTGTAGATTATTGTTGTTGATGTTGCATGCTAGGTGATTTGGCATTGCATAATGTGGCCTTTATGGTGGTAGCTAATTCCCATGGTGAGGAATTAGTGATGTTAGTCATTTGGACTGTTGTTGATGTTTGCATGCTAGGTGATTAGCGTGCATAGCATGGCCCTTGGGGTGGTAGCTAATTCCCATGGTGAGGAATTAGTGATGTGAGTCACTAGGTCTCAAATGAGTGGGACTAGTGAGCTTGGTAGCCGTACCTGGATTTGGTTGGTGAAGTTGAACTATATGTTCACGAATAGTCGGTACCGCATGCATGGAGTCTCATTGCATAATGTATGTATGGCGTATAATATGAATGGATGCATTCCAATATTATACGTGTGTTTGTGGTTGTGTTGAGTATGTGTATGATCATGGGTGGATGTTGTCGTTGCTGAAGTTGTGATATGATTAGGGTGATGAAATGTATTATTTACTTAACATTACATGATATTTTATAATGCTTATTATATCGATTGAGGAACTCACCCTTACAACTATTTTTCAGGTAACGAGCAGTGATTGAGTAGGAGCTAGTGCTTGAAGTCTAGTGTAGTTCCTTAGTGGGTCGTGCTCTGATAGATGTAACATCGGGATGGAATGTTTTAAATGTTTTGTTGTTGGTTGTGAACCAGTTTACATGTAATATGCTACATGTTTTGCATGATTGATTTCATCTCTATCCGCTGCGTATTGTGCAAATGCTTTATGTTTTGAATTAATAAAAGAGCATGACAGTTATTATGGTGAATGGTGTGAAGTGTTTGTGTGACACCCTTATTTGCACCTTTACTCTGATGTATATATTTGTTGTTTAATTAAATATTTGGGGTATTTTAGAAGGGTGTTACAGGTTTAGTGTTGCCAAGTCCATGGATCACAATGAGGGTATGCTGATGGGACACTACAAAGTCGAACTAGATAGAGGTTGGTGCGACTATGGAAGGTTCCAAGTCTTTCATACCCCCTGCTCCCATGTCATTGCGGCGTGCTCAAAGGTTCGAAGGGATTCATCCTACTTGCTATCTGAAGTTTACAAAGTCGTCAGCCTTACAAATGTTTATAAAATTAGTTTTTCGGTGGTGACAAAAGAGGATTATTGGCCAGAATATCAAAGGGACATCGTCTGGCACAACGAAGTTATGCGAAGGAAGAAAAAGGATCGCCCTAACAGCACCCGAATTTGAACCGAAATGGATACGGCGGACAAAATGGTTAGACTATGTAGTTCATGCCGTCAATCAGGTCACAATCGTAATAACTGTCCTAGTGTTGGAATGAGCAACCAGATAAATTCAGATGTACCTCTGTTGCTATATATGAAAAACTAAATTTATTTCATAGTACCTCTGTTGCAATATATGGAAAACTAAATTTATTTCATAGTAGATGTCTGTGACGAAAATACCATTACATAAAAAATAACACAAACAACTAAAACAACTAGAATATAAAAACTATGCGATTACAACCTGTCACACCCCAATTTTGACCCTGAATCGTCGATTCAACACATTCATCATAGCTATTGCATATCTACATAGCATAACATGCATTCCATACCGCATAATGCCTAGAATATTAGTCGAAATAAATTTTCGGATCTACAGGCAATCTAGTTGAATCAATTATCAAATGTGTGTCAAAATAGCGGGCGAAAAATTTCCAAATAAAAGTTGCAAACATCAGTTTTTTAAATCTACGTTTCACGTAGTTTAATCTGTTGTGCTCGATACATTTTTCGGCTAACTATTCAGTCAAATTTGATCAGCCTGAGCCATTTAATCGGTCATTTGTATATTTTAAAACTTGATCAAAACTTGTATGTTTCCAAGAAGTTTATTTCGCGCCGGTCATTTTAGTGCATTTATTTTAATTTTTTGGGAACTGTTGTCCCCAAATTTTATTCATTTTGAGTCTTGTTATTTTTATTCTTT
This sequence comes from Lathyrus oleraceus, assembly GCF_024323335.1. Lineage (NCBI taxonomy): Eukaryota > Viridiplantae > Streptophyta > Magnoliopsida > Fabales > Fabaceae > Lathyrus > Lathyrus oleraceus. The sequence goes on from NC_066582.1 coordinate 56,359,226, forward strand.
TGTCAAAAAAAATCATCAAAAAAAATTAAATAGGTATAATCATGCTCTCGTTTTATTTTTATCATATTTATATAAAGAAAATGTGAAGTTTATTTAATTTAATTGATTTAATTTGATTAAAACTTCTATAAAGGGTAAGCTAGGCAATTTAAATTAGTTAATAAATTGTGTTTCTTTAGTTTGATCTGACCGTCGGTCTCAGTTAATCAAAAGCCTAGAATTTCTATCCATGTTTTTCTCTCTTAGCCAATAGAAGTTAAGAAAATAAAGAAAAAAATAAAAAAAGAGTTAAATAAAATGGGTGGGAAAACTCCCCCCATTTTTCTTTGGCCGACAGCCCACGTCACCCTGGCTGACAACAACTTTCACTCATGTCTCTCTCTCACCCCTCATCAATCGCTCGGTGATAAAAAAAGGGTTTATTTCATCTTCATCTTCCATGATACCCTTCTTCTTCCTCATTCTCCCAAACTCGCTGCCGTTTACATCCACCGCTCACCAACGGAAACCGCCTCACTCCCTCACGTAATAACCCTCATTCGAAACTCTTCCTCTACATCTTCTCCACCTTCGTCTTCACCAAAACCCCAAAGTCACCAAACCTCACCACTCATATATCCTTCCATTGTCAACAAACGCCCTCTCCAAACCAACCAACACCTTCTTCCATTTCTTCTTTCTCCAAACCAATACTACAATGGAGGCATCATCACCTTCAACTGTATGGTGGGACAAGTGGGTTCAAGAGGCACTAACAACTCTTGATTCTCTCAAAGTACTTCGATCTCTTAGACTCATTTCTCTATGGAGCCAGAAGGTTCCGGTAGATCATGATGCGTTCGAGGTGTTTGATGAAATGCAGCAGTGGGATCGTTCCTCTGTTGAAGTTAAAATTGGTGAAACCACTTTTCGCGAATGGATGAATGACACCCCAAGTTCTGGTGAAGCGATTGTGTATGGCACAGTTGCTAGTGATGATGAACCATGGGTATCGCCATGACCGTAACTTCACACTTCTCAACCTCTTCTCGACTTCTCGCTTTCCAACCAAACCTTATACCACAAAAAACTCCAAACCAAAACCTTTTCAATTTCAACCAATCGTAAAACCACCGTAACCGCCTGCACCGTAACTGCCGCACCACCGGTACCGCAATCTCCTATCAACAACGACACCGTTAATCTCTCGGGTTTCACTCGAGCTGTGACCACTCTATTCGGAATTGCGGTTTTTATGTATCAAAGCTTTTGTTAACATTCTTCCGCCGCCGGAACTATGTTTATCGATTGGAACTTCGTCGTCGTCATTGTTCTTTGTTGCTTTTGTGAATGAGAGTACTCGGGGTTCGCTGAGCACGCCATTGACGGTTGTAGCAGCGGGATTGAAGAATTGGTTAGATATTTACAGTGGTGTTTTGTCGGTTAAATTTTGTTGTTCGTTCTGTTTTTGGAGAAGAGAGAGTTTGTTATAATTTCAGTTGGAGGTTGTTATCACCGTTGGAGAATTCTGTTTTGGTTCTGACTTTGTTTCGATTTTCTTGCCACTGCCACCACTAGATGAATCCCTTAGGATAAGCTTATGATGCCAAAATGGTTGTGCTAAATGAATTTTTCCTAGAATGGTTCAAGACTTGGCTTTACATGAATGTAGGCTATCAAACCAATGCGATTTGCCATGTTTGTGACTTGAATGGTTGGTCATGCTTGGATGGTTGTAAATGGTCTGCTTTAGACTGAATTTTCAAGGAGGATGTATTGCAATTTGGATAGGTTGACGGAAGCCGAGTTCATGCGTTATTTAGTACAGGATTTGTTTTTTAGAGGGTTCTCTCAAGCTGGGTTCTGACTTGGAGAGATTTTGTTCAATTCCATCTTTTAACTCCAAATTGAATTCAGCTTGCAATTAATTGGTTGCTTTTGGTGATGTCGTCGTTTGCAGGAGTTGTCACAACATTCTCTTAACCCTTTTTATCAGACTTTAGGTTTTTTTTATTGGAATGAGTTGCATCATCTTTTATACCCTTGTAAGTCGAGTGCTTTTAAGCGATACCCACATAATTTTCAATAAATTAAAACCTTTGTACATTAATCATTAATGATTCCAAACTATTTTCATAAATAAAATCAGAAGAAAAAGATTACCTGGATGGAATATCCAGTTATAATCCCGAATATTAGGCTCAAGTTGTAAGAGCTTGCAAGCCATAAATATTCGTCTTCCCTCTAAAACATTCGTAAATATTTGAACCATTTCTTTAAGCAATATTGGAAAGAAACAGACTGCCTGAGTGGAATATCCAGATGTAGTCTCGAGTATTTGACACAAGCTGTAAGAGCTTGCAAGTCACAAGTACTCGTCTTTCAAACTTCAAAATACTTAATTCATATCTTAACCTCTTTCAAAAAAGATGGAAATGGAACATGGTGTATACTGTGCACTCCTGAGATTAAGATTCGAGGCGGATGTCTTGCCTATCTTAGCTCTCGCCATCGTTTAAAATTGTCAATGCGGTTTCTTCAAACCCTTTCTCAATAAAACCTCAAAATACTTAATTCTTATTAAACATTTTTTCAAATAAGATGGAAATGGAACGTGGTGGGTACCGCGCACTCCTGAGACTAGGATTCGAGATGGATATCTCGCTCATCCAAGTTCTCGCCATTACTCAAAAATACACCCAACCAATCAAACTCTTTTTCTCGCCGTCGTGCGACTAATCAAAAACCTTTTTCATAAACGAAAGATATATTGTCTTAAGGTGATGCAAAACAATGTTTCGGCCACGATTGTTGAGTCGAGATAAGTGACGTTTTTCCGAATGATGATTTGTAAATCCATTCGATGTGTGGTATACGTCCGCTCCTCATCTGTTTTGGGTAAAACGATGTTTTCGTCGATTAGTACAGTATAGCTTTTGCTAAAATCGACCAACAAACAAACATTTTTCTACCCAGAACTACGTAAGCCTTGATTTCTCTGTTGAGATACGTAGGAGCAGGATTTGTAAATCTTGTCAGGCCCACTAATAAAAAACTTAGGTTTAGTCCTTCGTCAAAAATCCAAAAACATTCTTCTCTCTTCTATTCTTTCTTTCCCACCTAATAACTTAAAGCCTAACATTCCAAACTAACATCAATGCGCACAACTAACCTAACGGTTCCCGTTGAGTACAACGGACGTGAGGGGTGCTAACACCTTCCCCTTGCGTAATCGACTCCCGAACCCTGATATTGGTTGCGACGACCATAATCATTGTCGTTTTTTCTTGGGTTTTATCGATATTTCCCCTTTCCTTTTTAGGAATAAATAAAGTTCGGTGGCGACTCTGTTCAGTCCATCATTGCGAGCGTGCGATTGCGCTTCGCATAGGTCGTATTCTCATTTTTTTGAGGTGCGACAGATGGCGACTCTGCTGGGGACAATAGCTCCCTAAGTGAGTCAAGCCTAGTTAGGACGTTTGTGTGCCTTTGTTTATTTACTTGTGTGGCTTTTCTTTCTTGCTTTTGCTATCTTTATTGTCATATTGATATAATCTGTTGTATTGGTTCCATTATGCTTTGGTACTTGGAGATACTCTGATTGCAAACCATGTGGGAAAGATTTTTACCCGAGTCTCGAGTAAAAACATAAGATAGGACAAGGTTGAGTAGTGCGGGTCCGTGAGATGAATTTCTCGTTGGGTCGGTGCGAGGACCTTACTTAGAGTATATTCTTGAGAGGATGTTGTCGCTCGGCAAGTAAGTTGCCGTAAGCTTCGATATTTTCTTGAGGATCCATGACTCTGAGAACCATTTCTAGAACCTTAATTCTTTGGCCAACTAGGAAAGATGGTTGCGTAGTGTGGGTCCGCGAGATGAATTTCTCGTTAGATCGATGCGAGAACCTCACTTAGAGTAGATTCTTTGGATGGAGTTGACCCCGGGCAAGTAAGTTGCCGCAGGTAGCAAACAGTCTGATGGATCCATGACTCTGGGAACCTTTGTAACCCTAGATCATACCCGGTGAGAACCTATTCTTGGAAAGTAATCAGATTCATCAGTACCTCAGACTTTTGAACCCGTGTATTGAGAAAAAACAAATATGCATGGCTTGCATTGCATTCATTCATATTTCATTGCATCTGCATCTCATCATAATGCATGACATTTTCCAGACAAAATACAAAAAAAAAAAACTCATCCATCCTTTGTCCATGATCAGCAAAGTGATTCCTGACACGCGTTTAGAACAAAGAACCATGTCTAAGGAAAATTCAAGAAGCAATGGAGGAGGAAGGCTCAGGTACATATATCTTGATTTCTGGGCCAAGTAATGTGAAAGGGAAAGGACCCCTGAAACCCCTCAAGGTTTTGTACCACAAGGAAGAGGTCAAGGATGTGGCTAATGAGATATCATCATTTCCTGGTAAGAGCATTGAGATATCGCCTTGGATTTCCAATCCTCATGACATATAGCTAACTTCTACAACCTCTAATTCAAAACTCGTTGGTGGTTCCCAAGTCTCTCAAGCCGGTTCCACAACCTTACCCACCCGGGTATGACCCAAATGTGCAATGTGGATATCATGCTGGATCAGAAGGGCATTCAACCGAAGACTGCAACGCTTTCAAAGTCAAAGTGCAACAGTTGATTCACAACGGGTACATAGCCTTTCAAGAAGAAAGCTTGGTGGTGAACATTAACCTATCGTCCGGATAAGTGCGAAGACCTCAAGGGGTGTCCCCCAAAGTTAATGGATCAAGTTTAAAGAAGTCATTCCCTAAAGCTGGAAATCATTTGGTTGTTTCAGCATTTCTTTTGTAGTTTCCTCGCATGTTGATTGTTAATTGCTTTTAAGCATTGTTGTTTTCTTTGAATTGGTAAGATTAATGAAATGTTTATGCATCTTTTGAATTAATCCATTCGTATTCACTCGTTTTTCATTCATGTTAAAAACAAAACTACTCAACTCATTCACTTTTGTTTATCAAACCGTTGTGTTAACAAAGATTGGAAGGAGGATGACGAAAACAAAACACCTGAAATTGTTGTGGTATGCTTTTGAGTAAAACCTTGTCGATGATGTAAGGCATTGTTTCAAATCCCCAAACACTGAAGAGATAAGGAGTTAATCCCTAGTCAACAACTTTAAGCCTAAAAGTTGGAGTTTATTTCGGATCTAAAACCCTTAATCTTAACCTGGGGCAGGGTAGTTGTGTTCAGATAGTTTGATTGCGCATTCAATCTTTCAAAAGAATTCGTCCATATGTACACCCTCCAATTAGGTTCAACCACGTGTTATCCTTCGCGCACATGTTTAAGTGTCGAAGAAGTTGAGAAAAGCTAAAATTAGTGTTGGTTGATCCTCATCCACCAATAACCTGGCAGTCAACACGTAAAAAAAATGTAAAAAAAATGTAAAAAAAAAAGCCCGCTAAGTCAAACACCACAAAATGACTTAGGCAAAAGTTAGGGCATCCTGGTGGACCGAAAGCTTTAAAGAAGCGGTCCAGGAAAAATTAGGGATAAAATAAGTAAATTAAAAGAGGTCATTAAATCCTCAACAAAAACAAAATAAGGTGACTGCCATTTCAAGAAAATCTCATCTTGAATCCTCATTTTCACTTTCGCACCTTCGAAGCCGAATGCGTGTATTGAATTAACTGAACATAGGAACTGGAGATCATCAAGAAGAAGGGGTGGGTAAAAAATAAATTTTAAGCCTTATATCCTTTTTGTTTAAAAAACCGTGAACCAGACCACGTTACAATCCTTAAAAGACCTAATTGAGGCAGAGTTTATTCTGAAAGCATACTACAACAAGGTTGTGTTAACCTGACTCCAAATGATTTTTGTTAACCATTTGATGGCACAGACTTGCATGTTGTGAATGACTTGATCACCATTGTGTTCTTATCAACGACTCATTCACTTTATTTTACCCATTCATATCAATAAACTTTGATTTCAAATTTTTGCATAAGCATTGAATTAAAATTACCATTTTTGAATGAACAATCTTATTTGCGAGTCAACACTTAGCATCAAAGAAATTCCAAATACAGTTGAGGAACTTGATAAAGTGAAAGAAGTCTAGTCAGGGGAAAATCACTTTGAGCATCAGTTAATTCGAGCTAATCACCCTAAGGGTCATCTCGCCAAGAGTAATTTGCTTCAAGACTCAGACCGGGGCAAGCCACCTCAGAGCTCAATAAGTCCAACTATCCAAGGAAAGTCAATCAAGAGCTTACCATTCCAACATTTTGTTAGTCAAGTTAAAACCATTACAAGTTTCAAACACTTGGGGCAAGCCATCTCGAGGTAGTCTCATGGCAAGTTGTTTCCAAACTCACTTTCAAGGTGAACATTTCCAAAGGCCCAATAGACTGGGGCAAGATGAGCCACAGAGGAGCAAAACCTCTTTCTTCATGCTTTCAAACTGCTCAAACAAATTCTGCCATACATCAACAACTTTTGAGTTTAAGATGAGTGCCCGGAAATTATGCTAGCACGATTCGTTAATCCTACAAAAGGATCCCATTTGCTAAGTTGTGGATGCCAAGCTGTAACACCTCAAAATTTGCCCTCCTCTCTTGGGACTAGCTTAACATATTGCATAACATTTTTAGGTCATTAGGCATTGCATATTGCATATCATGTGGTTACATCGTGCAAGTCATCCTCACAAGTCTTGATCAGGAGATGAAGAGGTCATGTGCATGTTGGGGTTTCATTGGACTGGTCATTAATCATCTGAGGATGTGGAGGTCCAAATTAGGGTTTTGTGATTCTCAAGAAGATTGGTCTACATCTTGGTTGAATTGATTCATCATCATCATCATGGTTTGTCATCATCAAGTGTTGGAGCATATACCTTGAGATTGGGGTTTTGACCACTGGTCAACCCTAATCAATTGCATTGAGCCAATCAGGGCATGGCTAGGAGATGGGGTCTATAATGAATATGGGGATCAACATGTGATTGTATGGAGATTATTGAGGCTAGGGTTTCACCCTTGAGCCATTTCATCAGAAGATTGGGGCTTAACTTGATCAGTGCATTGCCAAATTCATCTATCAGTTGAAAAAGTCAACTGTGGTCAACTGTGCTTGATTTTATGGATTTGGAGGTGGGAGAGAGTTGGATACACTTCATTCATGTTGGAACAAGTGTTATTTGACATTGCAAAGCTCAAGAATGGAGAAAATAAAGTCAGGACAAAAATTGCCAAAAATAGAAAGTGACTTGTAATGGAAGTTTCCAAAAATGGAAAGTTTTTGACCACAAAATTACATGTCCAAGGAAGCTTCAAATGAAAATTTGTTCAACATGAAAGTTGTAGATCTTGGTCTCACCTTTCCAAAAAGTCCAAGAACTTGAAATTTCCATGTATGGTTGACAAGTTATGGTCCATTCAATTTCAAAAAAGACCCATAATCAAAGTGGCATAACTTTCACATGGAGTGTCCAAATTGAGTGATCTTTTTATGAGAAAACTCCATTTAACATGTACTTTCATGGTGCATAATCAAAAATCATCAAAAGTGGTCAATGCAAAAGGTCAATTTTCAAGTATACAATTAAAGTCCAAGGGCAAAATGGTCCAACTTGAGAAATAATTGGAATTTTGGCAGGGGAGTTTTTGCAACACCTCACATATGCCAATTGGAGATGGTTTGAACTGTCACAAGTGCTCAAAGTTCAATATTTGGATAAGTCATTTTGGAACTTCACTTGAAATTGCATAATTTGGCATAACATATGGAAAATGAGAAATACAATGCCAATTGATGTGGGACCAATGCCAACACATCACAAATGGAATTTGGAGAGTGTGTGAGCTGTCATACAGCTGTCATGGGCCCCAGGGTGAAAAGACATTTTTGCCCTTGCTTTGAAAATTGCATTTATGCTAATTACAATTCATTTTTGTTAATTGGAGATTAAGGAGGTGGATTAAGTGGAAGTATTTAAACTTAATCATAACTGAATATTGATCAGAATCACAAATCTCCAGATATTCTAACTGATTTTCCCTCCAATTCTCCAAATTCATCAAGAACATTCAAGAACCAAATTCATTGAAACTTCCTCAAATCTTCATCATTTGGCACGATTTTTGTTTGGTTGATCTTCTACAAGCATAGGCTACAACTGTTTTGGTGATTTGAAGCAAGAAAGTGCCAAGATCGTGACTGTTCATCTTTGGTTCAACAATGGCATTTTGCAATTTCTCATGATTGGAGCATCCTCGAGCTGTTCTATCTTCTCCAATTACCTTGCTGAACTTCAATCTACATCTGTTTTGGACTTTTGCGTGCAATAACTCAAAGACTCATCACTGCCTTCAACTTGAGGTAAATTTTCGAACCTCATGATTCTTTGAATTGTGGTATGCGTAGTGTAGTTCGTTTAGCATAGATGATCGTGATGCTTTTAGTTTTCAAAATGATTGAGTGAGGTGAGAGAAATCTCGATTCAAAGTCTTGATGTCAAAACCTAATTTGCTCGATTCGTGAGCTACAGTAGGAATTAGGCGAAATCATCCATATATTCGTGATCCTCATGATCAGACCTTTCCAACGGATATCCATTTGTGAATTTTAGTGGAAGTTTGATGTTCTTGATGTTCTTGCATTTCTGGAAAAAACTGATGGTGATGATGATGAAATCTGGAAAAAAACGCGTGTTGATTCAGTTTCTTTCGCTTGGCAATTTGAAATCTGTTTCCCTCCACGCGCAACCAATCACACAGTGCCACTGGATTAATGAAAACGCAGAGTTTTGAGCATCTGAGCGAGATTTACAACTATGCCATTGGATTTATTTAATTCACTAAAACACTTAATATTTATTTAATAATTCATTCAATCTTTAAAAATTCATAAAAAAATTAATTACTAATCCAAAAATAGTGAGGTTTTTTTTTATGGATCCCAAATTTTGTCTAGAATTTTATAGGCATGATACCATAAGTTGTGCATGGAGAAATTTTGACCTTGCCTATTGATCTTTGACTTGTGTACATATTTTACATGTTTCACCATATCCTTCATGAAATGCTCATACTTGTAAAGAAATGGATGAAAATTTTTGTGCTTATTCTGGACATGTTGATGGTGATTTTCATGTAGAGTTTGTGAATTTTGGATACTTGGTTGATTAGATATGAATTTTTGGATTAAGGTGTGACAATTTGTGTCACACCAAGCTAGGTCAACTTTCTGATTTTATTTGCCTGGCCTAGAAATGTTGAATTGCTCCAATCTTTTGCATGAATGATCATTGATATGTCAAGATAACATGTGATTTTTGCTGGAATTTTTGATGGAGTTTTCAATTTGATTGATAATTTTCTTCACTGTATGCTAATTTTACAAGCTTGTGTGACACATGTTGGTATATCTTTTGTGAAATTCTCATATGGTTTTGGATGAAGATGAAATTTGGTATGCTGATTGTAGACACATTGTAGGACATCATGCTTTTGGTCCCATTCATTTATTAATTGTTCTCACTGTTTTATGAATTTTTGAAGTGAATGCTTGTGTTGATGCTATGAATTGGCTTGAATAATTGTGTCTGGATTTCTTGATTTTCATTGACCTAGTTCCTTTTGTCCAATTGAGCTGAAAATTGACGTGCTATACCTTGAATGTGTCCTGTTTAGGTGTGAATTATTTGAGGATTTTTGGAGTTGTTTTGGTATGCTTTTTATTGAAGTCATTTTGTTTGGACTTTTGGTGTTGTATTTGACCTAGTTTGTACCAAATTGTGCATGAAATGATATTGGTGAATGGTATAAGCATGGGACCAATTGCATTTGCTTTTGAATTGTTTTAATGTGAGTTTGGATTGGTTTTGCTTGCTGTTTAGATTTTTTTATCCCTTTTGGACCCTAGGCTTGGCCTAGTGGTCTAGTTTCTCACATTTGGTGTGGATTTTCAGGATGAAATGCACAATGCTTAAGGAGGTTGCTTCAAGGCAATTTGAATTGAGTTTGGTTGATGTTTATAAACTAACTTGACTCTATTTTGTAGGTTGTGATGCTTGAGCTTGGGCTTATAGCTTGCACTTATGTGCATTAACTTGTGTTGTCTGTATAGATTGACATTTGTTGTTTATTGTTTGTCTGTCTGAGTACTGATGATACTTGATTGATTCCAGGTACATTAAGTTGCTTACAGTTCTTTAAGAACTTGCTTGCTGCTGCTTGGTTTTTAAACCACTTGAGGTAGGACTTCTATTCTTCATGTAGTCTGGGAGACCCGGCCTGTTACTTGGCCGGGCAAATGTCTGAAGTCCTCCTTAAGAGGCGATGTTTGTGGTTGTTTACATTTGTGCCAAGCAGGTAAAGACCTCTATGAGGCAATTGGTGGATCAAAGGGATATGCAATCTATCCCCCACTATTCTGTGAGTCGTCCCTCTGCTCACACGGCTGTGTGTTGATGCATTGGGACACAAACCCAAGATCTTGTGCTGTTGCACAATCGAGTCAGAGTCTTTGAGCGTAGAAGGGTCCCTCCATTCTGGACCCACGCTCCTTTGTCTGAAGCTCTCCCTGGTCAGGGATAAGAGCTGTGAAGTCTAATCTTCACTCACCTTTCATCTGCTTCACCTTAGCCTCGTAATGGCAAGGTTAAGAGCGAATAATACCCATGTACAGATGACTTGCTTCGGCAGTCAAACCCATTGTCTGAGCCTCACTTGATTGGTTATAGTGTGTGCTTTATGAATATTTGTTTGACATGTTTGCTTGAATTGTTTGGATTGATTGTATGCTTGTATGCTTGCTTTCTTCCTGGATAAGATTAGCTTGCAGTTGTGCAAGTAGGTAGAAACCTGAACATAGGGTAATGATGCATGACAACACTAGGCTCGAGTCCAGCTCCCTGGTAGTGTGTCTTCCCTTGGTTTCTGGCTAGATTTTCTTTCCCTTGAGGGGAACTACATCGCCCTGATCCTCGTTCCAGACGAGGTATGTAGGCAGGAGACCGTGCGAGGTCTCTCCGGGCACCCTTTTCTTTTTTGCGTGTGTTTACCTGTTATCTGATTGTGTGTTTGGTTCGGATGCCGACGTAAGTCCAGTGATTGGCGGTCGGGCTCCACGTTTGCCCTCTGGTGTGTGTTTTGGTTCGGAAGCTGACGTAATTCCATCGAGTGGTTGTCGGGTTCCCTGTTTGCCTGTGGGTGTGTGTGTTGTTTGGCGTGCGTGAGCCGAACTACGGCAGCTCTGATTCTCGTTCCAGACGAGATACGTAGGCATAGGATGCGACGTCCTATCGAGCTCCCTTCTCTTAACCCCACCTGCGTTCCCCTGTGTGTGTGTGATGTTTAGCAACCTTTTCTTTTCTTAGAACGTGGATCCCGTCGAGTACGACGGACGTGAGGGGTGCTAATACCTTCCCCTTGCGTAACCGACTCCCTTACCCTTTCTCTTTGGTCGCGAGACCATTTCCTTTCCAGGTTTCTTTGAGCGTTTCCTTTCCCTATCTTGGGATAAATAACGCGCAGTGGCGGCTCTGTGTTGTGTTTTTGTTTCAGCCCGCCGGTTGATTTTCGCGGATGCGACAGCTGGCGACTCTGCTGGGGACTGCATAGATGTTGACCTGTGTTGTCCATCTTCCCTAAGCGAGTCCTTCCTAGCGTGCTAGGATTAGTTTAGGTTGCTTGTGATGCTTGATTTATTGCATTTATTATTCTAACCAGTGTATATATTTGCATAAATATTTGCATGCATCATACTATCATGTTGCCGTCCTCTGTGCAGGTGGTTCCTCTGTTTGGGGTGGGTGTTCTGAGTGGGGCTAAAACCCAGGCCCGAGTATACACCTAGGATTAGTGTGGTCTCATGTTGCCTCTTTCATGTTAGGTCAATATGTGCCTGGCAGCATGATGTACCACAAGCCGGACGAGGTTCATTTGATAGTGCTTGCCTCTGTGGGTATTCCACTTTGGTTGAGTTACTTCATCTGAACTGTTGACTCTGGTGACCGATCATTTCCCGGATCTTTGGTTTAGACGATCTCAGGAGAGCTACAATGGCACACCCGAAAGGGCAAACCCATTGAGTATCTCTGCCCGATTGTCGAGACTATCATCCGCCTTAGGGTGACCTGATTAGAATTTACCTGTGAGGGGAGGGTGATTCTTTCAGATGCATGTTCAGATGGTGACTTTGATGGTGACTTTTTGTTCCGTGGATCAGAGTCATATTTATCAGTCGGATTTATGGTCATTTCTTGCCGAGACGCCGGAGTGCTGTTCGAGTTATTTATCAGTGGGGATCCATTTATTTCAGGATTCCCCGGGCCAATTTTATCAGTGGGGATCCGTTTATTTCAGGATTCCCCGGGCCGATTCAGATGGTTATGGGGATCTGCTCAGAGACTGATGATGATGATGATGTATTTGGTATCTTCCGTTTATTTCGGAACCCTTAAGTCGGATTTATGGTTAATCAGCACCTCAGATGGTTGTGATCGGTTCAGAGATCAGGGCTGTGACTCAGAGCAACAGATGATCAGAGGACTTGGAGGATGGCAATGCATTGCATTCATACATCTGCATCATTCTCACTTTGCATTCATCTGCACCAAACCTACGTCTAGTCATATGGGGAGTATTATGGAGTGAGAATCTGGTTGAGAGACATTTGGATGTCAAAATGTTATTGGTGAAATATTATCTGTCTCGATGAAACCAGAATCAAAGGACAGAATCTTCCTCGTATGGATAGACGTTGCATTCATGCATATTAACCTGTTTGCTGTTTTGCAGGAATCATTGCTCGTGCTCGTAGAACTGTACCTTTGCACTCAACCCGTCCTCACAGATACTTCACCAGACGCAATACTCCCAGACTAATGGATCTCCCAAACACAGATATCCTCGAGCTGAAGGACAAGATGACTGAGCTGATCAACATCATGCAGGGTTTTGCAGTTGGTCAGAAGGCTCTGGCTGATAAGGTCGAAAAGCTTGAGCGGGCTTCAGCAGCAAACAGCGGGGTTAACCTGGATGGTGTCTCCAACCAGGGGCTGGGTGGATCCAGAGACGGTGAAAAAAGAGCAACCGTAGGTATGGTGAACGACAATGCTGCTGGTTTCGGTGCTGCTACAGGTGGTCAACCCGGTCTGGGGCATAATCTGAAGGATAGTCTGTTCCCTCCATTCTTCGGGGTTGATGATGATAGAGAGGAAGACAAAGAAGCTGACCAATTCTCTATGCTGAATGAGCCATTCGGTCAATACGGTGTCCAGCCACAGAGCAAAGAAATTCAGTTACTGGCAGAGAAGGTAAGGGCTCTGGAAAGCCATGCTACTCCGGGATTTGTCAACATGTCCAACATGGGGTTGGTAGAGGGGATTGTGATCCCACAGAAGTTTAAGGCGCCCACGTTTGACCGTTACAATGGGAGTTCTTGCCCAGAGACTCACCTTCAAGCATTCGTCCGCAAGATCTCTGCGTACACAATGGATCAGAAGCTGTGGATGTACTTTTTCCAGGACAGTCTGTCTGGAGGGTCCCTGGAGTGGTACACCAAGCTGAAATCTGCTGACATCAAGAGCTGGCAGGATTTGGGAGATGCATTCTTTAAACAGTACCAGTTCAATGCTGACATGGCTCCTAGTCGTACCCAGTTGCAGGGTATGTCTCAGAAGTCAAGTGAAGGGTTTAAAGAGTATGCCCAAAGGTGGAGGGAGTTGGCTGCCAGAGTTCAACCTCCATTGGTTGATAGAGAGATGTCTGATCTCTTTATGGGTACCTTGCAAGGGGTTTTTGCTGAAAGAATGGTTGGATGCCCGGTTACCAACTTTGCTGATATTGTGGTGGCCGGAGAAAGAATTGAAAGTTGGCTGAAAATGGGGAAGATTCAAGGTAATGCTTCGTCATCAGCATCGAAGAAGCCATTTGGGAATGGTCAGCGCAAGAATGAGGGTGAATCGAGTGCTGTGTATGCCCAGAGAGGAAATGGTAGGGATCGTTACTACCAGCACACTACTGCTGTAACCATCCCTGCTGGTAATCAGTCAGTACGACAGCAACGTCAGCCACCTCAGTAGAGAGCCGGGTATCAAGTAAGGGGAAAAGGGATTGATCGTCAGTTCGATAAACCGCCCGTGACTTACGCTTCTCTGTTTAAAAAGTTGATGGATCTTGGATTGGTACGGCCAAGGGTGTTGACTCCGTTGAAACCTGATCAGAGGCCTACCAGCTATGATGAGAATGTCAGGTGTGAGTTCCATGCTGGGGCACCCGGACATCACATTGAGGATTGCAAAGCTTTTAAGCATATTGTCCAGGATCTGGTAGACTCCAAGGCTATTAATTTTGCACCGTCTCCAAATGTTAATGATAATCCCATGCCGGTGCATGGTCAGGCGATGGTGAGTGCAATTGCCAGAGATTCGGATCACGCCTGTGCAATGGGTGAAGAGAAAGACAGTAACTGCAAGTTTGATGGTTGGATAAAGCCGTGCGTACCAGGAAGCTGGAAGGCCTAACAGATCAGCACTGTCACTCATCCGGAAGAGTAATGATTTCTGTTTTGATTTTATCTGCATGAAAGCCATACGTGTTGCCCGACACGTAATGGTCCATTGTAAGGGCCACCTCATGTTTAAATTTGCATTTTCTGCATCATTAATAAATGGATGTTTTTCAGTCAAAAAGCGGTGTTCCCTGTTTTTCATTTATTTTTGCAGTTTAAAAACAAATAAAAATGGCAATGTTTGTTTTCATTTTTCTTCTTTTGATTTGTCTCGTTCCGAATTCAAAAATAATTCTCCGGATCTCGTTGATAACAATTTGGTTACACCTCATATGACTTCGACAAACCGATCTATCATGCCGAAGAAGAAGGCGAAGAAGATTGTGATCTGCTGGAATTAGCCAGGTTGTCAAAACAAGAGGAGAAGGTGATTCAGCCGCACGAGGAGCGGGTTGAGGTTGTTATTCCAAGCACCGCCGGGGTCAGAAAGGAAATGAAAGTTGGAGTCGCTTCGGAGGCAAGTCGAAAGCAGAATGGTAGCCCTGTTGGCAGAGCATGTGGATACCTTCTCCTGGTCGTGTCAGGATATGCCAGGGTCGGATACCGATGTCATTATGCACAAGCTACCATGGAGAGAAGACTGTCCTCTAGAGAAGCAGAACGCCGATGCCACGTATCAGGGTGACTTTGTTTCATGAGATGATTCATCCTGAAATCGAATGCTATGATGATGACATGATAGCAAAGTCCCAAACAGAGGAGGGGCATCTGGCAGACCGGGGCAAGTCGTTTGACCGGTTGAGACAATTCAAACTGAGGTTGAATTCAAGTGAGTGCACTATCAGAGTGCGGTCCGGTTAGTTGCTGGGGTTCATTGTGAGTGGAAAAGAGGAATCGAGGTTGATTCTGCTTAAAAAAAACAAACAGAAAGAAAAGAAAAACAAGAAATGCCTGAACCGAGAATGGAAAGAGAGGTTCGTGGTCTCCTGGGTAGATTGAACTACATGTCATGGTTCACATCTCACCTAACAGCCACGTGTGAACCTATATTCAAGCTGTAAAGAAAAAATCATACGGTCAGGTGGATAAAGATTGCCAAGGGGCATTGAAAAATAAAAGGATAAGTTGCAGGAACCTCTGATTCCGGTGTCTCCTATGGAAGGAGCAATTGTTAATCTGGTACTTGACGGCCTTCGAGGGGTCTACGAGGTGTATTGGGTCAGCATGACGAGTCTGGTCGAAAAGAGCATGCAATTTACCTTAGCAAAAAGTTTACCGACTGTGAAACAATACATTCACTGTTCGAGAAAACTTGATGTACTTTGGCATAGGCTGCTCGCCGACCGAGACAGTATATGCTGGTTCATACCACTTTGTGGATTTCCAAGATGGATCCGATCAAGTATGTGTTTGAGAAGCCAGCATTGACCGGACGGGTTGCGAGAAGAGCAAAAGAATGTTGACTGATTTGTGATACTCTCAGAAAGCAATCAAGGGGTGTATTGTCTGATTACGTCGCTCAGCAACTCGTGAAGGATTATCAACCAAAGAAGTTTGAGTTCCCTGATGAGGACATCTCGAGGTGCTCCAATCGAAAGATTGAGAGTAACCGATCCCGGAGGAGGGGCCTGACCCTGAATCCGAACGGATTCTGATGTCTGATGGGGAGGTTAAGGTGGATAAGCTTCGTTGCCAGGATAGCATTCGAATGCACCGACGGTGTGATTGAGTATGAAGCTTGTGTCCTAGGTATCGTACCTCGGTACATTTACTGGGGCAACTCCTTTCTCATTGGTATATGGGATAGAAGCCGTGCTACCGGTTGAGGTCCAGATCCCCTCTTTGAGAGTCCTGATGGACGTCGAGTTGCAAGAGGCTGAATGGGTGAGAACCCGGTACGAAGAGCTGAGCCTAATCGAGGAAAAAGGGCTAGCGGCCATCTGTCATGGGCAGTTATACCAGCAGCGGATGAAGCGTGCTTTTGACAGAAAGGTACGACCTCGGGTATATCACGTGGGTGATATGGTGCTGAAAAGGATCCTTCCTCCTCAAAACGATCGTAGGGGCAAATGGACACCGAATTATGAGGGTCCATTCGTGGTCAAGAAGGTCTTCTCTGGTGGAGCCTTGTTGCTAACGACCATGGATGGCGAGGATTTTCCATCCCCTGTGAATGCGGACGCAGTTAAAAAATACTTCGTATAAAGAGACCCGCTGGACGAAAAGAATAAAATAGTCCAGGCAAAAAATGGGCATCCCGGCGAACCAAAAACAGAAAGAAAGGTTCGGGAAAAAATTAGGGATAAAAATGAAAGATTGTACACCCGGCAAGTCGAAAACCTGAAAAGGCGACTTGGGCAAAAATGGGTATCCCGGTGGACTGAAAACCCGAAAGGGCGGTCCAGGCAAAAGAGGGATTGAAACGAACAACTGCGTCTAGCATGATCGTTTGCGCTTCAGTAAAGCATCATGGATAATGCCCGGTAGGGATCAATCAGAATCGTCTTGTTCAGAAGGCAGAAGGCACGGAGAGTCTGAGGACATATGGGGTGTAACCGAGTTGGAACTCGATGAGATTGCGGGTTTCACATTGCCATTAGGATAGATTTTTCCTTTTGCGCAATTACCTCTTTTCAGGAATTGCTTCCTTTGTATTGCTCAATTTGAGCCACACTATTTTCAATCAATAAAATGCATATTCAGTCAAATAATTTTGTTTTTGTTTTTCACTACCGCTTTGATTGCAAAAACATCCAGATATTTTTGATAAAGAATTTTGCATTTTAAGACATACAGGTCCCTTCCAATGCATGTTTATAAGATTGAAATCTTGAAATCTTATTCGGAAGGATGAGTGACCCAAGTGTTGAAATCTTGACACGCCTGGGGCACGGTTTTATCTAACGATCTGTTTTGCATGAACTGTTAGGTATTTTTCACTCACTTGCAGGTTGTGATGTGAAAGTTGTCAAAAACAAATCCCCATGGAGTCCGATCAAGGACGAATGAATATGAAGGGACGAACGACGATGAGTGACGTTGAGACGTACGATGATCCTTGATGGTAATCAAGAAGACTCTTCAAAGTCGGAAGATTGGAAAGTCTGTAGAAATTCCCCGCAGAGTCCGATCAGGGACGAGAGGGTGGGAGAACGGCGAAGAGACGTTGAGACGCACGACGATCCTTGATGGTAATCAAGAAGACTCTTCAAAATCGGAAGATTGGAAAGTCTGTAGAAAATCCCCGCAGGGTCCAATCAGGGACAGGCAAGTGGGAGAACAGTGCAGAGACGTAGAGACGTCCGACGACCCTTGGAATTAATCAAGAAGACTCTTCAAAGTCAGAAAATTGAAAAGTCTGTATAATCCCCAGGAGTTTGCTTTCCGTCGAGCGCGGAGCGATTGGGAATACAAGATGATGGAGAAGAAAAGGTCCAGACGAGTCTGGGAATTCTCAAAAGTGGAAAGCTGATACGAGATTGGGAGGTGGATACCATGGTTCGACGAGTCGACGGGTGTTCTATACCAACTTTTCTCATTTCCCCAGCGAGGTCCCCAAGCAGAATTAGAGGACCAACTCCCTAGCAGATCCAATGGTCTGTGGATCCCCTAGCCGAGTCAGGATGATTATCCCCGACAGGTAAATGGTGTTTCCTCGGCAGCCAAGCCTAAAGGTTGCTATTCCCCGAGTGGAGCGGGTTTCAATGAAATATATCTCCAGCAGTGTTCATCCTACCAGTGGATTGGACGAGTTTCCGTAGCAGACGGATATTTGCATCCCCAGCTGAGTGATTATACCTATGGGTTGCATGGGTAATTCCCAGCGGAGTAGCATTCGTTTCCCTAGCAGGGTCAGGATGGTTATCCCCAGCAGGTGTCAGATCGATGCTTCCCCAGTTGCCAGGCCTGGATGTGGCTGTTTCCCAGCAGAGTATCTGTGAGCATTTCCCCAGTGAAGTCGTCAGGTATCTGTGAGGGTTTCTCGAAGCAGGTTCGGGATTGATATCCCCAGCAAGTCAAAGATTGTTGTATCCCCACAGAGTGCATTGGTGGTTCTTATCCCCAACAAATTCCCGAGCGGATTGGGTGCAAAGGAGGTTTCTCAGCAAGGGTTGCCTTTTCCCAGCAGCAGTGCTATTCCCCAGCAGGGTGGAATCGGGAGCAATGGCGAGTTCCTCAGCAGAGTGTCTCGTGCTTCCCAGAAGAGTCCCTTGAGGGGGATATTTTTTATGCATTCATCATGTAAATAAGCATAGCATATTGCATAGAAAAAATAAATAATCGCGTAGCATTTCCATAATTATGGAGCATTACGCAGAAAAATCAATCATGCATCATTGCAAGCATAGGCTAGTCTCAAGCCGTGGTTACCGTTTGAGATATGGTTCTGCCAGTGGGTGAAGATGCTACTCGAGCCGTGGTTACCGTTTGAGGAGTGGTTTCACTAGTTGGAAAATCATCAGTATTGCAAGTATCAGTTACTCGGGCCGTGATTACCGCTTGAGATTTGATGTTCTCCAGTAGTGCGATACTGGAGGAGATTTTTTCCGTCGGACAGAGATGGAGATGTGACGTGTTCAGCGCGATTCAAGCCGTGGTTACCGCTTGGGATTTAGGTTCACCGGATGGTGAAGATGTTACTTGGATAAGTTCAACATCGTGACGCGATCAGCGCGATTCAAGTCGTGGATACCGCTTGATATTTGGTTTCGCCGGATGGTGAAGATGTTACTTGGATAAGTTCAACGTCATGACGCGATCAGCGCGATTCAAGCCGTGGATACCGCTTGATATTTGGTTTCGCCGGATGGTGAAGATGTTACTTGGATAAGTTCAACATCGTGACGCGATCAGCGCGATTCAAGTCGTGGATACTGCTTGATATTTGGTTTCACCGGATGGTGAAGATGTTACTTGGATAAGTTCAACATGGTGACGCGATCAGCGCGATTCAAGCCGTGGATACCGCTTGATATTTGGTTTCGCCGGATGGTGAAGATGTTACTTGGGTAAGTTCAACGTCATGACGCGATCAGCGCGACTCAAGCCGTGGTTACCGCTTGGGATTTGGGTTCACTGGTTGGTGAAGATGTTGCTCTGTGGAGTTTAGCATTATGACGTCAGATCAGTAATGATCCCCAGTAGTGCGATATTGGAGGAAATTTTTTCGTCGAACAGAGAGGGAAATAAAATCAGAGGACGTTACGCGACCAGCGCGATTCCGGGGTTCAAATGGAGAAAAGGAGATGTTGAGGCATTTTCTGGAGATGGGGTTCAAATGAAGAAAGGGAAATGTTGCGACATTTTCTGGAGATCGGGGTTCAATCAGAGAAGAGTATATGCTGAGGCATTTTCTGGGGTTCAAATGGAGATTGGAGTTGAAGATTATATCCAGGATGAGGTCCTCAGGATTATCTTCTGTTCATGTGTCACCTTAGACTTTGGCGGATGCCAATGGAAGTCGTTATGGGTGTCTTCGGATGAAGAGATGCACATGTTACCTTCCTTTGTGAAGGTGTACCCTCTGATATGTCGCCCTCAGAGTGGTTTGGTGTTATTTTCGGCGTTACCAGCGGAATTATCACGAGAGATTGGAGATCGGGGTTCAAATGGAGAAAAGGAAATGTTGAGGCATTTTCTGGAGACGGGGTTCAAATGGAGAAAAGGAAATGTTGAGGCATTTTCTGGAGACGGGGTTCAAATGGAGAAAGGGAGATGTTGCGGCATTTTCTGGAGAACGGGGTTCACAATGGCGATCGCGAGTTATCGTCAGGCGACTGGGGTTCAAACTGGAGAATGGGGTTCATTATTTGGCAAATAGGAGAGCGGGGTTCAAATGCAGTGATTTGAGGATCATTTGCGCAGAAGAAAATTTCGGGGTTCAAGAAAATGAAAAAAAAGCGATTATCAGAAATCTCGGGGTTCAAGAAAAGCATAAAAAAGAGAGGAATAATAATCCCCAGCGGATGTGTGGTGTTCAGGCCATAGTTATCCCTGTGTTACCATTTATTTTGGTATCCAGGTCGACATTTTTCGGTGATCAGGCCGACTTTCTCCGTACCAAACGGATTTTGGTTTAGAGATTGTTTCTTCGCCGATTCTGACCCATCAGAGTGCAAATTATTCGTCTGTTCTTGGTATTCAATCACTCTTCATCCTGATCATCTGAAAGCCGAGGCTATTCATATCGACAGGTTCACAGTGGATTGAATAGGGGCAGCTGTAACACCTCAAAATTTGCCCTCCTCTCTTGGGACTAGCTTAACATATTGCATAACATTTTTAGGTCATTAGGCATTGCATATTGCATATCATGTGGTTACATTGTGCAAGTCATCCTCACAAGTCTTGATCAGGAGATGAAGAGGTCGTGTGCATGTTGGGGTTTCATTGGACTGGTCATTAATCATCTGAGGATGTGGAGGTCCAAATTAGGGTTTTGTGATTCTCAAGGAGATTGGTCTACATCTTGGTTGAATTGATTCATCATCATCATCATGGTTTGTCATCATCAAGTGTTGGAGCATATACCTTGAGATTGGGGTTTTGACCACTGGTCAACCCTAATCAATTGCATTGAGCCAATCAGGGCATGGCTAGGAGATGGGGTCTATAATGAATATGGGGATCAACATGTGATTGTATGGAGATTATTGAGGCTAGGGTTTCACCCTTGAGCCATTTCATCAGAAGATTGGGGCTTAACTTGATCAGTGCATTGCCAAATTCATCTATCAGTTGAAAAAGTCAACTGTGGTCAACTGTGCTTGATTTTATGGATTTGGAGGTGGGAGAGAGTTGGATACACTTCATTCATGTTGGAACAAGTGTTATTTGACATTGCAAAGCTCAAGAATGGAGAAAATAAAGTCAGGACAAAAATTGCCAAAAATAGAAAGTGACTTGTAATGGAAGTTTCCAAAAATGGAAAGTTTTTGACCACAAAATTACATGTCCAAGGAAGCTTCAAATGAAAATTTGTTCAACATGAAAGTTGTAGATCTTGGTCTCACCTTTCCAAAAAGTCCAAGAACTTGAAATTTCCATGTATGGTTGACAAGTTATGGTCCATTCAATTTCAAAAAAGACCCATAATCAAAGTGGCATAACTTTCACATGGAGTGTCCAAATTGAGTGATCTTTTTATGAGCAAACTCCATTTAACATGTACTTTCATGGTGCATAATCAAAAATCATCAAAAGTGGTCAATGCAAAAGGTCAATTTTCAAGTATACAATTAAAGTCCAAGGGCAAAATGGTCCAACTTGAGAAATAATTGGAATTTTGGCAGGGGAGTTTTTGCAACACCTCACATATGCCAATTGGAGATGGTTTGAACTGTCACAAGTGCTCAAAGTTCAATATTTGGATAAGTCATTTTGGAACTTCACTTGAAATTGCATAATTTGGCATAACATATGGAAAATGAGAAATACAATGCCAATTGATGTGGGACCAATGCCAACACATCACAAATGGAATTTGGAGAGTGTGTGAGCTGTCATACAGCTGTCATGGGCCCCAGGGTGAAAAGACATTTTTGCCCTTGCTTTGAAAATTGCATTTATGCTAATTACAATTCATTTTTGTTAATTGGAGATTAAGGAGGTGGATTAAGTGGAAGTATTTAAACTTAATCATAACTGAATATTGATCAGAATCACAAATCTCCAGAAATTCTAACTGATTTTCCCTCCAATTCTCCAAATTCATCAAGAACATTCAAGAACCAAATTCATTGAAACTTCCTCAAATCTTCATCATTTGGCACGATTTTTGTTTGGTTGATCTTCTACAAGCATAGGCTACAACTGTTTTGGTGATTTGAAGCAAGAAAGTGCCAAGATCGTGACTGTTCATCTTTGGTTCAACAATGGCATTTTGCAATTTCTCATGATTGGAGCATCCTCGAGCTGTTCTATCTTCTCCAATTACCTTGCTGAACTTCAATCTACATCTGTTTTGGACTTTTGCGTGCAATAACTCAAAGACTCATCACTGCCTTCAACTTGAGGTAAATTTTCGAACCTCATGATTCTTTGAATTGTGGTATGCGTAGTGTAGTTCGTTTAGCATAGATGATCGTGATGCTTTTAGTTTTCAAAATGATTGAGTGAGGTGAGAGAAATCTCGATTCAAAGTCTTGATGTCAAAACCTAATTTGCTCGATTCGTGAGCTACAGTAGGAATTAGGCGAAATCATCCATATATTCGTGATCCTCATGATCAGACCTTTCCAACGGATATCCATTTGTGAATTTTAGTGGAAGTTTGATGTTCTTGATGTTCTTGCATTTCTGGAAAAAACTGATGGTGATGATGATGAAATCTGGAAAAAAACGCGTGTTGATTCAGTTTCTTTCGCTTGGCAATTTGAAATCTGTTTCCCTCCACGCGCAACCAATCACACAGTGCCACTGGATTAATGAAAACGCAGAGTTTTGAGCATCTGAGCGAGATTTACAACTATGCCATTGGATTTATTTAATTCACTAAAACACTTAATATTTATTTAATAATTCATTCAATCTTTAAAAATTCATAAAAAAATTAATTACTAATCCAAAAATAGTGAGGTTTTTTTGATGGATCCCAAATTTTGTCTAGAATTTTATAGGCATGATACCATAAGTTGTGCATGGAGAAATTTTGACCTTGCCTATTGATCTTTGACTTGTGTACATATTTTACATGTTTCACCATATCCTTCATGAAATGCTCATACTTGTAAAGAAATGGATGAAAATTTTTGTGCTTATTCTGGACATGTTGATGGTGATTTTCATGTAGAGTTTGTGAATTTTGGATACTTGGTTGATTAGATATGAATTTTTGGATTAAGGTGTGACAATTTGTGTCACACCAAGCTAGGTCAACTTTCTGATTTTATTTGCCTGGCCTAGAAATGTTGAATTGCTCCAATCTTTTGCATGAATGATCATTGATATGTCAAGATAACATGTGATTTTTGCTGGAATTTTTGATGGAGTTTTCAATTTGATTGATAATTTTCTTCACTGTATGCTAATTTTACAAGCTTGTGTGACACATGTTGGTATATCTTTTGTGAAATTCTCATATGGTTTTGGATGAAGATGAAATTTGGTATGCTGATTGTAGACACATTGTAGGACATCATGCTTTTGGTCCCATTCATTTATTAATTGTTCTCACTGTTTTATGAATTTTTGAAGTGAATGCTTGTGTTGATGCTATGAATTGGCTTGAATAATTGTGTCTGGATTTCTTGATTTTCATTGACCTAGTTCCTTTTGTCCAATTGAGCTGAAAATTGACGTGCTATACCTTGAATGTGTCCTGTTTAGGTGTGAATTATTTGAGGATTTTTGGAGTTGTTTTGGTATGCTTTTTATTGAAGTCATTCTGTTTGGACTTTTGGTGTTGTATTTGACCTAGTTTGTACCAAATTGTGCATGAAATGATATTGGTGAATGGTATAAGCATGGGACCAATTACATTTGCTTTTGAATTGTTTTAATGTGAGTTTGGATTGGTTTTGCTTGCTGTTTAGATTTTTTTATCCCTTTTGGACCCTAGGCTTGGCCTAGTGGTCTAGTTTCTCACATTTGGTGTGGATTTTCAGGATGAATATCCAAATGTAGTCTCGAGTATTTGACACAAGCTGTAAGAGCTTGCAAGTCACAAGTACTCGTCTTTCAAACTTCAAAATACTTAATTCATATCTTAACCTCTTTCAAAAAAGATGGAAATGGAACATGGTGTATACTGTGCACTCCTGAGATTAAGATTCGAGGCGGATGTCTTGCCTATCTTAGCTCTCGCCATCGTTTAAAATTGTCAATGCGATTTCTTCAAACCCTTTCTCAATAAAACCTCAAAATACTTAATTCTTATTAAACATTTTTTCAAATAAGATGGAAATGGAACGTGGTGGATACCGCGCACTCCTGAGACTAGGATTCGAGATGGATATCTCGCTCATCCAAGTTCTCGCCATTACTCAAAAATACACCCAACCAATCAAACTCTTTTTCTCGCCGTCGTGCGACTAATCAAAAACCTTTTTCATAAACGAAAGATATATTGTCTTAAGGTGATGCAAAACAATGTTTTGGCCACGATTGTTGAGTCGAGATAAGTGACGTTTTTCCGAATGATGATTTGTAAATCCATTCGATGTGTGGTATACGTCCGCTCCTCATCTGTTTTGGGTAAAACGATGTTTTCGTCGATTAGTACAGTATAGCTTTTACTAAAATCGACCAACAAACAAACATTTTTCTACCCAGAACTACGTAAGCCTTGATTTCTCTATTGAGATACGTAGGAGCAGGATTTGTAAATCTTGTCAGGCCCACTAATAAAAAACTTAGGTTTAGTCCTTCGTCAAAAATCCAAAAACATTCTTCTCTCTTCTATTCTTTCTTTCCCACCTAATAACTTAAAGCCTAACATTCCAAACTAACATCAATGCGCACAACTAACCTAACGGTTCCCGTTGAGTACAACGGACGTGAGGGGTGCTAACACCTTCCCCTTGCGTAATCGACTCCCGAACCCTGATATTGGTTGCGACGACCATAATCATTGTCGTTATTTTCTTGGGTTTTATCGATATTTCCCCTTTCCCTTTTAGGAATAAATAAAGTTCGGTGGCGACTCTGTTCAGTCCATCATTGCGAGCGTGCGATTGCGCTTCGCATAGGTCGTATTCTCATTTTTTTGAGGTGCGACAGATGGCGACTCTGCTGGGGACAATAGCTCCCTAAGTGAGTCAAGCCTAGTTAGGACGTTTGTGTGCCTTTGTTTATTTACTTGTGTGGCTTTTCTTTCTTGCTTTTGCTATCTTTATTGTCATATTGATATAATCTGTTGTATTGGTTCCATTATGCTTTGGTACTTGGAGATACTCTGATTGCAAACCATGTGGGAAAGATTTTTACCCGAGTCTCGAGTAAAAACATAAGATAGGACAAGGTTGAGTAGTGCGGGTCCGTGAGATGAATTTCTCGTTGGGTCGGTGCGAGGACCTTACTTAGAGTATATTCTTGAGAGGATGTTGTCGCTCGGCAAGTAAGTTGCCGTAAGCTTCGATATTTTCTTGAGGATCCATGACTCTGAGAACCATTTCTAGAACCTTAATTCTTTGGCCAACTAGGAAAGATGGTTGCGTAGTGTGGGTCCGCGAGATGAATTTCTCGTTAGATCGATGCGAGAACCTCACTTAGAGTAGATTCTTTGGATGGAGTTGACCCCGGGCAAGTAAGTTGCCGCAGGTAGCAAACAGTCTGATGGATCCATGACTCTGGGAACCTTTGTAACCCTAGATCATACCCGGTGAGAACCTATTCTTGGAAAGTAATCAGATTCATCAGTACCTCAGACTTTTGAACCCGTGTATTGAGAAAAAACAAATATGCATGGCTTGCATTGCATTCATTCATATTTCATTGCATCTGCATCTCATCATAATGCATGACATTTTCCAGACAAAATACAAAAAAAAAAAACTCATCCATCCTTTGTCCATGATCAGCAAAGTGATTCCTGACACGCGTTTAGAACAAAGAACCATGTCTAAGGAAAATTCAAGAAGCAATGGAGGAGGAAGGCTCAGGTACATATATCTTGATTTCTGGGCCAAGTAATGTGAAAGGGAAAGGACCCCTGAAACCCCTCAAGGTTTTGTACCACAAGGAAGAGGTCAAGGATGTGGCTAATGAGATATCATCATTTCCTGGTAAGAGCATTGAGATATCGCCTTGGATTTCCAATCCTCATGACATATAGCTAACTTCTACAACCTCTAATTCAAAACTCGTTGGTGGTTCCCAAGTCTCTCAAGCCGGTTCCACAACCTTACCCACCCGGGTATGACCCAAATGTGCAATGTGGATATCATGCTGGATCAGAAGGGCATTCAACCGAAGACTGCAACGCTTTCAAAGTCAAAGTGCAACAGTTGATTCACAACGGGTACATAGCCTTTCAAGAAGAAAGCTTGGTGGTGAACATTAACCTATCGTCCGGATAAGTGCGAAGACCTCAAGGGGTGTCCCCCAAAGTTAATGGATCAAGTTTAAAGAAGTCATTCCCTAAAGCTGGAAATCATTTGGTTGTTTCAGCATTTCTTTTGTAGTTTCCTCGCATGTTGATTGTTAATTGCTTTTAAGCATTGTTGTTTTCTTTGAATTGGTAAGATTAATGAAATGTTTATGCATCTTTTGAATTAATCCATTCGTATTCACTCGTTTTTCATTCATGTTAAAAGCAAAACTACTCAACTCATTCACTTTTGTTTATCAAACCGTTGTGTTAACAAAGATTGGAAGGAGGATGACGAAAACAAAACACCTGAAATTGTTGTGGTATGCTTTTGAGTAAAACCTTGTCGATGATGTAAGGCATTGTTTCAAATCCCCAAACACTGAAGAGATAAGGAGTTAATCCCTAGTCAACAACTTTAAGCCTAAAAGTTGGAGTTTATTTCGGATCTAAAACCCTTAATCTTAACCTGGGGCAGGGTAGTTGTGTTCAGATAGTTTGATTGCGCATTCAATCTTTCAAAAGAATTCGTCCATATGTACACCCTCCAATTAGGTTCAACCACGTGTTATCCTTCGCGCACATGTTTAAGTGTCGAAGAAGTTGAGAAAAGCTAAAATTAGTGTTGGTTGATCCTCATCCACCAATAACCTGGCAGTCAACACGTAAAAAAAATGTAAAAAAAATGTAAAAAAAAAAGCCCGCTAAGTCAAACACCACAAAATGACTTAGGCAAAAGTTAGGGCATCCTGGTGGACCGAAAGCTTTAAAGAAGCGGTCCAGGAAAAATTAGGGATAAAATAAGTAAATTAAAAGAGGTCATTAAATCCTCAACAAAAACAAAATAAGGTGACTGCCATTTCAAGAAAATCTCATCTTGAATCCTCATTTTCACTTTCGCACCTTCGAAGCCGAATGCGTGTATTGAATTAACTGAACATAGGAACTGGAGATCATCAAGAAGAAGGGGTGGGTAAAAAATAAATTTTAAGCCTTATATCCTTTTTGTTTAAAAAACCGTGAACCAGACCACGTTACAATCCTTAAAAGACCTAATTGAGGCAGAGTTTATTCTGAAAGCATACTACAACAAGGTTGTGTTAACCTGACTCCAAATGATTTTTGTTAACCATTTGATGGCACAGACTTGCATGTTGTGAATGACTTGATCACCATTGTGTTCTTATCAACGACTCATTCACTTTATTTTACCCATTCATATCAATAAACTTTGATTTCAAATTTTTGCATAAGCATTGAATTAAAATTACCATTTTTGAATGAACAATCTTATTTGCGAGTCAACACTTAGCATCAAAGAAATTCCAAATACAGTTGAGGAACTTGATAAAGTGAAAGTAGTCTAGTCAGGGGAAAATCACTTTGAGCATCAGTTAATTCGAGCTAATCACCCTAAGGGTCATCTCGCCAAGAGTAATTTGCTTCAAGACTCAGACCGGGGCAAGCCACCTCAGAGCTCAATAAGTCCAACTATCCAAGGAAAGTCAATCAAGAGCTTACCATTCCAACATTTTGTTAGTCAAGTTAAAACCATTACAAGTTTCAAACACTTGGGGCAAGCCATCTCGAGGTAGTCTCATGGCAAGTTGTTTCCAAACTCACTTTCAAGGTGAACATTTCCAAAGGCCCAATAGACTGGGGCAAGATGAGCCACAGAGGAGCAAAACCTCTTTCTTCATGCTTTCAAACTGCTCAAACAAATTCTGCCATACATCAACAACTTTTGAGTTTAAGATGAGTGCCCGGAAATTATGCTAGCACGATTCGTTAATCCTACAAAAGGATCCCATTTGCTAAGTTGTGGATGCCAAGCTGTAACACCTCAAAATTTGCCCTCCTCTCTTGGGACTAGCTTAACATATTGCATAACATTTTTAGGTCATTAGGCATTGCATATTGCATATCATGTGGTTACATTGTGCAAGTCATCCTCACAAGTCTTGATCAGGAGATGAAGAGGTCATGTGCATGTTGGGGTTTCATTGGACTGGTCATTAATCATCTGAGGATGTGGAGGTCCAAATTAGGGTTTTGTGATTCTCAAGGAGATTGGTCTACATCTTGGTTGAATTGATTCATCATCATCATCATGGTTTGTCATCATCAAGTGTTGGAGCATATACCTTGAGATTGGGGTTTTGACCACTGGTCAACCCTAATCAATTGCATTGAGCCAATCAGGGCATGGCTAGGAGATGGGGTCTATAATGAATATGGGGATCAACATGTGATTGTATGGAGATTATTGAGGCTAGGGTTTCACCCTTGAGCCATTTCATCAGAAGATTGGGGCTTAACTTGATCAGTGCATTGCCAAATTCATCTATCAGTTGAAAAAGTCAACTGTGGTCAACTGTGCTTGATTTTATGGATTTGGAGGTGGGAGAGAGTTGGATACACTTCATTCATGTTGGAACAAGTGTTATTTGACATTGCAAAGCTCAAGAATGGAGAAAATAAAGTCAGGACAAAAATTGCCAAAAATAGAAAGTGACTTGTAATGGAAGTTTCCAAAAATGGAAAGTTTTTGACCACAAAATTACATGTCCAAGGAAGCTTCAAATGAAAATTTGTTCAACATGAAAGTTGTAGATCTTGGTCTCACCTTTCCAAAAAGTCCAAGAACTTGAAATTTCCATGTATGGTTGACAAGTTATGGTCCATTCAATTTCAAAAAAGACCCATAATCAAAGTGGCATAACTTTCACATGGAGTGTCCAAATTGAGTGATCTTTTTATGAGAAAACTCCATTTAACATGTACTTTCATGGTGCATAATCAAAAATCATCAAAAGTGGTCAATGCAAAAGGTCAATTTTCAAGTATACAATTAAAGTCCAAGGGCAAAATGGTCCAACTTGAGAAATAATTGGAATTTTGGCAGGGGAGTTTTTGCAACACCTCACATATGCCAACTGGAGATGGTTTGAACTGTCACAAGTGCTCAAAGTTCAATATTTGGATAAGTCATTTTGGAACTTCACTTGAAATTGCATAATTTGGCATAACATATGGAAAATGAGAAATACAATGCCAATTGATGTGGGACCAATGCCAACACATCACAAATGGAATTTGGAGAGTGTGTGAGCTGTCATACAGCTGTCATGGGCCCCAGGGTGAAAAGACATTTTTGCCCTTGCTTTGAAAATTGCATTTATGCTAATTACAATTCATTTTTGTTAATTGGAGATTAAGGAGGTGGATTAAGTGGAAGTATTTAAACTTAATCATAACTGAATATTGATCAGAATCACAAATCTCCAGAAATTCTAACTGATTTTCCCTCCAATTCTCCAAATTCATCAAGAACATTCAAGAACCAAATTCATTGAAACTTCCTCAAATCTTCATCATTTGGCACGATTTTTGTTTGGTTGATCTTCTACAAGCATAGGCTACAACTGTTTTGGTGATTTGAAGCAAGAAAGTGCCAAGATCGTGACTGTTCATCTTTGGTTCAACAATGGCATTTTGCAATTTCTCATGATTGGAGCATCCTCGAGCTGTTCTATCTTCTCCAATTACCTTGCTGAACTTCAATCTACATCTGTTTTGGACTTTTGCGTGCAATAACTCAAAGATTCATCACTGCCTTCAACTTGAGGTAAATTTTCGAACCTCATGATTCTTTGAATTGTGGTATGCGTAGTGTAGTTCGTTTAGCATAGATGATCGTGATGCTTTTAGTTTTCAAAATGATTGAGTGAGGTGAGAGAAATCTCGATTCAAAGTCTTGATGTCAAAACCTAATTTGCTCGATTCGTGAGCTACAGTAGGAATTAGGCGAAATCATCCATATATTCGTGATCCTCATGATCAGACCTTTCCAACGGATATCCATTTGTGAATTTTAGTGGAAGTTTGATGTTCTTGATGTTCTTGCATTTCTGGAAAAAACTGATGCTGATGATGATGAAATCTGGAAAAAAACGCGTGTTGATTCAGTTTCTTTCGCTTGGCAATTTGAAATCTGTTTCCCTCCACGCGCAACCAATCACACAGTGCCACTGGATTAATGAAAACGCAGAGTTTTGAGCATCTGAGCGAGATTTACAACTATGCCATTGGATTTATTTAATTCACTAAAACACTTAATATTTATTTAATAATTCATTCAATCTTTAAAAATTCATAAAAAAATTAATTACTAATCCAAAAATAGTGAGGTTTTTTTTGATGGATCCCAAATTTTGTCTAGAATTTTATAGGCATGATACCATAAGTTGTGCATGGAGAAATTTTGACCTTGCCTATTGATCTTTGACTTGTGTACATATTTTACATGTTTCACCATATCCTTCATGAAA
Source organism: Lathyrus oleraceus (assembly GCF_024323335.1). Taxonomy (NCBI): domain Eukaryota; kingdom Viridiplantae; phylum Streptophyta; class Magnoliopsida; order Fabales; family Fabaceae; genus Lathyrus; species Lathyrus oleraceus. The sequence continues at coordinate 56,390,061 of NC_066582.1, forward strand.
TGCTCATACTTGTAAAGAAATGGATGAAAATTTTTATGCTTATTCTGGACATGTTGATGGTGATTTTCATGTAGAGTTTGTGAATTTTGGATACTTGGTTGATTAGATATGAATTTTTGGATTAAGGTGTGACAATTTGTGTCACACCAAGCTAGGTCAACTTTCTGATTTTATTTGCCTGGCCTAGAAATGTTGAATTGCTCCAATCTTTTGCATGAATGATCATTGATATGTCAAGATAACATGTGATTTTTGCTGGAATTTTTGATGGAGTTTTCAATTTGATTGATAATTTTCTTCACTGTATGCTAATTTTACAAGCTTGTGTGACACATGTTGGTATATCTTTTGTGAAATTCTCATATGGTTTTGGATGAAGATGAAATTTGGTATGCTGATTGTAGACACATTGTAAGACATCATGCTTTTGGTCCCATTTATTTATTAATTGTTCTCACTGTTTTATGAATTTTTGAAGTGAATGCTTGTGTTGATGCTATGAATTGGCTTGAATAATTGTGTCTGGATTTCTTGATTTTCATTGACCTAGTTCCTTTTGTCCAATTGAGCTGAAAATTGACGTGCTATACCTTGAATGTGTCCTGTTTAGGTGTGAATTATTTGAGGATTTTTGGAGTTGTTTTGGTATGCTTTTTATTGAAGTCATTTTGTTTGGACTTTTGGTGTTGTATTTGACCTAGTTTGTACCAAATTGTGCATGAAATGATATTGGTGAATGGTATAAGCATGGGACCAATTGCATTTGCTTTTGAATTGTTTTAATGTGAGTTTGGATTGGTTTTGCTTGCTGTTTAGATTTTTTTATCCCTTTTGGACCCTAGGCTTGGCCTAGTGGTCTAGTTTCTCACATTTGGTGTGGATTTTCAGGATGAAATGCACAATGCTTAAGGAGGTTGCTTCAAGGCAATTTGAATTGAGTTTGGTTGATGTTTATAAACTAACTTGACTCTGTTTTGTAGGTTGTGATGCTTGAGCTTGGGCTTATAGCTTGCACTTATGTGCATTAACTTGTGTTGTCTGTATAGATTGACATTTGTTGTTTATTGTTTGTCTATCTGAGTACTGATGATACTTGATTGATTCCAGGTACATTAAGTTGCTTACAGTTCTTTAAGAACTTGCTTGCTGCTGCTTGGTTTTTAAACCACTTGAGGTAGGACTTCTATTCTTCATGTAGTCTGGGAGACCCGGCCTGTTACTTGGCCGGGCAAATGTCTGAAGTCCTCCTTAAGAGGCGATGTTTGTGGTTGTTTACATTTGTGCCAAGCAGGTAAAGACCTCTATGAGGCAATTGGTGGATCAAAGGGATATGCAATCTATCCCCCACTATTCTGTGAGTCGTCCCTCTGCTCACACGGCTGTGTGTTGATGCATTGGGACACAAACCCAAGATCTTGTGCTGTTGCACAATCGAGTCAGAGTCTTTGAGCGTAGAAGGGTCCCTCCATTCTGGACCCACGCTCCTTTGTCTGAAGCTCTCCCTGGTCAGGGATAAGAGCTGTGAAGTCTAATCTTCACTCACCTTTCATCTGCTTCACCTTAGCCTCGTAATGGCAAGGTTAAGAGCGAATAATACCCATGTACAGATGACTTGCTTCGGCAGTCAAACCCATTGTCTGAGCCTCACTTGATTGGTTATAGTGTGTGCTTTATGAATATTTGTTTGACATGTTTGCTTGAATTGTTTGGATTGATTGTATGCTTGTATGCTTGCTTTCTTCCTGTATAAGATTAGCTTGCAGTTGTGCAAGTAGGTAGAAACCTGAACATAGGGTAATGATGCATGACAACACTAGGCTCGAGTCCAGCTCCCTGGTAGTGTGTCTTCCCTTGGTTTCTGGCTAGATTTTCTTTCCCTTGAGGGGAACTACATCGCCCTGATCCTCGTTCCAGACGAGGTATGTAGGCAGGAGACCGTGCGAGGTCTCTCCGGGCACCCTTTTCTTTTTTGCGTGTGTTTACCTGTTATCTGATTGTGTGTTTGGTTCGGATGCCGACGTAAGTCCAGTGATTGGCGGTCGGGCTCCACGTTTGCCCTCTGGTGTGTGTTTTGGTTCGGAAGCTGACGTAATTCCATCGAGTGGTTGTCGGGTTCCCTGTTTGCCTGTGGGTGTGTGTGTTGTTTGGCGTGCGTGAGCCGAACTACGGCAGCTCTGATTCTCGTTCCAGACGAGATACGTAGGCATAGGATGCGACGTCCTATCGAGCTCCCTTCTCTTAACCCCACCTGCGTTCCCCTGTGTGTGTGTGATGTTTAGCAACCTTTTCTTTTCTTAGAACGTGGATCCCGTCGAGTACGACGGACGTGAGGGGTGCTAATACCTTCCCCTTGCGTAACCGACTCCCTTACCCTTTCTCTTTGGTCGCGAGACTATTTCCTTTCCAGGTTTCTCTGAGCGTTTCCTTTCCCTATCTTGGGATAAATAACGCGCAGTGGCGGCTCTGTGTTGTGTTTTTGTTTCAGCCCGCCGGTTGATTTTCGCGGATGCGACACAAGCTGGATAGAATTCTCCTTTGACAACATCTATCATAAAATATTTGGTTGAGTTCTCGGTGTTAAGGAATCATGAGCTTCCATAAAAAGCCTTTACAAACTCCCAGTCCACTAAGGTGTCAGCATTTTCATATCATGATCATTCATATATCATGCATAAAAAAATTCAAATCATACATAGCCGAAATGTACTTCGTGCTCATTTTGCATTGACCCAGGTATTGTTATTGATCCTATATCCTTTGACCTCTAATTCCAGTTTGTCTTTGGTGCCCTTAAACCATCATCCAGTTTTCGCAGTCATTTTCAAGTCCGACTCAGTTGGCAATTTTGTCCAGGAGGTTCATTTCCTTTTGGGGATTATCCGATGAATTTACGGATTACTCCTTGGTTTATTGATGTATTTCCATAACTTGTATGATCTATTTCCAGATGTTTCCTCACCTATCTGATGTATTCTTGAATATGTCTATCTTATATTCTGATGTATTTCCAGAATTTCCTCGATGCATTACCGGATGTGTCTGAATTCTGATGTATTTCCAGAATATCACTTATAATTCTGATGCATTTCCAGAATTCATTTCTTTTACTCTCTAATGAATTCCCAGACATGTCATTTTTGTTCTGACGCACTTCCAGAACCCCTATGCCACTCCCTGGAATTATTTCAAGACTCATTGGTGTCTCCTAAAATTCAGTTGTTACTAGGCATTATTCCAAGCTCAGTGGTCACTATAACTCATTTTAAACCCAATTTTTGTTGACATCATTGTCACTCCATTTGTAAATACAATCGTGATTGGTATCTAGAGTTTGTTTGTTGCCAACATCATTTCAAGCCCAATTGTTGTTGGCAAAATCAGTTAAAAGCTGGTTGTAATCCATTGCTTTCGATCAAAGTCCAGTTGTTGTTGGCAAGCTGGTTGTAATCCATTGCTTACAGTCAAAGTCCAATTGTTGTTGGCACCAATCTGTTAAAAGCTGGTTGTAATCCATTGCTTACAGTCAAAGTCCAATTGTTGTTGGCACCAATCTGTTAAAAGCTGGTTGTAATCCATTGCTTACGGTCAAAGTCCAATTGTTGTTGGCACCAATCTATTAAAAGCTGGTTGTAATCCATTGCTTACAGTCAAAGTCCAATTATTGTTGGCACCAATCTGTTAAAAGCTGGTTGTAACCATTGCTTACAGTAAAAGTCCAATTGTTATTGGCACCAATCTGTTAAAAGCTGGTTGTAATCCATTACTTACAGTCAAAGTCCAATTGTTGTTGGCACCAATCTGTTAAAAGCTGGTTGTAATCCATTGCTTACAGTTAAAAGTCCAATTGTTGTTTGGCACGTACAGAGAGTTTGATTACCCTGTCTTTCCTGATGGTTCCGTGAAAGTCATGTATGACTCATCCTCTTGAGGAATTCCCAGAAGCTTGGAGGTTTTTCGTGTTATAAAACTCCAATGATGTTGGTTTTGTTTGATTTCTTTGTAAATAATCATCATAGCCTTTTGCACAGATGATCTACTTATAAGAAGACTCCTGCTTATCTTTGTTTTGCATAAATTCCCTATTAGGAATCTCCAAAATCTTTGATCGGATGAATTTCTTATGAGAAATCTCCAGAACTATCAGATGCATTATAAAGTGTCAGGTCATGTATGAACTTGTTGAATGAAGCTCCCTTTGTATGTTTTCCAATATTGTCAGGTCATGTATGAATCTGTTGTTGAAGTTTTCTTTGGGTTTTTCTTCCAGTGTTGTCAGGTCACATATGAACCAGTTAATAAAATATCTTTGAAACTTCCAGAATTGTCAGGTCATGCATGAACCTGTGGATATACTTTCTTTGAATTTTCCAGTGTCGTCAGGTCATGTATGAACCTATTGGCAAAACTCCCTTTGATTTTTCCCAAGTATTGACAGTCGTGTCTGAACCCGTTGTTGAAATGTTTTGTATATTCCAACGATGTCAGATCATGTATGGGCCTCCTGATCAAATTTTCTTTGTATGTTTTCCAGTATTGTCAGGTCATGTTTGAATTTGTTGATGGAACCTTTTGATATCCCGCAACATTATTAAGTCATGATTCGAACCTGTTATTAAAAATTCTTTGAATATTCAAGTGTTGTTAGGTCATGTTTGAACCATGTTGTTGAAAACTCTTTGAATATTCAAGTGTTGTTAGGTCATGTTTGAACCTGTTGTTGAAAATTCTTTGAATAAGTCAAGTGTTGTCAGGTCATGTATGAACCTGTTGTTGAAAATTCTTTGAATGTTCCTGTTTTGTCAGGTCATGTATGAACATGTTGCTGAACCTTTTGTTCCGATGTTGTCAAGTCAGGTATGAACTTGTTGTGGAAATTTTCTCAAAATGTTCAAGTCGGTCATCAGGTCATGTATGAACCTGTTGATATACTCTTTTTGAACTTTTTTTTTTAGTTTGTTTGGTCATGTCTGAACCTGCTGTCAGAACTTCTTGATATTCCCCAGCATTGTCAGGTCATGTATGAACCTGCTGTTGAGCTTTCATTCCAGTATTACCAGGTCATGTATGAACCTGTTTTGAAGAATCTTTCTCTATGATTGTTTCAGTGTTATCAGGTCATGTATGAACCTGTTGTAGAATTTTTTTCTTATTCGGGTTTAGTAAGTCATGTGTGAACTTACCGCCGAAATCTCTTGTATTCTAAGTGTCATTCATCGAATTTCACTTTGAGTGCTCTCTAGTGTGTGTCTGATTCTCCAGCAGGATTGTTTTCCCCAACGAGTTGGTTTTTACCATTTGTCTGTCTCCTTGTGGACCATCAGCATCCCCCACAGATCTTTGTTTCATTCTGTATCCATCATAAAGCATCATGCTAGGGTTTATCTTATGCCTAATCATATCCCTAGCAAATCAAATAAAAAGGGTCGTTCATTCAGGCATTCATCTCATATCATATCCTATCATTTGCATTTCAGGATCAAAATTCGGGTTTTCTTAGTATTTAACTATCTCCCACTATGATCATATGAAGAGTGTACTTCTTCATATTCTCATGTTGAAGATACTTAAATAGGGGCAATTGTCACACCCCAATTTTGACCCTGAATCACCGATTCAACACATTCATCATAGCTATTGCATATCTACATAGCATAACATGCATTCCATACCGCATAATGCCTAGAATATCAGTCGAAATAAATTTTCGGATCTACAGGCAATCTAGTTGAATCAATTATCAAATGTGTGTCAAAATAGCAGGCGAAAAATTTCCAAATAAAAGTTGCAAACATCAGTTTTTTAAATCTATGTTTCACGTAGTTTAATCTGTTGTGCTCGATACATTTTTCGGCTAATTATTCAGTCAAATTTGATCAGTCTGAGCCTTTTAATCGGTCATTTGTATATTTTAAAACTTGATCAAAACCTGTATGTTTCCAAGAAGTTTATTTCGTGCCGATCATTTTAGTGCATTTATTTTAATTTTTTGGGAACTGTTGTGCCCAAATTTTATTCATTTTGAGTCTTGTTATTTTTATTCTTTTGTCAAAAAAAAATCATCAAAAAAATTAAATAGGTATAATCATGCTCTCATTTTATTTTTATCATATTTATATAAAGAAAATGTGAAGTTTATTTAATTTAATTAATTTAATTTGATTAAAACTTCTATAAAGGGTAAGCTAGGATATTTTAATTAGTTAACAAATTGTGTTTCTTTAGTTTGATCTTGACCGTCGGTCTCAGTTAATCAAAAGCCTGGAATTTCTATCCATGTTTTTCTCTCTTAGCCAATAGAAGTTAAGGAAATAAAGAAAAAAATAAAATAAAAAGTTAAATAAAATGGGTGGGAAAACTCCCCCCATTTTTCTTTGGCCGACAGCCCACGTCACCCTGGCTGACAACAACTTTCACTCATGTCTCTCTCTCACCCCTCATCAATCGCTAGGTGATAAAAAAAGGGTTTATTTCATCTTCATCTTCATCTTCCATGATACCCTTCGTCTTCCTCATTCTCCCAAACCCGCCGCCGTTTACATCCACCGCTCACCAACGCAAACCGCCTCACTCCCTCACGTAATAACCCTCATTCGAAACTCTTCCTCTTCATCTTCTCCACCTTCGTCTTCACTGAAACCCCAAAATCACCAAACCTCACCACTCACATATCCTTCCGCCGTCAACAAACGCCCTCTCCAAACCAACCAACACCTTCTTCCATTTCTTCTTTCTCCAAACCAATACTACAATGGAGGCATCATCACCTTCAACTGTATGGTGGGACAAGTGGGTTCAAGAGGCACTAACAACTCTTGATTCTCTCAAAGTACTTCGATCTCTTAGACCCATTTCTCTACGGAGCCAGAAGGTTCCGGTAGATCATGATGCGTTCGAGGTGTTTGATGAAATGCAGCAGTGGGATCGTTCCTCTATTGAAGTTAAAATTGGTGAAACCACTTTTCGCGAATGGATGAATGACACCCCAAGTTCTGGTGAAGAGATTGTTTATGGCACAGTTGCTAGTGATGACGAACCATGGGTATCGCCATGACCGTAACTTCACACTTCTCAACCTCTTCTCGACTTCTCGCTTTCCAACCAAACCTTATACCACAAAAAACGCCAAACCAAAACCTTTTCAATTTCAACCAATCGTAAAACCACCGTAACCGCCTGCACCGTAACTGCCGCACCACCGGTACCGCAATCTCCTATCAACGACGACACCGTTAATCTCTCGGGTTCCACTCGAGTTGTGACCACTCTATTCGGAATTGCGGTTTTTATGTATCAAAGATTTTGTTAACATTCTTCCGCCGCCGGAACTATGTTTATCGATTGGAACTTCGTTGTCGTCATTGTTCTTTGCTGCTTTTGTGAATGAGAGTACTCGGGGTTCGCTGAGCACGCCATTGACGGTTGTAGCAGCGGAATTGAAGAATTAGTTAGATATTTACATTGGTGTTTTGTCGGTTAAAGTTTGTTGTTCGTTCTGTTTTTGGAGAAGAGAGAGTTTGTTAGAATTTCAGTTGGAGGTTGTTATCACCGTTGGAGAATTCTGTTTTGGTTCTGACTTTGTTTCGATTTTCTTGCCACTGCCACCACTAGATGAATCCCTTAGGATAAGCTTATGATGCCAAAATGGTTGTGCTAAATGAATTTTTCCTAGATGGTTCAAGACTTGGCTTTACATGAATGTAAGCTATCAAACCAATGCGATTTGCCATGGTTGTGACTTGAATGGTTGGTCATGCTTGGATGGTTGTAAATGGTCTGCTTTAGACTGAATTTTCAAGGAGGATGTATTGCAATTTGGATAGGTTGACGGCAACTGAGTTCATGCGTTATTTACTACAAGATTTATTTTTTAGAGGGTTCTCTCAAGCTGGGTTCTGACTTGGAGAGAGTTTGTTCAATTCCATCTTTTAACTCCAAATTGATTTCAGCTTGCAATTAATTGGTTACTTTTGGTGTTGTCGTCGTTTGCAGGAGTTGTTACAACATTCTCTTCATCCTTTTTATCAGACTTTGGGTTTTTTTTTATTGGAATCAGTTGCATCATCTTTTATACCCTTGTAAGTCGAGTGCTTTTAAGCGATACCCACATAATTTTCAATAAATTCAAACCTTTGTACATTAATCATTAATGATTCCAAACTATTTTCATAAATAAAATCAGAAGGAAAAGATTACCTGGATGGAATATCCAGTTATAATCCTGAATATTAGACTCAAGCTGTAAGAGCTTGCAAGCCATAAATATTCGTCTTCCCTCTAAAACATTTGTAAATATTTGAACCATTTCTTTAAGCAATATTGAAAAGAAACAGACTGCCTGAGTGGAATATCCAGATGTAGTCTCGAGTATTAGACACAAGCTGTAAGAGCTTGCAAGTCACAAGTACTCGTCTTTCAAACTTCAAAATACTTAATTCCTATCTTAACCTCTTTCAATAAAGATGGAAATGGAACATGGTGTATACTGTGCACTCCTGAGATTAAGATTCAAGGTGGATGTCTTGCCTATCTTAGCTCTCGCCATCGTTTAAAATTGTCAATGCGGTTTCTTCAAACCCTTTCTCAATCAAACCTCAAAATACTTAATTCTTATTAAACATTTTTTCAAATAAGATGGAAATGGAACGTGGTGGATACCGCGCACTCCTGAGACTAGGATTCGAGATGGATATCTCGCTCATCCAAGTTCTCGCCATTACTCAAAAATACACTCAACCAATCAAACTCTTTTTCTCGTCGCCGTGCGACTAATCAAAAACCTTTTTCGTAAACGAAAGATATATTGTCTTAAGGTGATGCAAAACAATGTTTCGGCCACGATTGTTGAGTCGAGATAAGTGACGTTTTTCCGAATGATGATTTGTAAATCCATTAGATGTGTGGTATACGTCTGCTCCTCATCTGTTTTGGGTAAAACGATGTTTTCGTCGATTAGTACAGTATAGCTTTCGCTAAAATCGACCAACAAACAAACATTTTTCTACCTAGAACTACATAAGCCTTGATTTCTTTGTTGAGATACGTAGGAGCAGGATTTGTAAATCTTGTCAGGCTCACTAATAAAAAACTTAGGTTTAGTCCTTCGTCAAAAATCCAAAAACATTCTTCTCTCTTCTATTCTTTCTTTCCCACCTAATAACTTAAAGCCTAACATTCCAAACTAACATCAATGCGCACAACTAACCTAACGGTTTCCGTTGAGTACAACAGACGTGAGGGGTGCTAACACCTTCCCCTTGCGTAATCGACTCCCGAACCCTGATATTGGTTGCGACGACCATAATCATTGTCATTTTTTCTTGGGTTTTATCGATATTTCCCATTTCCTTTTTAGGAATAAATAAAATTCGGTGGCGACTCTGTTCAATTCATCATTGCGAGCGTGCGATTGCGCTTCGCATAGGTCGTATTCTCATTTTTTTGAGGTGCGACACAACCATCAAAACAATTTTGAACATGTAATGCATCATCCTACGAGCGTCTTGGTCGGTCTTAATATCCACTCATTCGCGCACTTCTCCGTGTTGGTTGAACGTGGACACAAGCCATTGTATTCTTCTAATCCGTTCACCCTCTCCAATTTCTCCCTCTAACCAATTGTACAACGTCCGATTAAGACGTTCAAACGTATCTGTGTTACAAAGTCGAACCTATATCGGAGCCGCAACGACAGAAAATATTACATAAGCATTTCATTTCTGAATGTATGCAGACATTGTTGAAACATAGAGAATTGAAATTGATGGTTGAACTAGACAACTTATGGTATTAGGAGATGAATTTGAGTGAAAATAATTGTATACAAGACGTGGTATTTATAGAAACGGAACATCTATTGCACAAATCACGTGGGCGCCAGATGAATTGGTGTCCACATGAAATGCAGGCGCCAGATGAATTGGCGCCCACATGAAATGCAGGCGACAGATGAATTGGCACCCACATGACCATCACATGCAGGCGCCAGATGAATTGGCGCCCACCATGCAAAATGCACTCAGGCGCCAGAGACATTGGCGCCTCCTCATGAGGGTCAATGCAGGCGCCACAAGCATTGGCGTCTCCTCATTAGGTCCAATGCATGTGCGACAATGCTACTGATACCTCCTCTTATTGGTATGGGGGTGCGTCAATTCATCTGACGCATTCTCTACCAAACTTGATTATTTTGATTTATTTATTTTTAAATTGAGTATTTTTGAATTTTTTTAAAAAAAATTGCTTATTTTGAAAAAAAAATCTAATATTCGGGGTATAAGCATTCATTATCCGTCTACTGTTTCCTTTTATAGATTTTAAATGCGGTTTTACACCTAGACAACGACTGAATCATGCATAATTGTTGTCGTTTGTTTTAGAAATGGTGTTTTGCCTTCTAGCAAGGTTATTGGCCATTGCCTAAAACAATAGTTATAATAGTAATATCATAAGGATGCTTACCGATGATATTAGTTTAAAAAAGTCTTTTTCTTTAAATAGGGTCAAAAAAATTAAATTTTTATAAGGTCCATCCATAATACATTAACATTTTTCTGAAAAATACTAACGACTTTGAGAAATTAAATAGATAAATTGAGCATTTTTAAGAAATTAAAAAGACAAGATTTTCTAAAACTATATATATATATATATATATATATATATATATATATATATATATATATATATATATATATATATATATATATATATATATATATATATATATATATATATATATATATATATATATATATATGTGTGTTTAAAAAATTAAAAAGACAAGATTTTCTAAAACTATATATGTTCATTACACTGAAAAAAAAAAATTTTTTTTTTTTTAAATATTATATGTATTAAATACATTGAACATAAAATATTTTAATTTTGGTTAGCAGCGTGATCCTAATTTCCTTTCAAAAATAAGTGAGTTCCCACATGATGCAAGCAAAGTAACCCAAACAATTTTATTTGTCCTTCTTTAATTATTTCCCCACCTTCCTTACCTTTTCCCCACGCACATGATGGCATGCTATGCTTACTATTTTACTCCCAGCCAAACCACTCCAAAATCAAATTGAAATTGAAATAGGAATTGAAAATTGAACATTACGCGTCCCCAACCCCAAAGCACTCACTTATTTTAAAACCCCCAATAACTCCAAAAAAGACAACACCAACAACACACACAACCTTTCATTTCACCATCATACCAAACACAATCTCAACCCTTTGCTGCTGCTTCTACTCCTAACATGGTTCCAGAAAGACAGCACGGTGGCGGCGGAGGAGCACCGCACGGCATTCTTCTAGCCGTCGTTGTAGCTATAGTGGTAATCGTCCCTTTCCTTCTCGGAGATCAAGGTGAAGCCGTCACCGAAGCTATATCGGAGCTGTTAAGTCCACTCGGTCTTCTTCTCTTACCAATCATCCTTCTCCTCACTATTCAGTTCCTCTCCTCCGAACGCGGCTCGTTCATCTCAGCAATTTTCTCCACCGGAGAACCTGATACCATCCACCGTGTCAGTGGATCTCCCTTCGGCGTCGCGCTCTTCCTCGTCATCATTCTTGTCCTTTTGTATAACCGTTTTTCTATCTTCGGCGGTGGCGACTCAGATGACTGAAACTGAAACTCTACTTGTTTTTCTAGATCTGACTCTCAGCTTTTTATTTTTTTATATTTTGCTAAAGCGCGCCGTTGTGTATATGTTAGTATTATTAATTAGTATGAGTCTATTTTGTAAGGAAAAAGAAGTTGAGTATGGGAAAGGAATTTGAATTTGATCAGTGTTGTTTTTATGTTATATTACATTAATCTTTGTAAGGGAAGTGAAATCGGTGCAGTAGTTTGTAAGATGATTTAAGTGATTATTCGGTGCAGGATAGCAATGGCTTTCTCTTGCTTTTTTGTTGCTTTGAATACGGCATGAGCAGCAGCGCTGACCCCTTCGTCTTTACTTTGTTGTGTTCTTACTCGAAAACTGTATGCCAACGCGTGTCGACGGGTCATTCACGCTCTATTGCTTTGCACCATAGACTAGTATTTCTTTTCACATCTTGTGTTAATTGTAGTTTTTTATAAATATGAAGATTCTTTAATTTTAGATGCTTGTGTCATTGACTCACTAAGTAAGCTTACTTGACACAATTACAATTTTATTTCTTTCTAGATATTTTTGAAGTGCAGTTCGTAATTATTTGACATGTTATTAATTTATTTATTTGTTATAAAGGTCGTTTTTTTAGGTTGAACATCTTCATATAGATTAGAAAAGTATAGTATATGGTGGTACTTGCAAAACATATAATGAAGATTGGACATGTAAATAATGAGAGACTTTGTATGAAAATAGTGGGGTTCGGGGGGAATTCGACTCCCCTGCATGCTGATATAGGAATATTTACATCAGTCTCTATGGGTTCGGTTAAAACCAATTTTCTAGTAAAAATATGGGAATTTCTTCCTTAAATTGTGGAAAGATAGTTTCCCCCTTTGAGTGTTCTTTCAAACTATTATTCTTTGGACACCTCACATTCAACATGTCACAAACGATCAATCGTGGGCCTTAATTTGGATTGGGCCATTCGATTCACTGGGTGTGACTTTAGTTTGGATTGGGCAATTCGATTCACTGGGTGTGACTTGGAGAACGCCCAAACCCAACGAGGCAACTCAATCTGAGTCTACCCTGCGTTCCAGCACTTCATTTGGCCTGCTTCGCCGTGGGTTATCTACTTCTGAACCCAATAAAATCATCACAATCTAGAATCCTTTAAGTACGAAGTCTGGGAAGAGTGAAATGATTTACTTTAACGGACGGCAGTCTTAGTGATATTTTCGGTAATGAATCATTCGAGAACCACAAGGGACGAGTCCCTCCAGCATTGCTTGTAAAGACAAGTCCTTTAGATGAGACTTCCAAAGATAAGTCCCTTAGGCGAGACTTGTAAATGCGAGTCCCTGAGACGATACTTGCAAGACGATTCCCTTATACGAGACTTGCAAAGGCGAGACCCTCATGTGAGACTTGCAAATGTGAATAGTCTCTCAAGAGAGACTTAAGAGGGTTCGATTTTATCTTTGTATTCTCGCCCTTTGTAGGCTCGTTTGTAACCACGCCTCTCAGGGTTTATTGATAAACGTCCATATTTTATGGTGGTTAATTTATGATATTTGAATTTCGTTGTAGTTTGTCTATTTCACTTGAAACCTATGTTGACCTAACCACCATTTTATAATTATAAGACTTGTCACTAACAGTAACAACGACGACTAAGATGCCACAACAGAGATGCATACCGATATGGAAGAGTTATGTCGTCAAAACAAAACCCTGCAAGATAGCATTATGAACCTCTAACAACGACAACGATTGGAGATCGACGAACATGAGGATACGAAAACCCTAGATCCTTAACCCCCACTCCGCCAAAATCTAAGACATATTAGTTCCCAAAAAATTCAATTTGTCCTCGTTGTTGATGGAGAGGGATAAGCCTAGTCTAGTAAATTAATATATTATAGTGCAGTAATAATTTGATGATACTCAATGTAGTGTCATCATGCAAGGTAAGCACATTGGATGATTGAGATATTGGTGCATGTTTTTCCCCTCCATGTCAAATCATTGGAGTTTACCCTGAATATGTTTGTGTTAGGGATACTTAGAGGGGTGGGAATAAATCCCATATTTTTTAGTGAAAATTGTTGAGATAAGGCATTAATGAACTTCGTAAGAAAAAAGCTACTAATTCCCCTTAGTAATAAGTCATCAACATAGACCATGAAATAAGAAATGGTTTCTTTTAGGATGTACATGAACAATAATATATCACTCTTACTAGTTTAAAAAGCATATGTCATTGTAAAAAAAATTAAGGCATCATGTCAATGCTAAGCTCGTGGAGCCTAACAATGTCCATAAAGAGCATTGTGAAGTTTGTAGACACAATGAGGATGTTGTGTGTCTCTGAGACTAGGTGGTTAGGAGATGTATATTTACTCTTGAAGAAAACCTTAAAGAAAAGTATTATTGACATCGAATTGATGCATGTGTCACTTGTGATCAAGAGCAAGAGTGGGAATAATTTTGATAGATTGAGGTCGACAACCAATGCAAAAGTTTCACGAAAATTCACTTCGAGACAATTAAATCATTTCACTACAAGGTGTGTTTTATTGAAATCAATTGTTCCAATTGCAATCCTTTTAATTTGTAATAGTCACTTGCAATTTGAAGATACATTATATGTTGAAGGATTATTAATAACGATAGTATTGGGAAATGGTTAAGGAGAATGTAAATCGTTACCTGATAAAGTTTTCAAAGTTTGAAATACCTCATTATTTGTCGCTATTTGTATGATTGAGATAGGTTGAGTAGGTTGTTTGTTGAGCTTTCTTGAAATAGGAAGCATATTTTGCAAAGGTTAATCACTTATGTTGTGGTGAGAGTTTGTTTAAGGTTGGACAGAAGGTGGGCTGATGGTAATGTATAGGAATATATGATCATAAAACTTAATATGTCCCGAGGTATAAATTTTATTTGTGGTTTATTCAAGATAATGATAAATATATTGTAAATATAACTAATCACTACAAATATTTTTTACTTTAGACAAATTGTTGCTTAAAAGGAGTAATAGACCACCACCTTTTCACTTGAAGCTGCGATTTACAAATGTGGGCTTAACATAACCGTGCCTATTTGCTATAAGCCACACTTATAGATATGCAGGCAAAATAGAATTATTGCTTATTCACATTAAATCACAGTTTTCTTTTCAATAGTTTAAAAAGTTGTTTAGTCCTAAAGACTACTCTTGAAATAGGAAGCATATTGTACAATACTTGATCAGTTATGTTGTGGTGAAAATTTATTTTCTTATTAAAAAGGCAATAGTTTAAAAAAGTTGTTTAGTTCTAAAGACTACATTTGAAATCGGAAGCATATTGTAGAATAATTGATCACTTATGGTGTGGTGAGAATTTGCTTGAGGTTGAATGGAAGACGGGTTGATGGTAGTGTCCGGGAATATGTGGTCATAAAATTTAACTTGTCTTGAGATATAAATTTTATTTGTAATCTGATTAAGACAAAAAACAATTGAAATTAAGTCAGAGCAAAGTTCTATATGGACTTGACCCAACATAATAAATGTTTGTATCTAGTGGGATTCGAATTTGAGATCTTGAAATAAGCATACTCTCAAGACCCAAGCCTTCATTATTTGGACAACTCCTAGGAATTACCTAATTAAGACAATGATTGACATATTGCTAATATGTATAACCAATGAAGATTTGTGACTTGGATTGAGGCTAAAGTCCCTGGTTATAGTTTTCTGTTTTGCGAGGGATTACCTCTGACGAATGTTATTTTTTAGTGAGGTGTTTAATCCCGCGCAAAAGTTCCTGATTATAGACAATTTTTCTTGTAGTGATAAAAATGTAACCAATGGAAACATAACAACGGAAAGAATGTAGGTGCGGAGGGTAAGGTTCCATTTGATGAATAATTTTTGAATGATTATTTCTTATTAAAGATAGATGTGGGAAGTTTATTGATGAGGTAAACTTCAATCTATAAGGCATGTGTTCAAAAGGAAAATGGTAGGTTTTCAATGTGAAGAAGGATTTATTAATTTTAACTGAATGTCTATGTCGTCTTTCTACATTAGCATTAAACTTAGGAGTGTCCTAGAAATGTGAGATATGTCATGGTGAGTTAAAAACGGTCTTAGTTTAATAAATTAGCCATCATTATCTAAATACATTGTTGTAATTGGCATATTAAAATACTATTTAACAATGTTTTTGAATTTATAAAATATGAGTGACACAACATATTTATGTGTCAAAGGATAGGCCAAATATAATTTGCAAAATGATCAACTAATACTAAATAATAAGACGTTCCTTGAGATGCAAAACGTGAGCCCTTGTTTTGCTTGTATACAATTTTGTGAGAGTATCTCAAGTTTGTTTGGATATTTTGACATTGCCTAACATTGTGATAATGGTGTGATCTCCTGAAGAGACTATAGCATGTAGCATGAGTTGATCTTTATGCGTCCACTAATTATAGCTAACACGATTTTGCTACATGACATGTGTTTGTTCCATCGATGAAACCATTGAGATCATATCCAATGAATGGAGCATTCATTTGAACATGCCATGTTAGGTAGTTGTTGCTTTTCAGCTTGATGAAACTTTGAGTGCTAAGGACAATGATATACTATGTGTACCAACAACAAAGGTGTTTCTAGTGTTTGTGGATGTTGCTGAAGACGTGATGAGGGATTGGATCAGTTTTGCTTTGAAGCTAAAGAGTGCTCTGATACCATGTGAATATAGCTACAGTATTTGCTTTATTTACTTAACAGAGACAAGGATACACATTAATGTTCCGAGAGGTAGTTAAGTTTTAGTCAACAAATACAATAAATAACTAGTAAGACGTGATTGTTGCATTCGATAACATCAAATGAATACAATTATGATATGAAAGTTCGAATCCGATTAGGTGTTAATAATATTTGTGTAAGGTTCTTTGTCTTTAAATAGAATCTTATTAATGGATGGTAGGATTTGTTCTCTTACTGAATTTTAAGATTTTTTAAAAATTGTAATCTCAAAGTATAAAAGATTTAAATTTCATTGAAAACTTTGTTAAGTGATTAATATTGCCACTTAAAATTTCTCTAATGAATTTGAGATATGGGAAATGCTAACATCTTAGAAGCACTCTTTAAGGCTTTAAAATAGAAAAAAAAATATATATGTATGTAATGCATTGAAAATTAAAATGATTAATTTTTATAAAATATTTAAAAATATTATTCGTAAACTCTCGTAAGGAACAAAGACTCCAATACTAAATTTGTAATGTGTTGAATTTTAATTAGTGTGATACTTTAATAGGTATTAATAGTAAAGCTAAATGGAAACGAGTATTTAGCCCTGGTTCAATTTTAGTAGTGGGATTTCTTTATATTTTTTTATAATATGATATTCTAAAATACTTATAAAATAAACAATTTTTTAAAAAAATTATTGATTTAATTTTTAATTTTCTTTACCATTTCTCAACATTTACAAAAAAAAAATAGAACTTTGAATTGAGAAGAAAGTCAAATGCACGTTTAGATTATTTAAAATGACAAGTAAAATTAATTTTATACTAATTTTTTAAATATTTTTTTAATTATTTAAAAAATTTAGTTATTTTTTCTAAGATATAAACTATTAATAAAATGTTGTTAATTTTTGCATTAGAAACATAACAAATATAAAACACATTCATATCAATATTCTAAAAAAATTCTGCATTATCCTTAAATAAATAAACTATGTGAGTGGATCTTGCTCCCACAAAGATCCTCAAAAGAAGCTGACAAATGTCTTGATCATCGTGTCATGTGTAGGAGGTGTTTACAAATTTTTTAACTCATGATGACTTTTATAATAGGCATAATATGATTTAATGGATATAACTAATGGCATTTTAAAATAATATTTATAAGGTTGTGATTTACTAGTAATTGATCTCCATTAAAACGAATATGAATAGTATACGAAAATGAAGAGAATGGTATTACAGTAGTTAGCAAGATGTTAAGGGAAATGATTCACTACTTTTAAATCTTGATATCGTTAGTCACAATGTCTATATCTCTTTTAACTATTTATTCTCTCTCATTTTAATATTTTTTAACCATTCATCTATCTTATAATATACACCAAAGGCACCAAGTCACCAAATAAAAAAGAGGCAGCCAACCCTCTAGGACCAGCACCAAGCTTGAGCGACTGGGCAAGTTTAGGGAGAGGAAAGGCATGGTGCCTTAATTAAACCTTGGTTGGTTTACACTCCCAGCATGCACGTATTTAACTGTATTATTTTCTAAGGTTTTAATCGACTATATAATTTACAGTCAAATCCAAAATACTAGTCCATTGAATGAGAAAGCGTCGTAACTTAAGATCTACATTGGACACTTTAATCTAAGTTTCCTAACATTGTCGGCTGCTTTACGAACCGATGTCCACATCCACTTTTATTCTATAGGCATTGACCAGACGACAGTCCTTTTCTTTTGGTGGAATACCTTAATCCAACCAACCTATATGTCTTCGAATACTGAATAGCAGTAAAGTAGTGAAAGTTAGGCTACTTAATAATATGGCAATAAAAAGGTAATACAAAAAAAATAGGATGCTAACAATGCTATATACTAGTAAAATCCATTTTGCCAAGTCATATATCACACAAGGGACGAATATACATTTGAGTAAATTTAATTTGAATATCCCAAAGATTTGTTGAGTAAAATGAACAAAAGCCTTCAAACTATACTTCTAACAAACACAAGAGAGCGAAAATTACATACACAACATCAACATTGAAAAAGAGAAACCAAGTCACTTAACGGGGTACTCTTTTCCGGCTTAGTATCTCCTGTTCTTTTAGTCGATGTTGAAACCTTGCAAGGCGAGCCTGTAGACTTACAAGACTAGCTTCTTTGCGAGAAAGCACAAAACTCAGCTGGGTTACGTAGTTGTCAATAAGACTTCCTGGCTGGTCCACTTCTGCTAATAGTTTCATTTCCTGATAACCAAAACCAATACAAGATGAGCACCAACAAACAACTATAGTCTGCAAGCAGAAAGTTCAAATTTTTTACCATCACGTAGAAACTGAGCAAACAAATACATATAGTCAATAGATGCAGTGGAAACTTTGGATCTATTTGGTTAAAGAAAATAGTTTATGTATCTATTTTTAAAGTTAGAATATGCTTTTGCTCACTTATTTATCTTATAACCAATGTTTATTCTGGTCATTTTTCTTTACAATGATTCATTTTAGTAACGTTTGTGTAAGTTATACAAATATGTCATTTTGACCTTTTCCAACGTCGATAACTTTATTACTACAATGCAAGACACATTAATATAACTTACAGAATACAACGGAAGACCAAAAAGGCTATTTTAAGAGTAAGCTAAAAGGACAAGTGATTTTTTCAAAGATAGAAACCAAAATGAAAAAAGATAAAGAATCAAAAGTAAGTTTTAACCTATTTTTAATTATGAAAAAGATTATCTTGATTTTCCTTTATTTGTTGTTTCCAGATATTTGTATAGGAAACAATTAAAAAAATTGTAATAACTCACTTCACGGACAATCTCCATTGTGTCCTCAATTTCTTTCCTATGAGCAGCAATTAGTGCTTCTTCCTCCTGCAGATGTATTACAAAGAAGTTAAACTGCTGCCACAAATGAGTTTAACAATCAATTGAAAACATGTATAAATGACAGTTCTAAATATTTTGCCAAACCTCAAGAACAGCACTGTTATTCACATCAGGAGAGGATTCTGTTTCAGGCTGCCTGGATCCAGTGGTAACTGTGTTAAAACTCCCCGTGCTTTGCTGCTTGGAGCTTGTGATGAAATGATCAGAACCATTGGCATCCCTTTTTGGCCAGTTCAAGGATCTTTCAGGTTTCTCCTCCTTGGTCCCTTTTCTGCGCGGGGGAGACACCTTTAGTACTTTCTCATCCGCATCATTTTGGGAATAAGGGTTCATCTTTTGACTAGTCACACTCTTCACTTCAAGCCTGTTCCTGTCCATTGAGACAGATGGCAAACCTTTCTCCTCTCGCCCGTTGAATAAAAAACTGGAAGAAAAACTCGATGGTTGCTTGTCAACATCAGCAGCAGAGCTGTATAAAGAGGGTTCCTTCTCGATAACTTTCCTGCCCGTATCCACTGTTCTGACCTGTTGACGTTGATCATAAAAATCATCGGCACAAGCACTATCTGGAAGGGACGATGTGGATAAAACCTCTTTATTTGACTGTGGTACTGGATTTGGGGCCTGGTCCTTTCTAGAATTTCCACTTTTGGACAGACTCTTGACTCTGTTCACATTATGATGAAAACAATTAATATCTACAAACATGCATGTGCACAGAGAATGGGACTCCCGGTTATGAACCTAATGTCAAACTCACAATAGAGGAACACATACCGATCAGCATATCTCAAGGTATTGAGTGTGTGTTCACAAGATCCCGCATTTGGAGATATACAAGAGATCATGACAGTCTTTGAATTGCCAACGAAAGAGTCACGGAGTACTTCCGTAAGTTTACTTCCGCGAAAAGGAATATGGATCTGGTCATTGTCCAAAGCTCGAATGCACTCTTTCAAAGCTAAAAGACTCTTGTTGATTTCTGCTCCTTCAATCCTATTATAATTATTACACAAATTAGCAAAAAAGTGAAGAGACTTTTTACTATATGATCAGGTGTGTAATCTGAACAAGAAAGATGCCATGGGACAGGAACGCAAGGAACTCGAGGAAGCATTGCTTTATCAAACCAAGTTCGCAGCAGTTATAAGAAAATATAATTCTAAAACTTAGACAACAAATAATTTGTTCAATGAAGTATCCCTAGGTTTATTAGATTTTAAATCTAGTTTCGACTTCAAAATAATAACCAAAAACTAAGACTGAAAAGCTAAGATGCAAATATATAAAATATCAATTTTATGATATGCTCAATAGTATAATATATAAAAAAAATACAGTCTCTACAGAAAAAACATAAAATAAGTTGTTCCATCTCATTTTTGGTTAAGACAGAGAGCAAACAAATTAAAACGAAAAGAAAAGGAGATCTCTTAAACACTTCTAAACAAATTTACAATATTCAAACATGACATTATGCTAGTAAGTAAAAAGTAATTACTACAATAAGGTTATCAACAAAAATCTTAACATGCATAAAAGTACCTTGTCTGACGGTCATTGTCGGTAGTGTCAGCACCTCTTTCACTTCCAGCAAGATCAATGAAAGAAATCTTCCCTACAACCTTCCCACTTTTTGTCTCATTTTCATCATTCTTTCTCCTGCTCTCTTTTACTTCATTGTGCCTCTTTACAACCAGTTGTAAGATAGCATGTGACCTGGAGGACTCCTCATTTGCGCCAGTGGATCCTGTACTTCTTGCTGCATTCCCTTTTTCGATGAATTCTTTGACAATCTGTACATCAGAAACTTCAAATTCTTGTAGTCCTACAATACAAACTTGCTGCCGTCCATCCTCTCTCATTAAGAGTTTCCTATTCATAAAGTAGTGTAACCACTCAGCAATCTATTGAC
Source organism: Lathyrus oleraceus (assembly GCF_024323335.1). Taxonomy (NCBI): domain Eukaryota; kingdom Viridiplantae; phylum Streptophyta; class Magnoliopsida; order Fabales; family Fabaceae; genus Lathyrus; species Lathyrus oleraceus. The sequence goes on from NC_066582.1 coordinate 56,411,237, forward strand.
GAATATAATATACAGGTTAATACACTTGGCAAGCACTGCAAATGCATGCTAATTTGGACAAATGGATGTGCCAACTCAAAAAAAAACAATAGAAGTCATGCTAGACTAGATAAAGGATGAAGTTAGCACTGCTTCGGCAATCCAGAGGAATACATTAGTGCGTTGTCCATGGGCCATTTTAAGTGGACTGGCTGTAACAGACACTCTTGTGTAGCAATTTCTCATGCTGATAGAAGCAAACATTAAAAACACAACCTTCCAGTTAAGGCCCAGATCATAAATATAAAACATACATGCCAAATGAAAGAACAATAAAAATCATGCTAGACTAGATAAAGGATGAAATTAGCACTGCTTGGGAAATCCAGAGGAATGCATTAGTGCGTTGTCCATGGGTCATTTTAAGTGGACTGACTGTAACAGACACTCTTGTGTAGGAATTTCTCATGCTGATAGAAGCAAACATTAAAAACACAACCTTCCAGTTAAGGCCCAGACCATAAATACAACATACATGCCAAATGAAAGAAACTAAATGCCTGAAGAACATATAGAATTGCAACACCGAATTCATGGATTTAAAACCTTAGTCCTAACACTAACACACACACAACACACCCTGTATTCTTTAGGAAAGGAATACCTACTTCCTGTCACCAAGAAGATCATACAATTTTCCACCATATATCTCAAAGTAGCTAAGCCACAATTTAAATTTCTGATTTCGGTAAACTGGTCGATGCAACTGTCTAACAAGGTCATTCGCAGCTCTGAGTGGTAATGGTTGCATTGTAAATGTTTTGCCACTTCCTGAAAGTCAAACACAATTAGCAAAAGCATCACAGTAATGAATAAAGGTGTTGGCAATACAAAGAATAAAGCAGCAGCAATGGAACATCAATGGACAACTTAATGTTGTGACAACAGCAGTTCGATTTGTATTCAACTTTTAATTTCCATTACTTGTATGGTTGCATCTATCACGTGAAATAACTATCGTAAGCCAAGGCCACTGATAGCCTCCAAACTCTAGCCAGTCACTATAAAATGAATATGTTATCATAACTTTGAGATGTTAAATATACTGAGCTCATTCCCATATTTCACTAAAATACCAAGGAACAACTCTACACAGGTAGGAAAAAAAGAAGAGCTTAATCTCTATCCTTTCCTTCTCCAGCCGGGCTTAGTATCTCCTGTTCTTTTATAAAGCTAAAAAGTTTGGAATGTGTAATTGGGTGATGCTCATCATTTAGTACAAGTATAATATAAACAAAACATGTAGCTTTGATCTTCTCACCTGTCTGACCATATGCAAAACAGGTAGCTTTTGTCCTTTCGAAAATTGTAGGAATAATAGGTTCTACTGTAACTCGATATACCTATTATCGCAAAGCAGACATGCCTTAAATTAGCAACAAAGATAAAGAGAGGCAAGCAATTGATTCTATAAACAACTACAGAAAGGGGGGAATCAATTTTTGATAAGGAGCTTCCTTACTTCATCATTGGTAACATTCTCATCAATAACAGCATCAAAACAAAATTCGTGCTTCTCGACATAAGCTGTCAAATCAACCTTTTCATCATAGGACAGACAATTAGATTTCGAAAGGAAAATAAATATAAAAATTGGAAATAGAACCCAATATTGAGTCAGAGGTAATTCAACCTTTGAATTAATATCGTTATAAATAAATGGTAAACATAGTGCTTGACTCCAACATCAACAAACCTTCACTTTAGGCTCATGGACAGTCAAATATGCATTGTCGTAAACCGTTACAACATCATCCTCCTTCTTAGCAAGCTCCTTTTTATTTAAAGGTCGTTTGCGTACCTAAAATATGCATTAAGAGAAGAAAAAAAACATTTTATTTTTTCTTGGAGTAATTATAAATAAAACCTCCCACAATGCTAATGAATCCAAAAGTGCATGTTAATCAAAGAAAAACAAGGTTAAAATGCTTATTTGCATTAAAATGTAGGAACCAATAATGCACCCATTCCATGTTATTTTCCAAATGATGATTGTTTTAGTGCAATTCTTACTCTAGTTTGGGAAAATTCATGATTAGAGGGAGAATAGGTGGTGGTATATAATTCAGTAACCAAGTATAACTATGACGTCGCAGGAGAACTATATCTTTCTACATGCTTCAACACCAAAGTATGAATTTATTGATGTATGTATAGATTACTGGAATACATAAAACATTGACGTACCACAACTTTTATCTTAGCAACGTTATTTTCTCTTGTATTACTGTCTTTTTCATGCACTGTTAAAAAATGTGACGCATCAGCAATTGCTTCTCCTGCTTCCTGCTTGCTGCTGACTGAGTTGAAGTCGTCTTCGAATTCTCTGGTACCTCCAGGCATAAAGGGTGATGGCTCAAAGGGTTCTGAGATAACATGCTGAAAAGAGTAAATAGATCAGAGGCAAATGAAACAAATGCAAACGAAGACACCTGTACTACTTTATGCAAGTTAGGGAAAATGAAGCAACAAAAGGGATGGATGAAATTAATCAAACACAATGAAAAAGTTTGAAGCAGAATCACTATAGGTTAAAGGTCAAGAATATTCAAACCCAAGACTATTGTTCAAACCGTTGCTTATATAATTGAGAAGACTGTCAAAATAGCGGCACATTAAGTCATCATACCTCAGACAAAAGCTCTGTATCATCCATAGCATGAAGATCCATAAGACCGGCTCCAAAATCCCCCCTAAAGTCAGGAGAATAAAACCCATCTGATACAGCCACTCCACCTAAAGTTTGGGAAGTGGGTGTATATGGTTCTGAACCAGATTCCCCATTAAAATTGAGACCTCTCATCAACTTAAAAAGCCTCTGTTTTTCTTCCGCAGACTGTGCTCCATAACCCTATGATAATGACAATATCATGTTTATCTAAGTCATTACTTAAACAACTACCATATCATAAACAATTACATGGAAAATAAACAACATTTCACATGTTCAACCAAAACTAATACCACAGTAAAAGAAGCTTCTTATTTACCAAGTACACATTTGTATCCCTCTAAAAATATACAAGATTGATTTAGGTCAATGGTGCAAAATTTCTAGTAATGCAAAACTCATACAAATCATGAAAGGCATTAAAGTACACTACACATAAAACTAGTATCCCTTATCTGGTAGATACAGCATAAGCATAAGGCATTGCCTTCAGCATGAAAATTAAGGAAAACAGCAAGCCAGAGGAAGAAATACGTCGATAATTCTTCAAAACAAGACACAACTGCAATTAGAATCTAAAGGAGTTGTTATCAATGGAAGAGATCCCGGTGATAATACCACAGTCAAAGAAAGCTTCTGGTTATGCAAAATTTCTAGTTATGCAAACTCATCCAAATCATGAAAGGCATTAGAGTACATACAAACCTAGTATCCCATAACTGGTAGGTATGGTATAAGGCATTCACTTCAGCATAGAATTAAGGAAAACAGAAAGCCAGGGAGAGAAAAAAAATTGATAATTCTTCAAAACATGGCAATACTGCAAATAAGAACCTAAAGGAGGTGTTATCAATGGAAGAGGCGGCAGTGATAATACCTGCATAAGAAGGTTGGGGAGAAGCCGTTGATCAATTGCATTTGAAGCCAACGGAGAGGCCAGATGCTGTAAGCCGGCAGATTGCAACCAGCGTGCCATAACAGCATCGCCGGCATCGGTTGCAGTCCCTGCCGCTGCACCGTGCAAGGGTACAGCGCCGGCGTGGTCATACAGAGCAGCCGCGGCAGCATTGCTCTGATGCATCTGGCCGCCCATGTGGCGCTGTGACCGTCTTTGGGGCGCCAATTTTCAAGATCTGTTTACACACGCTTCTCACAAATCACACACGCGTTAGAAATGAAAATTAAAACTCATAATCATCGCATTAACAATAATAATAATGATATTAATAATAATTAATAAATTACCAAAAATTAAATAACGAAAAGAAAAAGATGGTGATGAAAAAGAGGGGAATAAATAAATACTCACGATGAGGGGAGAATTGGAATCCGAAGAAGAACATGAACAACGTAGCGAATCCAAAATCGGCGAAAAGTGGAATCGAAGTGAAGAAATGAAGGATGGAGAAGAGAATCGAGATCGGTGGTTTGAAATGATGAACGAATGCGATTTTCAGATCTGAAAGTGGAAGAGAAAAGCAAAAGCAAAAGCGAAACCCTGGAAGAATGGGAAAGTAAGCGTTTGCTTGGAATATCCCTTTCCGTTTGTATTGTTAAATTGTTAATAGTGTGTGCGTTTGAGTGAAGAAAATGATGAATGATGATGGCAGATAGAGAAGATGAGAGAGAAGCGACAGCGATAACAAAGAGAAGGAAGTAGGCGTCGGAATGTGATATACTTTGTGAATGACAAGATACTGGAAATGGAAACTTTTTAGATATACTTCAATAATAAACCAGTAAAAAGAAGATAACAATAAAATAATAATAATAATAATAGGTTTATTTTCAAAAAAAAAAATATTAAAACGGCTACACTGAATCAAGTGTTTTTTTCCTTTAAAGAAAACTTATTTATTCAAGTTTTAAAATATTATTTAAGATGCAAATATTTATTCAAATTTTTAAAATAAAAGTCAAACTTCTTTTAATATCTGACGTCTATGATTAACTGACGGTGTAAAATCCTTTTACACTGTCAGTGTATTTCAATTAATCTCTTAGTAAATAATTATTTTAAAATAAATATTATATCATATTTGATCTTAGTTTCTAAAATACTATACATAGGTCTTATTATTGATTGACACTGTAAAAATATCGGTACATATTTCTTTTTCTCATCATTAAAAAGTTTTAAAATGTAAATATGATAATGTAAAATAATTTATAATATTAGTGCATTATCTTTTTATTTTTCTTTTAAAAAAGAAAAAGGATGATTGTGTAAATTAATTTTATACTATCACCTAATAACACTCAATTAGTTATTTTAAAAAATATTATGAATAGATTTAGTTTAATTATAATTATTGAAATGAGTGGTTAACACTAAAGAAAAATATTTAATTGATAGAATATATTAGTTATCATTTATATTTTTAATTTAATTTCATTTATTTATTTCAATTGAATTTTTTAACTAATATTATGTATATAATGCTTTTAATGTTGATAGATATAGTTTTATAGAATATTATACTTTTATTTTATGACTATGAAAAAATATTTGAAGTGTTATTTAAATAATAAGAGTTTAGTTGAATCCTCATCTTTAAATAATAAGTAGTATTATTTTATTTTTGATCAAATAGGATAAATAGTATAGTGATTAGAATAAGAATAAGTCTGGTGACGGGGTTTGAACTCACATCTATGTTCTCGATATTCTTGCACAACTATCAACTAAGTTAGCTTAACGGAACCATAATAAATATTATTTTAATTAATATAAAAATGATCTTTTTTAAATTTTTTTATAAAAATAAATTTGTAAAGAAATTAAATAATAATATGGGCTATGGTGAATATGCCCTCTCTTTTGTGAGAAAATTCAAGCAAAATGATATACCTTCGTTTTTGTAAGGGAAAAGATCCATATACCCTAGTTTTTATCACGAATAGACACATATGCCCTCACTTTTATAGTCAAAAGACAAACATATATATATATATATATATATATATATATATATATATATATATATATATATATATATATATATATATATATATATATATATATATATATATATATATACTCATTATTTATCTTGAAAAGACAAAATTATTCTCCTTCTTCCCCTTCGTTTATCCACTTATCTAGTGCATCCAAAGTCCAAATCATTATTTCAAAGCTCTCAACCCAAACACCATTATCAATCTCGAAAAATGAGGAATTAATCTATAAGAAAACTTTAATTTATTTTGTTTTTCTATTTATTTATTCATTAAAGGATGGTGTTGTTAATGTTTGATTTTAGTTATGTTGTTAATGTTTGATTCTTTAAATTTGGAGAAATCAATATTGCAATACAAGAATCATATATGCAAAAGTTAATTTTTTTCATCTGTGTGTTAACATTTTATGTTTAAAAACATGAAAGAATCTAAAAATGGATGAAGATGTAAATGGGAACCTATAAAATGGATGAAGATGATTGCATGAACCAAGGGCGTGCAAATCATATATATAATCCCAGAACATGGCTATTATTCGCCCACTTATAAAAATGTGGGAAATGACGTGTCTTTGACTCTCGTAATGGAATGGGAGGTAGTCAAAGAAGTAAGACAGATTCTCCAGAATCATAAGGTCCCTAATTGTCATACCTTAACTTTGTCCAGTCGTTTTAAATTTCCAGGCAATTAGTTTTATTTTGTTTTGTCCATAATAAAATTTTGGTTTTACAAACAGACCGGTTGAATCGATTTTTTTACCTCGCGTAAAATAAGTGAACGGTGTTTTCAGATTTAGGCCTACAATTGTCTGTTTTATTGATCTACATTATGCGTAGTTTTATCTGGAATGCTCATTTTATATTTTTACATATGTGCGTGTTCATATTTTGATCAGTTTGAACCTTTTCATCTGGGTAATTTTAACTGCAAGATTTGACCAGCGACTGTCTGTTTTACAAAACTATATTCACGTAAACTATTTTAGTGCATTCATTTTGCTTTTTCGCATATTCGCACGTCTGCGTTTTGCTCAATTTATTTGCTTTTTATTTCATTTTTTGTCAAAATAAATTATATTAAAATAAATAGATATGTAAATAAAATAATTGAGTTTGATATACTAATTTTTGTTGATTCTATTTCATCTCATTTTTATCACTCATTTTAGCATACAAAATATCTAAGGGTATTATGGAAATTAAAAAAATTTTGAAAACCCTATGTGAATGATATTTAAACTAACATTGAGCCTTGGAAAAAATAGTAGTTTCCTCATATCTCTCAGTCGTTCTAATTTCTCTCTCTCTCTCTCTCTCTCTCTCTCTCTCTCTCTCTCTCTCTCTCTCTCTCTCTCTCTCTCTCTCTCCCTCCCTCACACACACACAGCAATTCAAATAACAAATTTATAAAAAAATCAAAAATAGGAAAGAGTGATGTGCGCAGACTTACAAAGGGAAAAAAGTGGAAGAAGATAATCTTATTCTTCATTCATCTTATTGTTGTTCACAAAATCACTTCCACAAAATATTATTCATCCCTCGCCCTCACACCAAACAAACTTTATTTCTTTCACAAAAACCTCAACATCTCACCGCCATTGTACACTCACACCCTTTTCCTCATCACTTCAATTTTGGCCACCCTTGCATATATCACTCCACATATCATGCAACACCTTTTCCATTGCACCACCATGCAAAGCCCAACCGCCTCCTTAAACTCTCTCGTCAGCGTCATCTTCTCACAAACAACAACATTTCAGCCACATAAAACCTTCTTACTCCCCCGTCTCTCTTTTTTCATCTACTCCGACTACCCCAAAACTTTTTGTCACCAAATAACACTACATGACTAATACACTCCTCAAACGCTCTTCCACGTTCATCAACAACATTTCACACCATTAGATTCCTCTCTCTACCGTGAATCCAACATAATTGTCGCCACTCAACCACCACATGCAACCTCACCACAAAATCGTCGGTCCTTTCAGAGATGTTACAGTCGTCCAACACTTTCACTCTTCGATCGCACTTCTCACCACTACAATGACAACATAAATGCATCAGCAACACAAGCATTACGCTTTAATTTCATTTCTATGAATATTTCGTTGTGGTGTGTAAGGTTATTTTGTTGTGGTATTTGAGATCATTTATGTTGATGATTCGATGTTAAGAGTTATTTGTTTCATATTTTGATTACGTGTGTTTTTCGTGTCGAATTTTTTTTCTTAACTATATGTTGGACTTTTGTTAGTTTTTATCATTGTAATAAATTTGTAATCATGTAAGTAATGCAAGATTGTGTGTGTTGTTTTTATTTTTGTTGTGTTGAGATCGAATATGTATCGTTATGTACATTCGACATGATCTGTGTGATGTAACTCTACTGGTTTTTTATTTTTGATATGATATGTTGATGCATATACATGTTGTTTGGTCACGTTATGCGTTGAGTTTCACATGATACATTAGGTTACGTTGAATTTCATTTCGTTATGTTAACTCGATATGTGTGTTACATTTTGAATGCTTTTTCTTTATTCGATTTCGATATATGCGTGTTGGTTATGATTTTGGTATACGTGTTAATTTTTCGACATTTTGTTGTGTTGCTTTCGTGTGTTACGTTTCATGTATTCACTTTGCGGTTTCGTTGCTAATGTTATATTTCGCTTCATGTCTCGTCACGCATATTGGCTTTTTGTCGCAATCTGCGCGTTACAATTTTGTTGTGTTATCTCAATTAGCATGTTAACTTTTGCAATGTTAGAATTCAAGCCCTCGCATCAGAATTTGCGTTCACACGTTACAACTCGCGACCTAGCGTTATAATTTATGGCCTTGGGTTCCAATTCGCGCGTTAACTTCCGTGGTGTTGGAATTTGCATCCTCTCGTAGGAACTCGCGATCTCGCATTAGAATTTGTGGCCTTGTGTTAAATTTTGTGGCATTGGAATTTGCGACCTTGCATTAGAACTCGCGGTATCGGGCTATAATTTGCGTCTTTATGTTTTACCTTTACGTACGTTAACTCATTTCGTGCATTGTGTTACCTTTTCGATTATTTTTTCGTGACATTTCATCAAGCTTATTTTCACGAGTAAAATCGTTTATTTTCACAATTTACCTTAAAATGTTTTCAAACTTAATAAAAATCTTTTTATTAATAAAATCGATTGAAAAAAGGAAGGGGTGCACATACTTCTATTCCTCAAATAAGTGAGTGGTTGGCACACGCTATATTGCTCGAATATTCATCTTTTGAATAAAATACCTTAATCAAACTTGGATGGAAAAAATAGAATGGGGGATGCACATCCTTCTGTTCCTCGAATAAACAAGTGGGAGGTGCACGCCTTATTGCTACAAATATTCCTTTTCTGCCAATAATTTTCAAAATTACAAACTCTGACGAAAAGGGAATAAAAGGTTAACATATTTCTACTCCTCGAATAAACGAATGGTTGGCGTACACTTCACTGCTGGAGCATTCGTTGTTCGCCTAAAAGCAATCAAATCATGTTTTTTCGCCCCCGCGCCATCGAAAACCTTTTCACAAATGAACAATGATGTATCCATTCTATCACAATACAAAAAATCGCTTAAACCTCCTTTGCGCGGGCATATGAGCAATGATAACCGCTAGAATGAGACCTAAACATTCGCTCACTAAAATAAACTAACAAATGTATGGTTTTCTATCAAGAACTATGTAGATTCGAGTTCCTCATCGCACCTCGGGACACGTAAGAGTAAAATTCAATGTCTCGTCAAACGCTATAATAAAAAACTCAAAAAATCTTTGTCTTGCCCATAACTACGTAGCTTTGAATTCCCCATTGCACCTCGAGATACGTAGGAGTGAGATTCAACGTCTTGTCAAGCGTTATAATAAAAAAGAACCCAAAAATATCTTCTTTTTTTTCAAAAACTATGTAGCATTAAATTCTTTATCGCACCTGAGGAAACGTAGGAGTCAGACTCGCAAACTTGTCAAGCACCCTAACAAAAAAACTCTTTTGCGCCCTTTTCTTTTTTCCTTTTCAACCTTTTAATAATCAGAACAAAATAATAAATATAAGCTAACATTCTATTTGCAAAATTAACTAAATAGTTTTTGTTGAGTACAACGGATGTGAGGGGTGCTAATATCGTCCCCTTGCATAATTGACTCTCAAATCAGAATTTGGTTGTGACGACCATTTTCTTTTTCTTTTAAGGATTTTATCCATATGTTCCTTTTTCTTCTGGAATAAATAAATTTCGATGGCGACTTTGTTATCCTCGCGAGCGAGCGAACACTGGTGATCATTTTTCGCACCGCGACAGCAGGGGAAAACTTTTCAGCTAAAGAGTTAAGCCTAATGTTATTTTGATTTGTGATGAACGTTAACTTTGTTAGTTTGCTTTTTTTCTATCTTCTTTTATCTATCTTATCATGACAATTCACATGTATCAAGTTCCAAGTCATGCAATGCAGCACATACGCAATCCATATATAGCCACACAATCAACATAAGCATAAAACTAGATGTTATGCATTCATCATGACAATGCATCCAATGCAAAATCTAAACCAAACAATATAATATCATATAACCATCCCTACCATTCAAACATACATATCTCAATCCAAGCATACATATATATCTCAAACAACTAATAACCAATCATTTAAACCATTGCCCAACTGTCAAGTCAGTTAGCAAACTCTAAACCTGCTAACCAACTTCCCTAATTTCCATAACCACCTGCCCTAATCAATTAACTAACCATTAACTAACTTAATTCTAACTAAACCACTAATCAATATAACTAACCATCCAAACTAAACTAACTTCCTAACTGTCAAAGTCAATTGACAATCTCATAACTAACTATAATTGTCCAATGCCAGGTGTCCCACAATAATTACCAAATAGGTCCTACTTTGAATTTTCCTCCAAACTAGTTTAAACCTCTAACTAATTCCAAACTACCAAACAAAAACACATTGCCTTCAATTTTTACACTAAAAAAAGTTCAAAAGAAACACATTCCCACTCAAATCTTCTTCACTCAGCAAAACCAAAACTTAACCAACTTTAGATTTTATTTATAGTCATTGACTAAAATGGCACTTGGATCACTATCCAAGGGCCCCAAATCCACAAACATCATCATCTATTACTTAACAAAAATTCAAGAAAAAAGTCAAAAGGAATAATAAGGAAGAAGAAATAGATTAATCAAGGGATTGGGAAAATACATACCCGAAGTTTGCTTTGGAGTCCCCTCTTTGGGTTTCTATCTTATTCATCATCATCTCCAAATACCTCTACAACCTTGATCGGAACAGTCCTCTATTCCGTTTGTGGGTGGCTCTTCCCCTCAATCCTTTTTTCTTTGTTCTCATTTTGTTACCATGTTATGGATTGAGCTTGTCTGAGTAAGAACCCTAAGGTTGTTGCTCAATTCCTTGAAGCAATGTCATTTAATTTTTATTAAAGAATTTAGGTTTTATGGTGTTTAGGGGTATCTGAAGGTTTTTCTTGTTTGGTTGGGATACTCATTGATCGCTATATTCACAAGTGCATGAATTGCGTTAGAGTAATATAAAAGAATATCGATCCCACAGAGACCAAATCGTCAATCTATCGGTTACTATTATTACGATGTTTATCTAAGGCGGTACAAGTGAGATATTGATGTCACAAAATAACAGTAAATAAAGAAAATGATAAATACAGTGCAGATAAAGATAGGCTTGAATGTATTTCACGTCAGTTAAATGATGCTTCGATTGTCTAAATAGAACTACTTATGGGGCAATATTTTATACTCTTGAAAAGAATCCATTTAACAGGAACTGCCGCTTTCGCGTATTCAGAACCGAGTTTACCCTTAAATTAAGGCCTTTTATTGTCACTTATAAAAGGTGCGCAGAACGCTAAAGTAGTAAACCTATTTTTAAGAAATAAGACTCGTAAGCTTAGTTGAAAAGTGATTTTGATTCAGAAAGTTTACCCAATGAGTTTCCTAATTTTAAATCTATCAACGCGTCCGAAAACAATTTCAAAAATCATTTTTCCTTAAAGTGATAAAAATTCCTAGTTAACTAAGCCAGGGTGCTTTCGCACTCCTTGAGTAGTTAAAATCAACCAAGTTTGTTTCAGAAAACTCAAATTAAAAATCAAAACAGCCCTTAAAGCATTTCTACAGATGTAATATGTGAAACATCTCTTTAACCGCGATCCTTACATTCTAACCTTTGAAAGATTTAGCCAAACATGGTGATACAAACAAATACAACGATATTGAACATGATGAAAAGAAGTTTAGAATGTAAGGTGTGAAGAACAAGTAAAGCGCGTAAAACAATTAAAACGAGCAATAAAGATAATGGCGAGAAAATTAAATAAAGTAAAGATAATGGTAGGAAATTAAATAAAGTAAGGCATGGCAAGTAAAATAAAAAGGCGATTAAATTAGAACCTACTCCAAAATGAGGCTTTAAATCTGGTACAAGAAAGTAAATAAACCTTTGACTTTGAAAATAAAGACGACAGCAAAATCAAAGTGCTCCAACTCAATTTTACTAAGGTGCGATAACCCCTGGATGTAACGAATTACCGCTTTTACAGATGATAATATAGTCTTAGTGTTGTAAACTAAGTTGGATGATTTGGAAATGAACTAGAACGACCTATTTATAGAGGAACTCAACAGCATGTAAAGACCAGAATGCCCTTCAACTTCTCTTTAGTGGGAATGTGAAATGCAAAGGTGGCGCCCGTCACCCCTTCATGGCGCCTGCTTGTAGCGGGAAATTCATGATCATCAAGCTATTGACAAGCTAGAGATCAATTAACAAGAGTCGCCATCGCGCTTTTATTGTTTCCAAGGGAAAAGGGAAAAAGTACAAACAAAACCCAAAAGGTAAGAAGTTTTCAAATAAAAACTAATAAAAGTCAGAGATCACGGGTAAGGGGGTTGGTTACACAAAGGGAAGGTGTTAGCACCCAAAGTGTCCTAGGTACTCCTAGGGAGCCCTTTTTGTGTGCATACGTATTTTGTACAGAGTGATGTTTACAAACAAATAGAATGAGGGGATGAGAAAAGAATTCATTAATTATATTTTTGTGTTTAACAAGACCTTCGGTCTTGTGCCTACGTACCAACATATAAATGAGGGATCAAAACCTCGTAGTTTGTGCTATAAATTTCAAAGTGAATGCATTGATTTTAACAAAATTTAAGTTTGAAAGGCACAAAGGTCTAAAGTGGTTTGAATGAGTTAGTTCTTTTTGGCTTTTTGAAAGTTTAAGTCAAGTATAGTTAAGTCTATTTACAAGTTTGATTTAAGAAAAGAAGTTTAAAAATGCAATGGCATAAGGCCAAAGTTTCTATCTTTTTTGAAAGTGGTCAAAGTTTAGAACAAAAGTAGTTCACACAAAGAAGGTTTTGAAAATGGAGGGAGAGATTTTGAAATTAAAGAAATGGGGAGAATATGAAGAGACTACCCTACGTACAAAATTTAAAAGTTTAAAGTTGAAAAGATCTGACCAAATGGGTAGCAATCCAATAGACAAGTATGTCAATAGAAACCCAGAATTTCCTTGGACTTTTAGAATCAAGCAACATATAAATGCACAATTATATCAATCTTGAAGAGCAAGGCATCAAATAAAGATGGCCTCATTGTAGCACCTCAAATTTTCACCTATCATTGTACATACATTCTCATATTAGGTCATAACATAACATGGTCCACTGCATAACATTGCATTGTCCTATTTGCCTCAAGTGCAAGCCAATCAAGAGAATTAGGTCAAACTGGTCAGGAGATCAGTCAGTCAAGCAAGCAAGTGCATTTCTCAAGGAGCCAAGGCCCTAGGGTTGGTCCAACATGTTCACATGACCTAAGGGTCATTTTGAAGTGTTTTGGTCAAGGATTGGATGTTCAGAAGTCATCAGTCAATGCACAGTTTGCCAGAAACCCTAAAAAGTCAAACTTGGTCAACTGTGTCTGATTTTATGGTTTTGATGGTTGGATTTGGTTTGAGAGAGCTTATTCATGTCCAAATGGGCCTCATATATCATGTCAAACACCATCATGGAAGAATTTGAAGCCAGATCAGAAATTTCCAAAAATAGAAACTGGACCTGTAATTGAAACCAGCCAAAAATGGAAAGTCTTGATCCTCAAACTTACATCATGATACAAGCTTCAAATGAATTTTTGCCCAACATGAAAGTTGAAGATCTTGTTCTCCCATTTCCAAAAAGTCCAAGAACACTCAATTCCCATCTATGGTTGGCAAGTTATGATCAAATCATTTTCAGAAATTTTTGAACTTCAAAAGGCCATATCTCTCAAACCATTTGGCCAAATTTGGTGGGGTTTTTTCCAACAAGTCACATTTGACCTCCTCTTTCCAAAAATGTAACCATCACTCACCAAAACATCATAGATCAAAATGGCATTTTTTGACTTACTTGAATTAATTTCAAGTGAAGTAAAATTTTGACCTTTTAAAATAACCATTTGTAATCACTTTGGCCATTGGAATATGTTCAGAAATGACATTTGAGACTTGTTGGAGGCCCATTTTCGTGCAGTACACACACCCATCCCCAACTTGCTTGAAAATTGGCAAAAAATACACTTTTCACCAACTCCATTCCACATTTTCATGAACCTTGATCAGTACCATTAAACAGGGTATATATTCATCATTTTATCTCTGAAACAAACCCTAGCAGCCATCAATCACCAACAGAAAACTCATTCTCTCAACAGATCTCATTTTCTCATTTTGCATTTTTCTGGCCAAAACTTCCAAAGAACCACGAGCCATCTTGTTTGTTTTATCATCTACCATCAATCTTGAGACCATGGCAAGCTTCATTTTCCTGCTGTAACAGCATCTTCATGTTCTGTTTTACCAAGCACACATCAATGGTGAAATTCGATTTGAGCATTTCCAAGGGTTGTTGAGCTACAAGCCACTCTCCATTCATCATTTCAAACCACAAGCTTCATCTGTTTGAGCTTACAACGCACAAACAACACTGTTTCGTTGATTTCTTCAAAATCAAGTAAGAACTTGAGTCGCTCTTTTCTCTAAATCATGCAATGATTTGTGTAGAGCTCTTTATGCTGGTCATTTTGGAACTTGAACCACTAAAAATGGTTGGCTATTTTGAAAGTTATGCTATGTTTAAGTTTGATGATGAAACATGTTTGTGCTTGTTACTCCTTTGTTAGTTCGATCTAGGACATATGATTGTTATATTATGATTGTGTTTGTTTCATTTGTTCGAATGGTATGCTTGCTGTTGATTTCTGGGCACATTTGTTCTTCACGATTTTGAAGAAGATGATGGTAAACATTGTAGCAAACCCTAGCATTTTCCAGATTTTCTCCCCAATCGTGTTTGGTCGTCTGCATGTGCATAGCCCTGTTCCATTGTCCTCAACCAATCAAAACATTCTATTTCCCTGTGCTAAACGATGCGTTTTGGTTAGTTGGAGTAATAATTTCAAAAATGCCACCGGTCAACCACTTTGACTCATTAAACCATGTTTGTTTTTGATGTTTATTCCAAATTGATACATCATCTTCTAAAATTCATAACATCTTCAATTCAAATCCAAATTTCATGAAAATTTCTGCATCATACTCATATGAATCTCTACTTTTTTATCATGATTTTTGCTGATTTTTTGGATGGTTGGTTTTTAATTGGCATTAGGGATTGTGACATGTATGAATATTTTGTACCTTTTACCAAAACCTTTGTGAAATAGTGACACTTTATCCTATGGCTTTGAAAATTTTTGTGCACAAACTAGACACATCCATGGTGATTTTGGTATAAAGTTTATGAATTTCTCATTTCTGGTCATTGAGTTATGATTTTTTGAAGCAGGGTGTGACAATTTGTGTCACACCATTGATGTGCAACTTGTTGATTTTCATAGCCATGCTTCTTGACCTCAAAATGGATTGAATTTTTGCATGATTGAGCTTGTGTATGTCTAGTTTAAATGTGATTTTTTGTGGATTTGTTTATGGCATTTTCCAATTGATTGAGATTTTTGTCCCCTGTTTGGTCTTATGTTGACTTTTTGTGACACTTGTTCCCATTTGTTTTGTGAAATTCTCATACTTTATTAGATGGACATGAAATTTTACATGTGAGTACTAGACATCTTAATCTTTGCCATGGTTTTAGTCCCATTCATTTCTCATATGCTATCACTGATTTATGATTTTTTCAAGTTGATGTATGTTTGGTTGACTTCTTTGAGCATGTTCAAAATTGCCTTGCCTTTCTGATTTTTATTGACTGCCTTCCACTTGTCCAAATGAGATGAAATTTGACATGCTTACCATTCTGTGGGTTGTGATTAATCATGATTTATTTGGTGATTTTTGGAAATGTTTGAGATTGGTTTTGATGCAAGTCTTGCTGTTGACTTCTATGAGCTTCTAAGTGCCATGTTTTGACCTAATTTGTTCATGAAATGATGATGATGATTGATATGAATGTGAACCCAATTGGTTGTGTTTCTTAATTGTTTGAACATGATTTTGGATGCTTGCCCTTTGCTGTTTTGACTTTTTCATTCCTTTTTGACCCTAGGCTTGCCCTAGTGGTCCTGTTACTCACCTTTGAGCTCATGTTTTCAGGATGACCAACAAATGACCAATGAGACCAATTCTTTTTGATTGAGCTTGCTTAAATATCACTGTCTAACTTGTTTGTTTTGTAGGTGGCTTGGCTCACATGCCTTAAGCCTTATGCCTTGCACATCCATTTGCTTCTGATTAACTGTTGATGTCTGTTTCTTTTTGCTTTGTTTGAAGTTGTATACTAATGTCTGCTTGACTATTTCAGGTGCTTTTAGTTGCTCAGTTCCTTGTGAACTTTTGCTTTGCTTTGCTTGTATAAGCAATTTGCATTGAGGTATATTTCTCATCTTCATGTAGTCTGGAAGACCTGGCCTGTTACTTGGCCAGGCAATTGTCTGAAGTCCTCCTTAAGAGGCAATGTTTGTGGATGTTTAATTTGTCCTTGTATAGAGTCAAAGACCTCCTAAGTGAAGAGGCAATTGGCAGAACCCAAGGGATAAGCAACCTATCCCCTGCTATTCTGTGTGTCATCTGCTTTGCTCACACCACTGTGTTGATGCATTGCAGATACAAACCCAAGATCTTGTACAATTGTACAGTTGAGTCAGTATCAAATGTGTAGAAGGGTTCCCACTTTCTGAACCCACACATTCTTGTCTTAAGCTCTCCCAGGCCAGGGATAAGAGCTGTGAAGTCTTATCTTCACTCACCTTTCATCTGCTTCACCTTAGCCCCTCAATGGCAAGGTTAAGAGCACATTCACCCGGTTCCAGAGGTTTGTTTGTTGAGGTTGATATGACCCCTCAATTAAAACCTAACCCTTGTTTGAGCCACTTGCTTGTGTATAGTGTGTGCTATCTGTGCTTGTATGTTTGTTTGACTTGCTTCCTGTGCAAGTTAGGGTTAGTTTAGACTTGCTTCCTGTGCAAGTTAGGTTTTGCTTGGCTTGCTTCCTGTGCAAGTTAAGTGTGTGTGTGGCTTGCTTCCTGTGCAAGTCATGATTAGGATAGGCTGGCTCCCTGTGCCAGTTAGCTAGAAACCTTAACTTAGGGTTGATTTCGCATGATAACATCTAGGCTCGAGTCGTAGTCTCCCTAGTTGTGTCTCCCTTTGTTATCTGGTTAGGCTAGTCCTGTATCCCTCCGTAGGGGAACTACGTCGCCCTGATCCTCATACCAGATGAGGTACGTAGGCAGGAGATGAGCAGATCTCTCCGGGCGCCTGTGTCTTTGTTTTGTCTTGTTGTGTGCTTGGAAGCTGATGTAAGTCCATCGAGTGGCATTCGGGTCCCAGTGTGTGTTTTGGTTCGGATGCTGATGTAAGCCCAGTGATTGGCATTCAGGCTCCACGTTTGCCTTCTTGTGTGTGTTTTGGTTCGGATGTTGATGTAAGTCCAGTGATTGGCATTCAGGCTCCACGTTTGCCTTTGCCAGTGTTTGTTTGTGTGTGTGTCAGCCGAGCTACGAATGCTCTGATTCTCCTTCGTCCAAAGGAGATACATATGCATAGGATGCGATATCCTAGCGAGCATGTGTCGTTTCCCCAGTCCGAACTACTTTGACTCTGATGTCTATGCCTGATAGACTAAGTAGGCCCAGGATGCGATATTCTGCCGAGTCAGTCTCTTTTGTTTTCTTGTGTCTCTTTCAGCCAGTGTGTGTGTTTTGAGCAATGTTTTAGCAACCATTTTTCCTTCCTATTGTGCATGGATCCCGTCGAGTACGACGGATGCGTAGGGGTGCCAATACCTTCCCTTCGCATAACCGACTCCCGATCCCATTCTCTTTGGTCGCGAGACCATGTCTTTTCCCAGGTTTACTCTAAGCGTTTCCTTTCCCTCTTTTGGGATAAATAACGCACGGTGGCGGCTCTGTTGTTCTTGTTTTCCCGCCGGTTTTTCGCGTGATGCGACAGCTGGCGACTCTGCTGGGGATATTGAGAAGTTGACCTGTGCTGGTCCGTCTTCCCTAAGCGAGTCTCTCCTAGCGCTCTCTAGGTTAGGGTTTTGGTTGCTGTTTGCTGTTGTATTTATTGCATTCATTTGTATATATTTGCATTTACTGTTTGCATTTATTGTTTGCATTAATGTTTGCATTCATATTCATCTGTTCACCTGGCTGGTTGTCTGTTTCTCTCTGTTGGGGTGGGAGTTACATGAGGTAAAAGGCCCAATACCCAGGCCATGAGTGAAATCTAGGATACTTAGGAATAGAGTGATTCATGGGAAGCGGGTGGTATTGCGCCACTTAGCGGAACATTGATATCACGAGCAGTTCAGACCCTGGTGGGATATTATCGTTACATACTTCGGGTGTGTATATGATGATGTTCTGCGAAAGGTTATTTATGCTGCGTTTCTCTCGACCTTACCCTGGCCTAGATGACACCCGTGAGTGGGGAGGGAATGATCATTATTACAGGTACAGTTGGTGACTTGTTGGTGACTTGTTGGTGACTTGTTGGTGACTTGTGATCCTGTTGGTGACTATTGGTTCAGAAGTTTGGGGTCTCAGATGACTTTGGGTTTCAGATGAATATGTGGTTCCGAGTTCAAGCCGAAGCTTTGATCCTGTGTTCTGAGAGACACAGCCAACCAGTCTTGTCTGCATCATTTGCATCATAACATGTTTATTTTCAAAAAAAAAATACGCAAAAAAAAAAAAAAAAGAGAAAAGGAAAGAAAAAAAAAAGGGCTAATCCCTGCATGCATATCATTTGTCAGGTACATTCCAGAGCTTGTTCACTGATAGAGATGGCAACAGTCCCAGAGTTGAAGCGGAAGACTTGTTCCTACAGCTTTCACCGTGAACCTTTGACGTCTCTGATTGAGTTGAGCAACCTTATGACCAGTGGTAACCAGAAGGGGTTTGTTGACCAGTATGGAGATATTCTGACCCTGTTGAAGATGGTAGTCGATCCGGTGCCGTTGCAGACTCTTCTACAGTTCTACGACCCAGAGCTTCATTGTTTCACCTTTCAAGATTATCAGTTGGCGCCTACTCTTGAGGAGTACTCCATTCTGCTGAGTGTCCCGGTCCGGTATCAGGTTCCTTTCTTGGATGTGCCCAAGGAGGTTGATTTCAGAGTTGTTGCCAGAGCTCTCCATTTGGGTATCAAGGAAGTCAGTGATAGTTGGAAGTCCAGTGGGGATGTTGTAGGATTGCCTTTGAAGTTTCTGTTGAGGGTAGCTAGAGAAGAAGCAGAGAAGGGAAGTTGGGAAGCCTTTCATGCTCAGTTGGCCGTCATGATCTATGGGATCGTCCTGTTTCCGAGTATGCCCAATTTTGTTGACTATGCTGCAGTCAGTATTTTCATTGGAGGAAATCCAGTTCCTACTCTATTAGCTGACACTTACTATGCTATTCACAGTAGGCATGGTAAGGGTGGGGCTATCAGGTGTTGTCTCCCGCTTTTGCTCAGATGGTTCTTGTCTCTCCTGCCAGTCAGTGGACCTTTTGTGGATGCTCAGAGCACGCATAAGTGGACTCAGAGGGTTATGTCTCTTACTTCCTATGATATCAGATGGCAATCTTACCGGATGGATGTGCGTAACGTCATTATGAGCTGTGGAGGATTCCGTAATGTGCCACTCGTAGGGACTAGGGGTTGCATCAATTACAACCCGGTTCTTTCTCTCCGCCAGTTGGGGTTTGTGATGAAGGGAAGACCACTTGAGGCTGAGGTAGCTGAAAGTGTGTATTTTGAGAAGCAGAGTGACCCGGATAGATTGGAGCAGATAGGAGGAGCTTGGAAGTCTATTGGTATGAAGGATGGATCTGTCTTAGGGAAGAAGTTTGTCGTTGCTATGCCTAATTACACTGATTGGGTCAAGGAGAGAGTAGAAACTTTGTTATTACCCTACGATAGGATGGAGCCGTTGCAGGAGCAACCACCTTTGATCCTTGCTGAGAGTGTGCCTGCGGAGCACTACAAGCAAGCCCTGATGGAGAATCGCCGTTTGAGAGAGAAGGAGCAAGATACCCAGATGGAGCTGTACAAAGCCAAAGCTGATAGTTTGAACTTGGCTCATCAACTCAGAGGAGTGCGAGAAGAAGATGCTAGCAGACTGAGAAGCAAGAAGAGATCCTACGAGGAGATGGAGAGCATGTTAGATGCAGAACACCGGGAGTGCTTGAGGTTGCAGAGAGTTGAGGCCAGCTATCAGAAGAAGATCAGAGACTTGGAGAAGCAACTCAGAGATAAAGACATCCAGTTGAAGAAGGAAGTAGACTTGAGACAGGCATCAGAGAACCACCTTGGAGGAGAAGTGGTAGAGCTTAGACGACAACTGAAGGAGAAGATCACTCTTTTGCCAGAATGTTCAGAATGTGACCTGTTGATAGACCAGTGTCAGTACTTGAAGACTCTCATTCCGGGAGGCCGTTTGTCTTAGCTTGTATCTTTGATGTGTATGTTGAGAATCACCTCCAGGCTTGTTGGATGGGATTCATTGTTGTACTCCGATTGCTTGGATTTTTTTTGTCGACTTTGTTGTATGATCCTGTTACTCATATAGATGAGGTTGTTGGTTTCACCTTGTACTCATCACTCTTGTGTATGTTGTTTCTGTGCTTCTATGTTGTTCTTGCTGCAGGTTGCCATCTTTTGAGGATGACTCAGGCTCTTTGAATGCCTGAGGAATGAACATATCATGTGCATCATACGCATCATTAGCACCATACTCATATCATTTTGCATAACAGGTGTTCTTGGTCGTGACTTCTCACTCTTGGTTCCTGTTCAGGCAGGATAGCTGATCAACGTCCGCACCGCTACTCAACAAGACTGAATCAACAGAGAGGTATGGATCAAGTTCAAGCTGAGTTGGCTGAGATGAAGGCTAACATGGCCCAGTTTATGAATATGATGCAAGGGGTTGCACAAGGTCAAGAAGAACTTCGAGCCTTGGTTCAGAGACAAGAGGCTGCAATTCCACCGGTCAACCATGCTCCGCCAGAGGGAGGCCCAATCAATGATAACAATGTTGCTGCTGCTGTACCCATCAACAACTATGCTGTAGGTGATGAGTTGGGGGGTATTCGAATCAACGGTCAACCTATTGCTCCAGATGTCGTTAATGCCAGAGTGGTCCGTGCCCCGGCCCGTAATCCTGCTCCGATTGTTGACAGACAAGAGGATATGTTCACTCTGCTCAGTGAAGACGAAGACGTTCTGGGAAGGGTTGATGAGAGGGATCGTAAAGTTGATGCCCTTGCTGAGAAAATTAGAGCTATGGAATGTCAGAATTCTCTCGGTTTTGATGTTACCAATATGGGGTTGGTGGAAGGTTTGAGAATCCCTTACAAGTTCAAAGCACCGTCCTTCGATAAATACAACGGTACTTCTTGCCCTCGCACCCATGTGCAGGCTTATTATCGAAAAATCTCTGCGTATACCGATGATGAAAAGATGTGGATGTATTTTTTCCAAGATAGTCTATCTGGGGCTTCTTTGGACTGGTACATGGAATTAAAGAGAGATTCGATCCGATGCTGGAGGGATCTGGGTGAGGCCTTCTTGAGGCAATATAAACATAACATGGACATGGCGCCTAGCCGGACTCAGCTGCAGAGTCTATGTCAGAAATCCAATGAGAGCTTCAAGGAGTACGCCCAGAGGTGGCGTGAACTGGCTGCTAGAGTTCAACCCCCTATGCTGGAGAGGGAGTTGACAGATATGTTTATCGGTACTCTTCAGGGTGTGTTTATGGACCGGATGGGGAGCTGCCCATTCGGTAGTTTTTCTGATGTTGTCATTTGTGGAGAGAGGACTGAGAGTTTGATTAAAACTGGGAAGATCCAAGATGCTGGTTCCTCTTCTTCTAAGAAGCCATTTGCTGGGGCACCTCGCCGAAGAGAGGGTGAAACTAATGCTGTTCAACACCGCAGAGATCAGAACAGAATTGAATACCGTCAAGCTGCTGCAGTGACCATTCCGGCACCTCAACCTCGTCAACAACAACAACAAAGAGTTCAACAACCACAACAACAACAACAACAACGTCCGTATCAGCCCAGACAAAGGATGCCTGATCGACGTTTTGATTCGCTACCCATGTCGTACGCCGAACTGCTGCCCGAACTACTCAGGTTGGGGTTGGTTGAGTTGCGTACAATGGCTCCGCCTACAGTATTGCCTCCTGGGTACGACGCCAACGTCCGTTGTGACTTTCACTCTGGGGCACCAGGGCATCATACTGAGAAGTGCCGGGCTCTCCAGCACAAGGTCCAAGATTTGATCGATGCCAAGGCGATCAACTTCGCTCCAGTGCCTAACGTCGTAAACAACCCTATGCCTCAGCATGGTGGGCATAGAGTGAACAATATTGAGGGGAAAGAAGCTGAAGATCTGGTTGTTAATGTTGATGATGTTCAGACTTCTCTGCTAGTTGTGAAGGGCCGTCTGCTGAATGGGGGTGTCTACTCGGGCTGTGATGAGGATTGTTTGGGCTGTGCAGAATCTGAGAATGGTTGCGACCAGCTAAAGGCCGGTATCCAGGGTATGATGGATGAGGGTTGTTTGCAATTCAGTAGGGCTGTAAAAGATCGTGGAACAGTGTCAACTATCACCATTTACTTTAAACCGTCTGAAGGACGTGGACAAAGGGTCGTTAGTGCACCTGCAACAAATGGTACCCCAGTTACCATTTCCGTGCCTGTAACCATCAGTGCTCCAACTACTATCGTTGCGTCTGGAAGAAGGGCTGTTGAGAATAGTAGAGCCGTGCCGTGGAAGTATGATAATGCTTACCGCAGTAACAGAAGGGCTGAAAGTCAGACGAGACCAGTGAATCAAGCTCCAGTGACAATTGGTTTACCGAATAGAGTTCCTGCAACTGTTGGTCCGGCTGTGGACAATGTAGGGGGTCCAAGAGGTTTTACCAGAAGCGGTCGTCTGTTCGCACCGCAGCCTTTGAGGGACAATAATGCTGAGGCTCTCGCCAAAGCAAAGGGTAAGCAAGCTGTGGTTGAGGAAGAGCCTGTCCAGAAGGAAGCGCCCGAGGGGTCATTTGAGAAGGACGTGGAGGAGTTTATGAAATAATCAAGAAGAGTGACTACAAGATTGTAGATCAGTTGAATCAAACTCCGTCCAAGATTTCTATACTTTCACTGTTGTTGTGCTCTGAGGCACACCGTAATGCCTTGCTGAAGATGTTGAATCTGGCTTACGTGCCTCAGGAGATTTCTGTCAATCAACTGGAGGGTGTGATGGCCAATGTGAGCACCAGGCATGGTGTGGTTTCACCAACCTGGACTTACCGCCTGAAGGGCGAAACCATAACAAAGCCTTGCACATCACCATGGAGTGCAAGGGGGCAGTGTTGTCTCACGTATTGGTAGACACCGGGTCGTCGCTGAATGTGTTGCCTAAGCAGATTCTGAAGAAGATTGATGTGGAAGGGTTTGTGCTTACTCCCAGTGACCTGATCGTTCGTGCTTTCGACGGCTCCAAACGTTCTGTGTGTGGGGAAGTTACCTTGCCTGTGAAATAGGTCCTGAGGTATTCGATATCATCTTCTATGTTATGGACATCCAGCCCGCCTATAGTTGTTTATTGGGGCGTCCATGGATTCATGCAGCAGGGGCAGTCTCGTCGACTCTCCATCAAAAGCTCAAGTATGTCTGGAACGGTCAGATTGTGACCGTGTGCGGTGAAGAAGAGATTCTGGTGAGTCATCTATCCTCGTTCAAATATGTTGAGGTGGATGGCGAGATCCACGAAACCTTATGCCAGGCGTTTGAGACTGTGGCTCTTGAGAAAGTGGCGTACGCTGAGCAGAGGAAGCCAGGTGCTTCAATTACTTCTTACAAGCAGGCTAAGGAGGTTGTTGATTCTGGCAAAGCTGAAGGCTGGGGCAAGATGGTGGACTTGCCTGTCAAAGAAGACAAATTTGGCGTTGGTTACGAGCCTCTCCAAGCAGAGCAGAATGGTCAAGCGGGTCCGAGTACCTTTACCAGCGCTGGGCTGATGAATCATGGCGACGTCTCTGCAACCGGTAGTGAAGACTGTGACAATGATTGTGATCTGGACAACTGGGTTCGCCCGTGTGCACCAGGGGGGTCTATCAACAACTGGACGGCTGAAGAAGTGGTTCAAGTTACTCTTCTGACAGAGTAATTTTCTGTTGTTTTGTCATTTTGCATGAAAATCCTACGATCTGCCCAAGGCGTAGTGATTCATTGTAGGGCCTCATCATGTTTTAATGATTATCATTAATGAAGGACATTTTTTGCAATCAAACTTTGTGATCCCTGTCTTTCTATTTTTTGTTTTCATCTTTTTTCAAAACAATAAAAATGGCAATGTTTTTGTTTTTTGTGACTTTATTGAACTCTTTTTCTAAAACAAAGCATTAAACATGCAGAAGCGATCTTATGGCATTCACTATGAACAGTTCTGTTATGGCTCAGTATGATTTCGACAATCCCATCTACCAAGCTGAAGAGGAGAGTGAGGAAGACTGTGAACTCCCTGCAGAATTGGTCAGATTGCTGAAGCAGGAGGAAAGGGTCATCCAACCTCATCAGGAGGAGTTGGAGGTTGTTAATTTGGGTACTGAGGACGCCAAAAGAGAAATCAAGATTGGGGCTGCTTTAGAGGACTCTGTCAATAGGAGGCTGATTGAGATGCTGAGAGAATATGTGGAGATATTCGCCTGGTCATATCAAGATATGCCTGGGTTAGATACAGACATTGTGGTGCATCGATTACCTCTTAGAGAAGGATGTCCTTCGGTCAAGCAGAAGCTTCGTAGAACGAGTCCTGACATGGCAACTAAGATCAAGGAAGAGGTTCAGAAGCAGTGGGATGCGGGTTTTTTGGCTGTTACAAGTTATCCCCCATGGGTGGCCAACATCGTTCCTGTGCCGAAGAAGGATGGTAAAGTCAGAATGTGTGTCGATTACCGGGATTTGAATAGAGCGAGTCCGAAAGATGATTTCCCATTACCTCACATTGATGTATTGGTTGATAATACGGCTCAATCCTCGGTATTCTCTTTCATGGATGGTTTCTCTGGATATAATCAGATCAAGATGGCGCCAGAGGACATGGAAAAGACGACATTCATTACACCTTGGGGCACGTTCTGCTATAAGGTGATGCCATTTGGGCTAAAGAATGCTGGTGCTACCTATCAGAGGGCAATGACGACTCTTTTTCACGACATGATGCACAAAGAAATTGAAGTGTACGTAGATGATATGATTGCGAAGTCGCAGACAGAAGAGGAGCACCTGGTTAATTTGCAGAAGCTGTTTGATCGGTTGAGAAAGTTCAAGCTGAGGTTGAATCCGAACAAGTGTACGTTTGGGGTGAGATCAGGGAAGCTGCTAGGATTCATTGTCAGTGAGAAAGGGATTGAGGTTGATCCAGCGAAAGTCAAAGCTATTCAAGAGATGCCTGAACCAAAAACGGAGAAGCAAGTCCGTGGGTTTTTAGGGAGATTGAACTACATTGCAAGGTTCATATCTCATCTAACAGCCACGTGCGAACCAATTTTCAAACTGCTTAGAAAGAATCAGGCGATCAAGTGGAATGATGATTGTCAGAAAGCTTTTGACAAAATTAAAGAGTATTTACAGAAACCTCCAATCCTTATACCTCCAGTTCCAGGGAGACCTCTGATAATGTACCTGTCAGTGACTGAGAACTCGATGGGGTGTGTATTGGGACAGCATGACGAGTCTGGTCGAAAAGAGCATGCCATATACTACCTTAGCAAAAAGTTTACCGACTGTGAAACAAGATATTCACTGCTCGAGAAAACTTGCTGTGCTTTGGCCTGGGCTGCTCGCCGACTGAGGCAGTACATGTTGAACCATACTACCTTATTGATTTCTAAGATGGATCCAGTGAAGTACATCTTTGAGAAACCGGCTCTCACCGGACGTGTCGCTCGTTGGCAGATGATTCTAACAGAATATGATATTCAGTACACGTCACAAAAGGCCATCAAAGGTAGTATTCTGTCAGACTACCTCGCCGAGCAACCGATTGAAGATTATCAGCCTATGATGTTTGAATTCCCTGATGAAGACATCATGTATCTTAAGATGAAAGATTGCGAAGAGCCTCTTGTCGAGGAAGGACCGGACCCGGATGACAAATGGACACTGATGTTTGATGGGGCTGTGAATATGAACGGTAACGGTGTTGGGGCAGTATTGATCAATCCTAAAGGTGCTCATATACCTTTTTCTGCCAGATTGACGTTTGACGTCACCAACAACGAAGCTGAGTATGAGGCTTGTATCATGGGGATAGAAGAAGCCATTGATCTGAGGATCAAAACTCTTGATATATTTGGAGATTCCGCTCTAGTGGTCAATCAAGTCAATGGAGATTGGAATACGAATCAGCCACATTTGATTCCGTATAGAGATTACACCAGAAGAATACTGACGTTCTTCAAGAAGGTGAAGTTGTATCATGTCCCCCGGGATGAGAATCAAATGGCTGATGCCTTGGCTACTTTGTCGTCAATGATCAAAGTTCATTGGTGGAATCATGTGCCACATGTTGCGGTGAATCGACTTGAGAGGCCCGCGTATGTGTTTGCAGCCGAGTCTGTTGTGATTAATGAGAAGCCGTGGTATTATGACATCAAGAACTTCCTCAAGACTCAGGAGTATCCTGAAGGTGCGTCGAAGAATGACAAGAAAACCCTGAGGAGGCTAGCTGGAAGCTTCTATTTGAATCAGGATGATGTGTTGTATAAGAGAAACTTTGACATGGTCTTGCTCAGATGCGTGGACAGACCCGAGGCGGACATGTTAATGCAGGAAGTTCATGAAGGTTCCTTCGGTACTCATGCCGGCGGACATGCAATGGCTAAGAAATTGTTGAGAGCGGGTTATTACTGGATGACTATGGAATCAGATTGTTTCAAGTATGCTCGGAAGTGCCATAAGTGTCAAATTTATGCTGATAAGGTGCATGTACCACCAAACCCTCTGAATATCATGAATTCGCCTTGGCCGTTTGCCATGTGGGGCATTGATATGATTGGGAAGATTGAGCCTACTGCTTCGAATGGACATCGCTTCATTTTAGTAGCGATTGACTATTTCACCAAATGGGTGGAAGCAGCTTCCTATGCTAACGTTACCAAACAAGTAGTTACCCGGTTCATCAAGAAAGAAATCATATGTCGTTATGGAGTTCCTGAGAGAATCATCACTGACAATGGTTCGAATCTCAACAACAAGATGATGAAAGAGCTTTGTAAAGATTTCAAGATTGAACATCACAATTCTTCTCCTTACAGACCGAAGATGAATGGTGCTGTAGAAGCGGCAAACAAGAATATCAAGAAGATTGTGCAGAAGATGGTCGTTACGTACAAGGATTGGCATGAGATGCTGCCTTTCGCTTTGCATGGGTACCGTACCTCAGTACGTACGTCGACCGGGGCAACCCCTTACTCCCTTGTGTATGGTATGGAAGTCGTCCTACCTGTTGAAGTGGAGATTCCTTCTCTGAGAGTTTTATTGGATGTCAAGCTGGACGAAGCCGAGTGGATTCGAACAAGGTTTAATGAGTTGAGCCTTATCGAGGAGAGACGGCTAGCAGCTGTATGTCATGGACAGTTGTATCAGAGAAGGATGAAGCGAGCCTTTGATCAAAAAGTGCGTCCTCGAAGCTATCAGATCGGTGATCTAGTTTTGAAGAGGATCCTCCCTCCCGGTGCAGATAACAGGGGCAAGTGGACTCCTAATTATGAAGGTCCGTATGTTGTGAAAAAGGTATTCTCCGGTGGAGCCTTGATGCTTACAACTATGGATGGTGAAGATTTTCCGTCTCCTGTTAACTCAGATGTAGTCAAAAAATACTTCGCATAAATTGACCCGCTGGACAAAAAGAAAAAGAGTCCAGGCAAAAAAAGGGCATCCCGGCGAACCAAAAAACAGAAAGAAAAGGTTCGGGCAAAAATTAGGGATAAAATGAAAAGAATTTGTACACCCGGTAAGTCGAAAACCCGCAAGGGCGGCTTAGGCAAAAATGGGTATCCCGGTGGATTGAAAACCCGAAAGGGCGATCCAGCCAAAAGAGGGATTAAAGCGAAGATTACAGTCTGAGTTGTCTGTACTTCATCAAGCTTTGTCGTCTGCCATCTCGAAAGATGTGATCCGTCCAGTCATTCTTCTCAGAAAGCAAGGAGTTGGGAGGAAAACTGATGATCTGTGAGTTATAACAGAATTGGGAAATAGTGGATGCCGTGTTCACATTGCCATTATGATAGATTTTTCCTTTTGTGCGCAATTACCTCTTTCTAGGAATTGCTTCCCAATGTATTTGCCTCTTCAGGCACATTTTCAATCAATAAAAGTCGTTATTCAGATAAATGGCTCTTCTGTTTTTATTTTTACTGTCTTGTTTGCAAAAATGTCTGAACTTTTGATAAGCATTGCATATAAAAACATGAAGGCTACACAATAACGTGCAAAAAGACAAAACATTTGAAAATCATTTTGAATGTTGAGGACACTTGAGCGTATCTTGTCCATGTATCCCCTGGGGGCATTTTGTTGTGTTGTTTTTTAGGTAGGCATCTGTGAGGACGTTTCCTCAACAGATATTTTCCCCAAGCAAGATTGGAAGCTATCAGAGCTATGTTCCCATGCGGAGACGTCTGTGGATAGTGCCTTCTATTCCCCAACAGATCCAAGGATTGCCTATCCCCAGCAGGCCTGTATTTGCCGATTTCCTCCCCGAGTGAGGCAGGTTCATTGAAATTTATCTCCAGCATTTATCCTATCTGTGGACTGAAGGATATCCCCAGCGGAGTTTACCTTTCCCCAGCAGCAGTGCTATTCTCCAACATGAGTGAGAAGTCGTTGCTCTCCCTGCAAGAGTCTCCCCGCAGAGTTGGAGTACCCGATCAGTTTTTGGCTCCCCAGCCGGAGTTTTTCATCATTTTTGCATTGTTGCATGTTAGTAATCATTGCATCCTCAAACTGCGTAGCATTCCCATTCAATATGGAGCATTACGCCATAGAAAAATTCAAACATATGCATTCATGTGTTAACCCAATCAGACAATATCCCCGGCAGAGGCGGATCATTTTGTTCAACATCAG
Organism: Lathyrus oleraceus; assembly: GCF_024323335.1. Classification (NCBI taxonomy): domain Eukaryota; kingdom Viridiplantae; phylum Streptophyta; class Magnoliopsida; order Fabales; family Fabaceae; genus Lathyrus; species Lathyrus oleraceus. The sequence goes on from NC_066582.1 coordinate 56,440,617, forward strand.
CACAACAAGTCTGCTACAGTGGCTTTGACAGTATTCAGAATTGATATCCCCACAGAGGTTTATTTCCTCACCCGATGGTGACAGAAAATCTGTTTTTTCCCCAGTGAGACCCCCAGCAAGTGGTCAACCTTGCCTTGACATATCTAAGATGTTGTTCTTGTGATACCGGTAAGTCTCATGCCAGCACCCGCGTGTGTTTCTTTGTTTGGTGTCGGTAAACACCATTGTTTCGGTGTCTGTAAACATCGGTTATTCTCCCCAGTCATCAATAAATGTCTGGTCATCATTTTTGGTGTCGGTAAACGCCATTGTTTCGGTGTCTGTAAACATCGGGTTTTCTCCCCAGTCATCGGTAAATGTCTGGTCATTTTTTTGATGTCGGTAAAACATCATCATTCGATGTCGGTAAACATCGAGTCTTTTCTGCAGTCATCGGTAAATGTCTGATAATCCCCAGCTAGAGATCCCCAGTAGAGTCATCGGTAAATGTCCTATCTGGTTTCCAGTTGCAAATACTTGTTTTTTCCCTGAGTGAAGTGTTCCCCGGTCATCGGTAAATGTCTGGTCATTTTTGGATGTCGGTAAACATCATCTTTCGATGTCGGTAAACATCGAGTCTCATCCCAGTCACCGGTAAATGTCTGGTCATGCTTTGTTTCCTTGTTGATAAAATCAAGATCCCCAGAAGTCGTCGGTAAACGTCTTGTCTGATTACACCACAAAGATTTTGTTCCTCCCCAAGTGGAGACGCCATCGGTAAATGGCCCCGTATGCTTCGATATCGGTAAATATTGAATGCCCAGTTTTATCCGCCATCGGTAAATGGCCCCGTTTTCTTCGATATCGGTAAATATCGGATCCCCAGTTACAGTAGCCATCGGTAAATGGTCGAGTTGAAGTTGATATCGGTAAATGTCAAGTTTCTTTGAAACCACCATCGGTAAATGGTTTTGTTTCCTTTTACATCAGAAGTTGTTTCCCAGCAGCCATCGGTAAATGGTCTTGCTGCAGTTGATATCGGTAAATATCAAGTTACCAGTTTCTAACCATCGGTAAATGGTTTCGCTTTTCTGAAGTTGTCAATTGCAGGCGTCATCAGTAAATGACGTGGTTCTTCTTGTATCATATCCGGCAGAGTGCAAATTTCTACGGTTCTTGGTATTCAATCCCTGTTTACCCTGAAAGTCTGACAGCCGTTGCTCTCATCCATTCGGGTTCCCAGCTGATTGAATAGGGGCAGCTGTAGCACCTCAAATTTGCACCTATCATTGTACATACATTCTCATATTAGGTCATAACATAACATGGTCCACTGCATAACATTGCATTGTCCTATTTGCCTCAAGTGCAAGCCAATCAAGAGAATTAGGTCAAACTGGTCAGGAGATCAGTCAGTCAAGCAAGCAAGTGCATTTCTCAAGGAGACAAGGCCCTAGGGTTGGTCCAACATGTTCACATGACCTAAGGGTCCTTTTGAAGTGTTTTGGTCAAGGATTGGATGTTCAGAAGTCATCAGTCAATGCACAGTTTGCCAGAAACCCTAAAAAGTCAAACTTGGTCAACTGTGTCTGATTTTATGGTTTTGATGGTTGGATTTGGTTTGAGAGAGCTTATTCATGTCCAAATGGGCCTCATATATCATGTCAAACACCATCATGGAAGAATTTGAAGCCAGATCAGAAATTTCCAAAAATAGAAACTGGACCTGTAATTGAAACCTGCCAAAAATGGAAAGTCTTGATCCTCAAACTTACATCATGATACAAGCTTCAAATGAATTTTTTCCCAACATGAAAGTTGAAGATCTTTTTCTCCCATTTCCAAAAAGTCCAAGAACACTCAATTCCCATCTATGGTTGGCAAGTTATGATCAAATCATTTTCAGAAACTTTTGAACTTCAAAAGGCCATATCTCTCAAACCATTTGGCCAAATTTGGTGGGGTTTTTTCCAACAAGTCACATTTGACCTCCTCTTTCCAAAAATGTAACCATCACTCACCAAAACATCATAGATCAAAATGGCATTTTTTGACTTACTTGAATTAATTTCAAGTGAAGTAAAATTTTGACCTTTTAAAATAACCATTTGTAATCACTTTGGCCATTGGAATATGTTCAGAAATGACATTTGAGACTTGTTAGAGGCCCATTTTCGTGCAGTACACACACCCATCCCCAACTTGCTTGAAAATTGGCAAAAAGTACACTTTTCACCAACTCCATTCCACATTTTCATGAACCTTGATCAGTACCATTAAACAGGGTATATATTCATCATTTTATCTCTGAAACAAACCCTAGCAGCCATCAATCACCAACAGAAAACTCATTCTCTCAACAGATCTCATTTTCTCATTTTGCATTTTTCTGGCCAAAACTTCCAAAGAACCACGAGCCATCTTGTTTGTTTTATCATCTACCATCAATCTTGAGACCATGGCAAGCTTCATTTTCCTGCTGTAACAGCATCTTCATGTTCTGTTTTACCAAGCACACATCAATGGTGAAATTCGATTTGAGCATTTCCAAGGGTTGTTGAGCTACAAGCCACTCTCCATTCATCATTTCAAACCACAAGCTTCATCTGTTTGAGCTTACAACGCACAAACAACACTGTTTCGTTGATTTCTTCAAAATCAAGTAAGAACTTGAGTCGCTCTTTTCTCTAAATCATGCAATGCTTTGTGTAGAGCTCTTTATGCTGGTCATTTTGGAACTTGAACCACTAAAAATAGTTGGCTATTTTGAAAGTTATGCTATGTTTAAGTTTGATGATGAAACATGTTTGTGCTTGTTACTCCTTTGTTTGTTCGATCTAGGACATATGATTGTTATATTATGATTGTGTTTGTTTCATTTGTTCGAATGGTATGCTTGCTGTTGATTTCTGGGCACATTTGTTCTTCACGATTTTGAAGAAGATGATGGTAAACACTGTAGCAAACCCTAGCATTTTCCAGATTTTCTCCCCAATCGTGTTTGGTCGTCTGCATGTGCATAGCCCTGTTCCATTGTCCTCAACCAATCAAAACATTCTATTTCCCTGTGCTAAACGATGCGTTTTGGTTAGTTGGAGTAATAATTTCAAAAATGCCACCGGTCAACCACTTTGACTCATTAAACCATGTTTGTTTTTGATGTTTATTCCAAATTGATACATCATCTTCTAAAATTCATAACATCTTCAATTCAAATCCAAATTTCATGAAAATTTCTGCATCATACTCATATGAATCTCTACTTTTTTATCATGATTTTTGCTGATTTTTTGGATGGTTGGTTTTTAATTGGCATTAGGGATTGTGACATGTATGAATATTTTGTACCTTTTACCAAAACCTTTGTGAAATAGTGACACTTTATCCTATGGCTTTGAAAATTTTTGTGCACAAACTAGACACATCCATGGTGATTTTGGTATAAAGTTTATGAATTTCTCATTTCTGGTCATTGAGTTATGATTTTTTGAAGCAGGGTGTGACAATTTGTGTCACACCATTGATGTGCAACTTGTTGATTTTCATAGCCATGCTTCTTGACCTCAAAATGGATTGAATTTTTGCATAATTTAGCTTGTGTATGTCTAGTTTACATGTGATTTTTTGTGGATTTGTTTATGGCATTTTCCAATTGATTGAGATTTTTGTCCCCTGTTTGGTCTTATGTTGACTTTTTGTGACACTTGTTCCCATTTGTTTTGTGAAATTCTCATACTTTATTAGATGGACATGAAATTTTACATGTGAGTACTAGACATCTTAATCTTTGCCATGGTTTTAGTCCCATTCATTTCTCATATGCTATCACTGATTTATGATTTTTTCAAGTTGATGTATGTTTGGTTGACTTCTTTGAGCATGTTCAAAATTGCCTTGCCTTTCTGATTTTTATTGACTACCTTCCACTTGTCCAAATGAGATGAAATTTGACATGCTTACCATTCTCTGGGTTGTGATTGATCATGATTTATTTGGTGATTTTTGGAAATGTTTGAGATTGGTTTTGATGCAAGTCTTGCTGTTGACTTCTATGAGCTTCTAAGTGCCATGTTTTGACCTAATTTGTTCATGAAATGATGATGATGATTGATATGAATGTGAACCCAATTGGTTGTGTTTCTTAATTGTTTGAACATGATTTTGGATGCTTGCCCTTTGCTGTTTTGACTTTTTCATTCCTTTTTGACCCTAGGCTTGCCCTAGTGGTCCTGTTACTCACCTTTGAGCTCATGTTTTCAGGATGACCAACAAATGACCAATGAGACCAATTCTTTTTGATTGAGCTTGCTTAAATATCACTGTCTAACTTGGTTGTTTTGTAGGTGGCTTGGCTCACATGCCTTAAGCCTTATGCCTTGCACATCCATTTGCTTCTGATTAACTGTTGATGTCTGTTTCTTTTTGCTTTGTTTGAAGTTGTATACTAATGTCTGCTTGACTATTTCAGGTGCTTTTAGTTGCTCAGTTCCTTGTGAACTTTTGCTTTGCTTTGCTTGTATAAGAAATTTGCATTGAGGTATATTTCTCATCTTCATGTAGTCTGGAAGACCTGGCCTGTTACTTGGCCAGGCAATTGTCTGAAGTCCTCCTTAAGAGGCAATGTTTGTGGATGTTTAATTTGTCCTTGTATAGAGTCAAAGACCTCCTAAGTGAAGAGGCAATTGGCAGAACCCAAGGGATAAGCAACCTATCCCCTGCTATTCTGTGTGTCATCTGCTTTGCTCACACCACTGTGTTGATGCATTGCAGATACAAACCCAAGATCTTGTACAATTGTACAGTTGAGTCAGTATCAAATGTGTAGAAGGGTTCCCACTTTCTGAACCCACACATTCTTGTCTTAAGCTCTCCCAGGCCAGGGATAAGAGCTGTGAAGTCTTATCTTCACTCACCTTTCATCTGCTTCACCTTAGCCCCTCAATGGCAAGGTTAAGAGCACATTCACCCGGTTCCAGAGGTTTGTTTGTTGAGGTTGATATGACCCCTCGATTAAAACCTAACCCTTGTTTGAGCCACTTGCTTGTGTATAGTGTGTGCTATCTGTGCTTGTATGTTTGTTTGACTTGCTTCCTGTGCAAGTTAGGGTTAGTTTAGACTTGCTTCCTGTGCAAGTTAGGTTTTGCTTGGCTTGCTTCCTGTGCAAGTTAAGTGTGTGTGTGGCTTGCTTCCTGTGCAAGTCATGATTAGGATAGGCTGGCTCCCTGTGCCAGTTAGCTAGAAACCTTAACTTAGGGTTGATTTCGCATGATAACATCTAGGCTCGAGTCGTAGTCTCCCTAGTTGTGTCTCCCTCTGTTATCTGGTTAGGCTAGTCCTGTATCCCTCCGTAGGGGAACTACGTCGCCCTGATCCTCATACCAGATGAGGTACGTAGGCAGGAGATGAGCAGATCTCTCCGGGCGCCTGTGTCTTTGTTTTGTCTTGTTGTGTGCTTGGAAGCTGATGTAAGTCCATCGAGTGGCATTCGGGTCCCAGTGTGTGTTTTGGTTCGGATGCTGATGTAAGCCCAGTGATTGGCATTCAGGCTCCACGTTTGCCTTCTTGTGTGTGTTTTGGTTCGGATGCTGATGTAAGTCCAGTGATTGGCATTCAGGCTCCACGTTTGCCTTTGCCAGTGTTTGTTTGTGTGTGTGTCAGCCGAGCTACGAATGCTCTGATTCTCCTTCGTCCAAAGGAGATACGTATGCATAGGATGCGATATCCTAGCGAGCATGTGTCGTTTCCCCAGTCCGAACTACTTTGACTCTGATGTCTATGCCTGATAGACTAAGTAGGCCCAAGATGCGATATTCTGCCGAGTCAGTCTCTTTTGTTTTCTTGTGTCTCTTTCAGCCAGTGTGTGTGTTTTGAGCAATGTTTTAGCAACCATTTTTCCTTCCTATTGTGCGTGGATCCCGTCGAGTACGACGGATGCGTAGGGGTGCCAATACCTTCCCTTCGCATAACCGACTCCCGATCCCATTCTCTTTGGTCGCGAGACCATGTCTTTTCCCAGGTTTACTCTGAGCGTTTCCTTTCCCTCTTTTGGGATAAATAACGCACGGTGACGGCTCTGTTGTTCTTGTTTTCCCGCCGGTTTTTCGCGTGATGCGACACTCATCCAAGCTTATCCACTTCATGATCTTCTTCAAAATAGCCTATGTATCAGATGAATTCCACAAGTCACAAGTTCAACATAACAACTTAACAATGATCAATATTGCAGATGAACTAGAGAGATTTTGAATGATGTATCAGATGAATTCAAATTGCAAGCACTTGGTTCTTCACAAAATGGCATTGGCCAAGTCCACTAGCTTAGGAAGGTTGCCTAAGTTCTAAGTCCAATTGGTCCACAGATCAAGCCAATAGTCCACTCAAAAGTTTTTTAGGGTTCTTGTTTTTATTATGTACATTAAATGGTCAAAGACCACACAAACAAAAAAAATAATATCACACAATATGGTCCAAATGGACAAAGTGAAAATTACATTAATATAAACAATTAGAATGATATGTATAATGGCAAATGATATAAAGTGCTAAAAGTAAATTGCATTAAAGTAAAGACTTGAAGTTAAAAGTTAATAGTTAGTAAGTTAGTTGTTAGTTTTGTTTTGCTTTTGATTTCAAGACATTCTTTGGAGAACAGTCAACCCACTTGCCACAAGCATGGATCCTTGAACCAAAACATCTTACAAAGGAAGGAATGAAGGTCAAGTTTCCACACAATACCATGGAAGAGGGGATACTTACAATCTCACAAACTAGAATGCTTATGCCTTTGTGTCAAAAATTTAGCGTTATGTTAAGCAATCGTAATTGGACTTATGTAGAAGTCACAACTATTTGAGGTTGAGCAATAGACTTTTGGTGTTAATGCATGTTGGAGACATGGTATTATGAACTATGCTCATTAAACATACCACACACACAAAATATGCAAAAGGTGTGGCCTAATCTCATCCATACTCATGTTAATCTTTCAATCAACTAGCATTAGGACTTTGAGATGTCATTGGCCAAATGGAAATGAATGAATGAAGAAGGGGAATTAGATGAAGAGGGGAGGGGATGAATGAGATCACAAATTGGTCAAAGGAGAACTTTTACCAAATTAATATCATTCATTCATTTTGGGAGATGGAATGTACATTCCATCAATCCCCTAAATCCAATGATATTAACTTAACAAAGTCAAATCAACCTTGACCAAGGCCCAATAACAAACAATCAAACTCAATTAAGTCAATACAAATGGTCAACACAATTTAAATGACATTTATTCAATTAAAAATAATAAAATAGTGCATTAAATTCAAATATGTTTTGTCCAAATCCTAAAATCTCATTAAAACACCAAAGAAATGACCATGAGATTTATCATAGGTCAAACAAGGTCAAAGGACCTTGGAGAAACAAATTCATAATTTTTGGACTCTTAAAAATATTTTTAAATAATTAAAAACAAATTCAAAATCAATTAATTCGTGAAAAATGTTAATAATGATCCAAAAACTAATTTAAATTCAGAATATGAAAGAGAAAAATATTTGAAGATTTTTGGTGAAAGTCCCATATTTTTTGAATCAATATTGAATTTAATATGAATTATTGAAGAAAATGCAATTAAAACAAAAATCAGAAAATTCTAAAATACGTGGACCATCAGATCTCCCTCATTAATTGAGGTGACAGATCTGATGATCCAAAACGCGCGCTCCATGTATACTTGAGTCAAACGCGTGACATAAATGGTAATCAACATCAACGCTCAAGATTAGAACGTGACATAAGGATCTTATGGTTCAGAGGTGAGACACCTCATCGCCGGAGCCAGAGCTCCGGTCACCTTCCCCGGTGAGCTCCACCGGAATGGTCAAGATGAACCATCACCAAAATAAAAAACAGGGACATGATCTTAAAGAAAAAACATCAATGAGTTCGAATCTGACCTCCAATTCCTCCAATTCCAAATATATCAAGAGATATGTGGAATTGAAAAATGAGGTACATGATCTGAGTTGCTTCGATTTGGCCTCAAAGCAACTCAATCTTCTTGCCTACATTGGTAGGACTTCAGACAACCAAAGAATCAATGGAATTGAGCAATAAATTGAGAAAATCGAAGAGTTTAAAATTTCTGCAAATTACCTTCAATGGAGGTTTGAACACGATGAATCTTGATCTGAATTGTGCTTGGCTTCACTTCAATTGCTTGCAGGAGAGGAATGGAATGGTTTAGAAGCAATGGACTCCTGGAGAATTGAATTCCAAAATAGTGGGGATTCAAGCTCATATTCAAATGAATTTATCAGGGTTATCCTATGAGAGTGAAGGGTTTGTGTGTGTTAATTTTGAGCAAATGGAGCTCAATTTATAGGGAAATCAAATGATATTTGCACACTCTCTCTATTTTCAAAATTTGGTAAAATGATGATGCCATGCTGCATGGGCGCGCATAGGCCCATGGAATGATGGTTTGAAGGTCCAAATTTAAGATCAGATGCTTTGAAGATTGATTGGATTGCAAGGCAACTGAACATTGATGCTTGAAGTTGGATCCATGCCAAACGATATCAGCCTGTTTAAGCCATGCGCAACCTATGCATTTCTTATCCAAAATGAATGAATTTGAGCTCTTTGGAAAGGTAAGATTAATAGGAACAAGTTTTATATTGAACACTTTTTCATTTGGAGCTTGGAACTTGGAGAATTTTGAGGTGGAAGTTTGGAAAATTTTGACATATCAAAATTTTTCTAAGTGTCAAGCCATATGTCTCAATATTCCACCTTGCTTAACTTTTTATGGGAGCTTCAAATGAGAAAAGTGTCTTCATCAAAGTTGTAGCTCTCTCAAATACCTTCAAAATTGTCACCAATTTCATGTTATTTGGATTTGAAATGATAGAGTTATGCATTTTTGAAGTTTGGAAAAATCACTTGATCAATGGTATAGGTCAAAAATGACCTATAATGTAGCCTCATATCACATGCTCAAAAAAGTTGAATTAGCTACATTCCAAACATAAACATTGAAGTATACACATTGAATTTGATTGTGCAACTTGGAAATCTTTCATCTCATAAAAATTGAGCAAGTTATGGCCTTGGGAAGTTGACTTTCAAATTAGGATTTAGACAAAATGACCTATAATATTTCAACATAGAAAATGATTTTCCAAGCAAAACTAGCTCTAGGTCTGAACATGAAAGTTGTTTGGGATGTCATTTAGAGTAAGTTTTCTCGTGGAATCATTTTCATATGGTGAAAATTGTAGGAGATAGGGTCTAGGGAGACCCAGTTTTGATCAGATGAATTCATCTGGCCAAGCACCATCAACCAACTTGCTAATTTCCAATTCTCTTGACTTTCTTGGATCATGGTAGATCATATATGCATAATATGATGAAATTTGAAGTGTATCTTGAGAAATTTGATCAATTGGTGAGATATCTTGTAGAAGAGGGTTACTCAAGATACCCAGTTAAATTAGGGTTTCCAAGGCAAATCACCTTCAAACTCTTGAAGCAAACTTGATCAATATAACATGTAGATAACATTGGGACTCATATATGATGTTCATAACCATTCTTGAATCAATTCTTGGTTGTGCTCTTTGTTCACGAGGGTCTCAAACCCTAGATGTGATCAATGAATCAATGAGATCATGCCCTTGTCGCAGCCTGAAAAATACAGTGGTGCGAAAAAACAACCGGCGAGAAAAGAAATGACAGAAGAGTCGCCACCGTGCGTTATTTATCCCAAAGGAGGGAAAGGAAATGCTCGAAGTAAACCTGGAGAAAGGAAAGGAAAAGACAAGGTCTCGCAACCAAATCTTGGGTTCGGGAGTCGATTATGCGAAGGGAAGGTATTAACACCCCTACGCATCCGTAGTACTCTACGGGATCCACTCTTGTTTGTTTCTTGTCTAAAAGGTGTGTGTTTATCTAATGTACTATTTACTAAAAGAGAGGGTCAAAGAAAATGACTCGCACGGATGTCGCATCCATTGCATACGTATCTCATCTGGAATGAGAATCAGAGTCTTCGTAGCTCGGGTACCTATGGGTTAAGGATAAGTGTGCTCGCTAAGACATCGCGTCTTATGCCTACGTATCTCATCGGGAATGAGAATCAGAGCAAAACGTAGTTCAAACGAACTACGGGAACAAAGGTCTCGATTGCAACTAGGGCAAGAGAAAAGGAAAGTCTCGATCGCAACGAGGGCGAGAGAAAGGATCGCAACAAGGGCGAAAGCAAACAAGGATTAGTTGTTAGTCATTAGTCAAAACTCGGCAAGACATCGCATCTTGTGCCTACGTATCTCATCTGAACATGAGAATCAGAGTTGCCGTAGTTCGGCTCACGCACGCCGAAACAAAACAAAACACAAAAGGCAAACATGGAACCCGAATGCCAATCGCTGGACTTACATCAGCTTCCGAACCAAACAAACCCACACTGGAAACCAGATGCCACTTGATGGACTTATACCGGACTCCAAGCACACAACAATAGGATACGGAATGCCAATCGCTGGGCTTACATCCATATCCTAACACACACAAGAAGAAACAATGCAACAAGTTACTAAGGAGTCGGGAACTCGAGCCTAGCAACTGTCAAGCAAACACACACAAAAAAGGAAAAGGGTGCCCGGAGAGATCTCGCACGATCTCCTGCCTACGTACCTCATCTGGTATGAGAATCAGGGCGACGTAGTTCCCCTACATAGGGATTGCCATCTGAATATGGACTTACAAAAGAGGACACCAGTTGTGTCAAAGGAGAGTGGGCGATGTGTTCACGTCCTAGCAGTAGGTGTCGCAGCTCGCTGAATCGAGTCTTAGGCAGTTACCTCTTTGCAATAGGATGGACTACATGCCACAAGATCGGAGACGCACGAAAGGTCTAAAAGAAATGGGGAAGCTCTGCCCTAGTGTTGTCATGCAATATGTATTTAAGTGTTAGGATTTACAAATGGGAATATCTACCTAATGTTAGCATGCAAAGAATATGGGAATTCTACCTATGTTATCATACAAAAGGATATGGGAATCCTACCTATGTTATCATACAAAGGGATATGGGAATCTTACCTATGTTATCATACAAAGGGTTCTATCTAATGGGTGCTACCTAATCGGAACAAGAGTTGACGAGTGGAGCAAGGAGAAGTGTTAGGGATAAGGGTAGATGGCGATGCATGAAGCAACCGACTTACAAGGTTGATGGCGATGCATAAAGCAATCGACTTACAAAAGGGTGGATGAATACATGCTGGTTCTGTTAGGTTTTGAAAAATGATTACTCGACGTTGGATCGAGGTTTTGATCTTGCTTTGAAATGGTTATCGAATGTTCATTTTAATTCTTGTATTAACAGATGAATAAAGAATGAAAAAAATATTATACATTTCATGGGAGAGGGATACATTTGTTATGAATGGGGGTTGACATGGTAATGAAGCAATATAAATATATGCCTCATACACCATACAAGTAGGCAACAATTAATCAACAATAAGATATTTAAGCAAGTATATAATCGAATCAAATAATCAAAGAATGAAATAATGAGGCATTAAACAATGTATGAGTGTAAGTGCAAAGGAACCGGCTCATTGTAAGAAAGCCCAAGAGTAAGCTATGTGAGGTCGATGGCGATGCTTAAAAAGCAATCGACTTATAAGGGTGTAAAAAATGGGCTCGATATTAAATCGAGAAAAGTATGATTTTTATAGTTAAAAAAAATGGTTTTGAACTAAACTAAAATACAACAACTATGCATTATTAACAAATGAAATCATGAGTATAATAAACATAAAAAAGATATTAATCAACATACTAAAAGAATAAAAAATGCTAAAGGAAGATAAAATCAAATAAAAAGCAAAAAGTACCACACATGAGTATTGAACCTTCCCCACCTAATATTATGCAACTAAACTCTCTCCACTAGGCCACTCAACACTATCTGCTACTGAGATACTACGCTAAGTATATGAACCGGGCTAAAAATTTAAAATAAAATAAAAAACAAAACAAACATTTTCATGGTTTTTGTATTATCTCTGTAAAAAACAAATTAAGTTAAATAAATAAAAAAAGAAATTAATTAAAAAAAGAAAAGAAACAGAAAAAATGGAAACGACAGAAGCCCTTCTCCATCGCCTTCGTCTTCCTCCCCTCACAAACTCTCTCAGGCGAAAACCTCTCCCTGCTCTCAGAATCACTATCCCTCAAACTTACCCAATCGTCTCTCAAATGCACTCAAACGAACCTCTCTCTCAAAATCGCACAATCGCATCTCAACAAAGTCTCAACAAATACATGAGAATGATAAAAGGAAAAAGGAAAGGAAATCTCACAGAGTGTCACGGCGGTGGTGAAAGGCGTGAAGAAGCTGGCCTACCAATCCAGGTAATCGGTTTTGAGGTTTTAGGGTCTTTGTCTGGGATTTTTCCGCCTCCAGGTCTTTTTTGTGCTCCCTCTCTTACTGATTCTCTTTTCTATTTATCTCCCAGCTTAGGGTTTTGACTCGGTGCCCTTCTTCCAAAAGAGTAACTCTGTAACCTCCTTTCTGATGTGCTCAGTTTGGATGGGCTTCTTTGGTGCTAGGTTCGAAAGTGGTAATCTGAACCTTCGCTTTCTTCTTTGAATTTCATCTCTATTCCAAATTGGGAATTTTTATGATTTTTGCATTTTACTGCTTTGGCTGATTACTTTGTGTTTTACTGCAGTGAAATTGGTGAGCTTGGTTTGATTGCAATATCTGAAAGCTGATTCCGAATACATGCCATTTCACTTGCCCTTTGTGCACAACATTCATGTGTAATTTGGGAACTTGGTATGTCACGCGCATTCCTCATTCCATCTGACCATTTGATTTCTTTCTTTTTTCGTTTGTTTATGGTTCAGGCGTTTCTAGTAATGTTCCTTTTTTTTTTTTTTTTTTTTTTTGCAGGATCAACCTTGATTCCTCTTTCGTTCGCAACATGCCTCGGCAGCTTGCTGGACAGCACTCCATAAGTGCACTAATTCGAACTCAACAGTATGAGTTATCTCTACCTGTCAAACAACTTGATCCATCGGATGCCCCTCTTCTGCTTGGGACTTTGCCATCATGTCATCAACATGGCATTTGCTTTCACGATGAATCATATCATGAAACAAAGTCACCCCAGACTTCTGATACTTGGCACCGGCCTTCTCGATACTGAATGACATCACCTTATAACCAGAAGGTGCCCCTTGTGTGATGGACATGGTTTACGTCATATCATCTGGCAACAGTTCAATCTGGTCTCGGCCAAGAAGCCATCCATGAAGATAAACTGAGCATTATAATCAATCCAATACCTCGTTGTGACGTACCGGGAATTCATCTTTCAGATTAGCTCAGCTCACATCTCGACAGTCCACACACATTCTCATCTTTCAGCACCGGTTTCCGCTTCCCTGGAGGACAGTCTTCTCTCCATGGTAACTCGTGCCTCTACAACATTGGTATCTTACCTTGGTGTATCTAGATACAACCAGGCGCACATATACCATCCTGTTCTTAACTTGCCTCTGAAGCGGCCTCAATATTCGTTTTCTGACCTCGGCGGTGCTTGGAGTAACAATTCTGAGCACTCCTCATGCGGTTGAATCATCTTCTCCTCTGGTTTCAACGACCCGGCTAATTCCAACAAATCACAATCTTCTTCGCCTTCTCCTTCGGCATGATAGATCGAATTGTCGAAGTCATACAAAGGTGTAACCAAATTGTTATCGATGAGATCAGGAGGGTAATCACTTTTGAGGTTGGAACGAGACAAGTTCAAAAGAAAAACGAAAAACATTGCCATTTTTATTTTTTTTTAAACTGTAAAAAATGCAAAACAGGGAACACCGCTTTTAATCACAAAAACATCCATTTATTACTGATGCAAAACGTTGCAAAATGAAACACATGAGATGGCCCTTACAATGGACCAGTACGTTTCGGGCAAAACGTATGGCTTTCATGCAAACAAAATTAAAACAGAAATACTACACTTCCGGATGAGCGATAGTGATGCTTTTGGAGACCTTCCAGTTGCCTAGTACGCACGACTTTATCCACAACTCGAGCTTGCGGTCATGGTCAATCTCTTCACTCACTGAGTAAGCATGATCAGGATCCAACATTCCTGCACTGACAAAGGGGTACGGTGGGCGATATCCTCTGTTTGGTCTAGACGACTCTTGATCTGGCTGATAACCGACCCCAAACATGTCTGCTTTTACCACTATGTCAATGATCCTTCCCCAGCCTTGGGCCTCTTTGTTCTTCACCACTTCCAGAGCTTGTTTATAAGAAGAAATGGACAGCTTCTTCTCTTTCTCAGCAACAAAGGCATTCTCCACCGGGACGGTCTCAACGGCCAGACTGGGCGCTTTACATCTTACATCGTCCATTTCTACTTTCTTCATCTTTTGGGTCATGTCCTTCATCAATACACACCCCTCTGTGGTGACGGTCGCACAACAAAAATCAACAACAGGGAAAGCTCCATCCTGCACCAGAGGTTTTGAGACCACGGACATTGGAACCTTTAACTGATTCTCCTCAGTCGCCCTTATTCCTTTCTTGTCCTTTTTCACCATCTTCACCTTGACCGGACCCTGCCATTGTACGGGGTCGGCCTCGCCATCCATTATCTGTGCCAAGCTGATAGCTTTAGAGTCTACCATGTCCTGGACGACATGTTTGAAAGCTCTACAACCCTCAATGTTGTGTCCGGGCACCTCAGAATGGAACTCGCACCTGGCATTCTCATCATAGTGTGCAGGCCTCTTCTGTTGTGCTATGGGAATCAAAATCCTTGGCCGGACTAACCCCAAATCTCTCAATCTCCTGAACAAAAGGGTATAAGTCACAGGTGGTTCCTCAAACTGACGATCCTCCTTCTTCTTCTTCACCTGGCTCTTAGCTCTCGGTGCCTTCTGTTGAAGTGGTGGTTGTTGCGGGGGTACAGGTGAGTTACCAACAAGAGTGGTTACAGCAATAGCATAAGGATGATAACGATCCTTACTGCGTTCTTTCTTTGCTGGCACACCACTTGACTCAACCTCCTTTTTGAGCGGACCACTGTCAGAGAGTTTCTTTGCTACCGAGCCAGAGGGATTTGTTACATCGGATGATGGAGCCTTTCCCTGAACTTTCTCCTTGATCATCCAGCTCTCAATCCTTTCCAATCTCTCAGACATGGCTTTCTGCCCCAAGGCAAGCCCTTGCACAATACTGAACAATCCCCTCATCATCTCTTTCAGTTCAAGGATGTCGGCGTTGGGAAGATCCATCAGCTTGGATTTGTTGAGTCTGACTGTATTTCTGAATGGAAGAGCTATGCGCACCGGTTGACACCTACAAAACAGCAAATGGGTTAGTATGACTCACGCATGCAATGTCTATCCGTACCAGGAATATTCCTTTGATTTTGGTTTCACAGAGACAGATAATTTTTCATCAATAACATTCTGACATCTGGATATCTCTCAACCAGAATCTTAATCAAAAAGTGGACCCTGAGTACGGATAGACACGAGTTGAATGCAGATGAATGCGATGCAAATGCATGAATGCAAGTCACTGCGCCACCAAGTCATCTGAAGACCCATTCTCTGAACTAGTCACAGTCATCGGGACTAAGTCACCATAAATCCGACTTGGGGAGTTCCGAAATAAACGGAACTGGAGATTACATCACTATCATCACAGGAACATCCACTGAACGGATGACAGTCAGATCCTCTGAACAGGTACTTTCAAATTCAACCCGGGGATCCGAAATAAACGGAACCCATTGATAAACCACGGACAGAACTCCGGCGTCCCAGAAATAAATGTCCATAAATTTGGCTGAACCAAAGTCACCATCACAGCACCACTGACAGAAACCGTATCTGTAGAGATCAAACCCTCCCCTCACTGGTAGGTTCTAAGAACAGAAGTTTGTCAGCTTCAGCCCTTCAGTCGAGAATAATACGTTTACCACTGAAGGTTTGGCATTATTACGGGATAAAAGACCTCTGCTGACTCCCCTCAACAGGATATCCTAAAGCAAGTTCCCAGTCTCGGGGTCCTCGGATTGAGCAGCGAGAATGCGCCCACCAGAGCTAACATAATCACGTCTCGGAGGAGAGGCCTCGACCGAGTTCTCGGGAAATGGTCACCAGAGTCGACGATTTCTAAAGGAATATCTGTCGTTATGGAACACCCATAGGACAAAATATATCCAACAGAAACCTCGTCTGGAATGTGGGTCTCATGAACGACTTATCATAGCAACATGCCACGCAAGCCTCATGACTATCCACTCTAACACCTATGTGTACACTCAAGCCTGGGTAGTGGGCTTATTTCTCACAAAATATCCCATCCCAACAAACAGACAACCCACAGAACCCACAGATACAACAAACATATGTACATGAATGCAATAAGGTAAAGCAGGTAAATGCTGAAAATAAATAACTGTACAAAAGAATAAACACCCAACAAACAAGAAACCTACAAAAGCTAGGAGGGACTCGCTTAGGGAAACCGGATCCCCAGCAGAGTCGCCAGCTGTCGCAGCCTGAAAAATACAGTGGTGCGAAAAAACAACCGGCGAGAAAAGAAATGACAGAAGAGTCGCCACCGTGCGTTATTTATCCCAAAGGAGGGAAAGGAAACGCTCGAAGTAAACCTGGAGAAAGGAAAGGAAAAGACAAGGTCTCGCAACCAAATCTTGGGTTCGGGAGTCGATTATGCGAAGGGAAGGTATTAGCACCCCTACGCATCCGTAGTACTCTACAGGATCCACTCTTGTTTGTTTCTTGTCTAAAGGGTGTGTGTTTATCTAATGTACTATTTACTAAAAGAGAGGGTCAAAGAAAATGACTCGCACGGATGTCGCATCCATTGCATACGTATCTCATCTGGAATGAGAATCAGAGTCTTCGTAGCTCGGGTACCTATGGGTTAAGGATAAGTGTGCTCGCTAAGACATCGCGTCTTATGCCTACGTATCTCATCGGGAATGAGAATCAGAGCAAAACGTAGTTCAAACGAACTACGGGAACAAAGGTCTCGATTGCAACTAGGGCAAGAGAAAAGGAAAGTCTCGATCGCAACGAGGGCGAGAGAAAGGATCGCAACAAGGGCGAAAGCAAACAAGGATTAGTTGTTAGTCATTAGTCAAAACTCGGCAAGACATCGCATCTTGTGCCTACGTATCTCATCTGAACATGAGAATCAGAGTTGCCGTAGTTCGGCTCACGCACGCCGAAACAAAACAAAACACAAAAGGCAAACATGGAACCCGAATGCCAATCGCTGGACTTACATCAGCTTCCGAACCAAACAAACCCACACTGGAAACCAGATGCCACTTGATGGACTTATACCGGACTCCAAGCACACAACAATAGGATACGGAATGCCAATCGCTGGGCTTACATCCATATCCTAACACACACAAGAAGAAACAATGCAACAAGTTACTAAGGAGTCAGGAACTCGAGCCTAGCAACTGTCAAGCAAACACACACAAAAAGGAAAAGGGTGCCCGGAGAGATCTCGCACGATCTCCTGCCTACGTACCTCATCTGGTATGAGAATCAGGGCGACGTAGTTCCCCTACATAGGGATTGCCATCTGAATATGGACTTACAAAAGAGGACACCAGTTGTGTCAAAGGAGAGTGGGCGATGTGTTCACGTCCTAGCAGTAGGTGTCGCAGCTCGCTGAATCGAGTCTTAGGCAGTTACCTCTTTGCAATAGGATGGACTACATGCCACAAGATCGGAGACGCACGAAAGGTCTAAAAGAAATGGGGAAGCTCTGCCCTAGTGTTGTCATGCAATATGTATTTAAGTGTTAGGATTTACAAATGGGAATATCTACCTAATGTTAGCATGCAAAGAATATGGGAATTCTACCTATGTTATCATACAAAAGGATATGGGAATCCTACCTATGTTATCATACAAAGGGATATGGGAATCTTACCTATGTTATCATACAAAGGGTTCTATCTAATGGGTGCTACCTAATCGGAACAAGAGTTGACGAGTGGAGCAAGGAGAAGTGTTAGGGATAAGGGTAGATGGCGATGCATGAAGCAACCGACTTACAAGGTTGATGGCGATGCATAAAGCAATCGACTTACAAGGTTGATGGCGATGCATAAAGCAATCGACTTACAAAAGGGTGGATGAATACATGCTGGTTCTGTTAGGTTTTGAAAAATGATTACTCGACGTTGGATCGAGGTTTTGATCTTGCTTTGAAATGGTTATCGAATGTTCATTTTAATTCTTGTATTAACAGATGAATAAAGAATGAAAAAAATATTATACATTTCATGGGAGAGGGATACATTTGTTATGAATGGGGGTTGACATGGTAATGAAGCAATATAAATATATGCCTCATACACCATACAAGTAGGCAACAATTAATCAACAATAAGATATTTAAGCAAGTATATAATCGAATCAAATAATCAAAGAATGAAATAATGAGGCATTAAACAATGTATGAGTGTAAGTGCAAAGGAACCGGCTCATTGTAAGAAAGCCCAAGAGTAAGCTATGTGAGGTCGATGGCGATGCTTAAAAAGCAATCGACTTATAAGGGTGTAAAAAATGGGCTCGATATTAAATCGAGAAAAGTATGATTTTTATAGTTAAAAAAAATGGTTTTGAACTAAACTAAAATACAACAACTATGCATTATTAACAAATGAAATCATGAGTATAATAAACATAAAAAAGATATTAATCAACATACTAAAAGAATAAAAAATGCTAAAGGAAGATAAAATCAAATAAAAAGCAAAAAGTACCACACATGAGTATTGAACCTTCCCCACCTAATATTATGCAACTAAACTCTCTCCACTAGGCCACTCAACACTATCTGCTACTGAGATACTACGCTAAGTATATGAACCGGGCTAAAAATTTAAAATAAAATAAAAAACAAAACAAACATTTTCATGGTTTTTGTATTATCTCTGTAAAAAACAAATTAAGTTAAATAAATAAAAAAAGAAATTAATTAAAAAAGAAAAGAAACAGAAAAAATGGAAACGACAGAAGCCCTTCTCCATCGCCTTCGTCTTCCTCCCCTCACAAACTCTCTCAGGCGAAAACCTCTCCCTGCTCTCAGAATCACTATCCCTCAAACTTACCCAATCGTCTCTCAAATGCACTCAAACGAACCTCTCTCTCAAAATCGCACAATCGCATCTCAACAAAGTCTCAACAAATACATGAGAATGATAAAAGGAAAAAGGAAAGGAAATCTCACAGAGTGTCACGGCGGTGGTGAAAGGCGTGAAGAAGCTGGCCTACCAATCCAGGTAATCGGTTTTGAGGTTTTAGGGTCTTTGTCTGGGATTTTTCCGCCTCCAGGTCTTTTTTGTGCTCCCTCTCTTACTGATTCTCTTTTCTATTTATCTCCCAGCTTAGGGTTTTGACTCGGTGCCCTTCTTCCAAAAGAGTAACTCTGTAACCTCCTTTCTGATGTGCTCAGTTTGGATGGGCTTCTTTGGTGCTAGGTTCGAAAGTGGTAATCTGAACCTTCGCTTTCTTCTTTGAATTTCATCTCTATTCCAAATTGGGAATTTTTATGATTTTTGCATTTTACTGCTTTGGCTGATTACTTTGTGTTTTACTGCAGTGAAATTGGTGAGCTTGGTTTGATTGCAATATCTGAAAGCTGATTCCGAATACATGCCATTTCACTTGCCCTTTGTGCACAACATTCATGTGTAATTTGGGAACTTGGTATGTCACGCGCATTCAATTTTCTCTTGTGTGTTCTATTGGTGTAATGATTTAAGAAGTTTGAATGAATTGTGTTGTTTTGATTGAATGTATTGCAGGTTTTGGAACAAGCTGGCACAGTTTGCTGAAATGGATGCAGGGGAATGTTGGGCAAGAATCATGGCTATGTAGCTTCAGGGTTTTGCTTTGACTGATCATGGTAGGTTGCACCTTGAGTGGAATTGGGCTTCACATGAATTTGCCTTGACCGTCATTTGTTGCTGTTGAATTTCGAATGTCGTCTGGATTTGGCTTAGCTTAGCATAGTTTTCACTGAGTTTTGGATTTTTAGCTTGCACTGCCGTGTGAAGCCTTGGCTGTTGCGACTTAAGTTGTTCTTGTGCTGATTGTTTCTGAATTTTGAAGGTTTTTCTTCCTTTTTGTTGTGTGAATTTGCAGCTGGCGTGCAGTCCTAGGTGAAGCAGGGGCAGGTCGTGTGAAGCAAGACATTGGCTCCACAATGTAGCTGCCTCATGGCTGCTGTTGATGATGATGACACGATGAGCTTGTTGGTTCCACTACAGGTCAAGACAAAGGTATGGAGTGTTGATGACTGAGCCTATTTTTGCTTCCAATATTGTTGACTTGCTGTTCCAATGCTCTGTACTTCAGTTGTTTTGATTCCTTTTGGGCAGGCTGTTGTTCTGATGCAGATTGGTGCCTAACACGTGCAAGGTTGTCTCAATGGTCATGTTTTGCAACCAGGTATGCAACGGGACTAACCATTCAATTTGATGTGGCCTAGTTTAGCCTTAGGTCTGTCACCTGTTGCATTGTTGTTTGCAAGTTGTCTTGGTCTGAACTGTTATATCCTGGCCCTTGGATTTGCAGCAGGTAGGCCAATATGCATTAATACTTCTGGCTTTGCTTCTACAGGGATGATTCTTCTGCTGTAAATTTCATGAGCCCTCTCCATCATCATGAACTCCAGGCCTACTACAAATGTAAGTATGTCCAATGTCCTTTGATTAATGGTGCTTCTGTTTGATGACTGCAGCTGGTAGCAGGTTCGTCCTTTGCAACCTCATTGCTTGGATATGGTATCATCTAGTAATATGTGCATTTACAACATATCTCTACTGCAGGTCTTGGCTCAAACAAGGCTTGGTAATGGTGTCCACCGAGGGTCCAAAACAAACTCCTCATGCCTTTATTCAATAGCAACAAAGCAATGCAAACGGTATGGCCAAGTGTTGGATGGTTAGCTGCAGCAATAAGGCCAGATTTGTTGCATCATGGACTCTTCAATAGTTAAACCATGCATTTCCTTTGGCTTGGTGAGTTTCTTTGGTTAGAACCATGAGTGACAAGGTTGTGCTGTTAGAGCTCTTTTGAGATTGATTTGGAACAGACCACATTCAAAGGTTATTGATGCCAAAATGTCAAGATAACATGGCAGGTGCACAATGGGACTTGCTTGCAATGGAAGAAACCAAGAAAAATTGACAACAAACATGAAGATTGGGTGATGTATTGAAGAAAAAGGCCAAGCCAAGTTAGATGGGCAAGAGCAAGTGAAAGTTGACTTTGGTCAAAGTTGAACAAAAGTCAACTGTTGACCAAAGTCAACAAATGGTCAAAATGTATTTTCTTTTTGATTTCTTTGTAAATGGATATTCAATGGAAAATTATGGGTGAATTTAGGGTTTAATGGATTTGGGTTGACTTTGGTCAAAGTTGTCCAAAAAGTCAACTATTGACCAAAGTCAACAGTTTGTCAAAAAGGCCAAATTTTGTATTTTCTTGTATGGAATCACATGTAATGGTTTAAAATGGATGAAATGGATTGGAATGGTTTGAAAAAATGATTGGAGATTGTTTTCATAATTGGCTTGAATGTTTGACTTTTGATGTACATGAACAAGGCCATGAAATGAGACCATAAGGTTAGGGTTTTGACATAGTATCCATGAACCAATAACACGACTAGCAAGTGGCTTGAAACACAAGAAGCTTGATTGTTCAGATGACCAAGACCATATGTGCATTAACAATCACATGAACAAACACCATGACTTTGGACCAAAACCAATCCTCATATAAGACCAAAGTAAGGTTAGGCCAAGCATGCTAAACAAGAATAAAACATAAAAAAATTCAGGACCAAAATCGGGGTATGACAGTTGCCCCTATTTAAGCGTCTTCAACTAGAGAATATGAAGCAGGACGTTCTTCATATAATCATAGTAGGAGATGGTTAAATACTAAGAAGACCCGGATTTTGATCCTGAATCCCTATGAAATAATTAACAATGTCTGTCAGAATCGGCAAAGAAGCAATCTCGAAAGAAGAGTCCGTCTGGTACGGTGAAAATCGGCCTGAGTACCGAAACAGAAAGTTGACCTGGATACCAAAATAAATGGTAACACAGGAATACCCATGGCCTGAACGCCACACATTAGTCTGAACACTAAGCATTGGAATATGAGAGTATCAATGTTGGTCTGATCACCGGAAATCTGGTCTGAACACCACTTCGATCTGGAAATCGGAAAACTGGCCTGAATGCCACAAGTACTTCGACTTGATCGTCGGAAACTTCTTCAATCTGAAAATCGGAAACTGGCCTGAATGCCACTTTGGTCTGGATACCGGAAACTGGCCTGAATGCCACAAGTTGCATCGACCTGAATGTCGGAAACTTCTTCGATCTGAATATCGGAAACTTCTTTGATCTGAAAATCGGAAACTGACCTGAATGCCACTTCGGTCTGGATACCGGGAACTGGCCTGAATGCCACTTCGGTCTGGATACCGGAAAAAACTGGCCTGAATGCCACTTCGGTCTGGATACCGGGAACTGACCTGAATGCCACTTCATAAGGAAAACTCATTGGGGAGACAGAGACTCTAGGGGATAAAGAGGAATTATACGTAGGCTAGGCTACGACTTAAAACTACTGGGGGACTCGAGGAAATCCATACGAATATGGAAAGACTCAGCCAGGGAAACAAACATCTGCAGGGGATACGAATAAGTCAGGATAACACTGAAATACTCGACTCGTGCAGGGGAAAAACGATTTCACTAAGTAAATGCGCACTCAATTCAACTGGGGAGAAATAAAATTCAACACATGAGGAGCAGAAATCTATTATCTATTACCTGTTACTGGGTAGAAAACCGTCGGAGAGAGAATCTGTCACCGGTTAGGATGAACATATCAAGGATCAACTTTGCGAGGGGACAAAGCAGGATTTACAACTACCGGATACTGAGTAGAAAACCAATCAAAGAGAAAATCTGTCACCGGTTAAAGTGAACATATCAAGGATATACTCTGAAAAGGGGAACACAAGTAGGAATTACATCTATCAGTTACTGGATAGAATACCAAAGAAGAGAAAATCCATCACCAGTTAAGGTGAACATATCAAGGATAGACTCTGATGAGGAGATAAATTAGGGATTACATCTATCAGTTACTGGATAGAATACCACAGAAGAGAAAACCCGTCACCGGTTAGAATGAACATATCAAGGATTAACTCTGCTCAGGGGAAAAAAGTAGGATTTACAACTACTGGTTATTGGGCAGAAGACCAACAAGGAGAAGAAAACCTGTCATCGGCTAAGATGAACATATCAAGGATTAACTCTCCGAGGAACAAAATAGGGATTACAACTACCTTTTTACTGGGTAGAATACTAAAGAAGAGAATATTCGTCACTGGTTAAAGTTAACATATCAAGGATAGACTCCTGCGGGGGGAAAAGAAAGATATATGTCACTGGTTAGGATGAACATATTAAGGATATACTTTCAGGGGACTCTACTGGAGAGAAAAACGGTACTTTTGTCGGGTATTGGGCAAGAAGTAACAAACTGCAAACTAAGAAGAATATTACCAGTTACTGGGTAATAGACTCTTAGGGGACTACAATATCTATCTAGGTAAGAGCTAGAAAGAAACAGTCAATCAAGACTCAACCCAATGAGGACATAACTCAAGGGGAGTGATTCCACCTAGAAAATCTAATAGGGAGGAAACTGAAACATCAGTCATCCACGAGGAAACAAACTCAGTGGGGAAACGGAGAAAAGTTAAAGTCTTTCTGCTTAAGGGGATGACACTCTACAATCTGAGGAAGGACAGACACCAGATTTGGTATGGGGATAAAGTGCCGCCATAACAGAGAATGGGAATCTCAAACAAATCAAATATGAAGATACAGGATATGCAAATCATGAAATTTATATGAATGTATATGTATATGTATATATGATGATTATGCTGACAAAACGATCACGAAGGATACAAAGGTGTCGCAAAGAAATTGAACCACCGGTACAATCCTCGGTCAATCCACAAAATATGGAGACAAACTGCTAGAGAATAAAGAGATCAACATCCCAAGGGGCTTAACTCTGGTTGGGGAAAGAGGAGATCTGCTGAGGACAGAATAACATCATCTCTACGTGGAATTTTAGGTCAACACCATAAAAATGGGAGACCACCCTACAGAGAAAATAATCAACAAATGCTGCTTAGAAACCAGGAGGAAACTCTGATTGGGAGCAAAGATACAGCGATTGGTGGGGACACCAAAGCGATCTACTGGGGAAACATCAAAGTATCTCTGATGAAGATCTATCTGCTGAGAAAAACAAACTCCGCTGGGGAAGGCCGAAACTCTGTTGGGGACAAGGACACGCCACAGGGTATCTGAATCTACCAACTCAGCTGGGGATAAAGAAAGAAGCTCCACTGGGGATTCAATACTCTGCCAAGGAACTTAATCCGCTAGCTGGGGATAACAATAATTCATTGAGGAAATGAATCAACACTAATGTCTAGGGATACCCGAAGAGTTACTGCTTGGGGAACCACATATGCTTCACATTTTAGGACTTGCTTTCCATTGAAATGCTGTTGATATTATTGTTACTTGCTTTAGAAAAGTTCTTGCTTTTATTTTTTAAAGAAAACTTGATTTTGATTTTTTTTAAAATTTAATTTCAAAATGATCATAACAAAATTTAAAACTATTAGCTGAAGTAAATAAGAGTATAAACAAATTGGATAAAAGCTCAACTTTATTTAATAGGATGGTAGTCTGTAAATGACAAGACTCCATAGATTTTACAAAGTTGAAAATGGTAATTTATATGGAAAAGGTTACATTGAATACAAATGATCCTTAATCCTTCTACTAACTCTTGATATCCATTGTACTCTTGGTCGTTGCTAGGATGATGACCTGATGTCAATCCTTGTGCTCAAACAAGTCTTCAAAAATCACTGAAGATCAGCAGAATGCAGTTACTTGCCATAATCCCTAATTTTTGCATAAGTTGCCCCAAGGTGGGGTACTCAACTTAACGGGAAATTCTTCTGTTTTATGTCTCTAATTTTTGCCTGGACCACCCTTTCGGTTTTTCAATCCACCGAGACACTCATTTTTGCCTAAGCCGCCCTTTCGGGTTTTCAACTTAGCGAGTTGTTCTTTTATTTTTTTAGACAAAGTATTTCTTGACTGCATCTGCGTTCATAGGACGAGTGAACTCTTCACATCTATAGTTGTAAGAATCAGGGCACCGCCTGAAAAAGCTCTCTTAACAACATATGAGCCTTCATAATTAGGAGTCCATTTTCCTATGGAATCTGGATTGAACGTCAAAATCTTCTTGAGCACAAGGTATCCTTCTCTGAATACACGAGGTTTGACTTTCTTATCAAAAGCTTTCTTCATTCTCTGCTGATATAACTGACCATGGCACATGGCAGTCAATCTATTCTCTTCAATTAAATTCAACTGGTCAAACATGGTCTGACACCATTCAGCTTCAGTCAACTTGACTTCCATAAGCACATGCAATGAAGGAATCTCAACCTCTACGGGGAGCACTGCTTCCATACCATATACAAGAGAGAAAGGGGTTGCCCCTATTGAAGTGCGGAAGGATGTACGATATCTATGTAAAGCAAATGGGAGCATCTCATGCCAATCCTTATACGTGACAACCATCTTTTGGATAATCTTCTTGATGTTCTTATTCGCAGCTTCAACAGCCTCATTCATCTTGGGTCTATAGGGAGAAGAATTATGATGTGCAATCTTAAAGTCTTTGCAAATAGCTTCCACCATATTGTTATTCAAGTTCGATCCGTTGTCAATAATGATCTTACTTGGCACACCATAGCGGCATATGATCTGATTCTTGATAAACCTTACAACAACTTGCTTGGTTACATTCGCATACGATGTCGTTTCAACCCATTTGGTAAAGTAGTCAATTGCCACTAAAATGAAACGATGTCCATTCGAAGCTTTGGGCTCAATCATCCCAATCATATCAATTCCCCACATGGAGAAGGTGTTGGTGTAAGCCTTAGAGGCCAATACTTTTGGTACTTGTATCGAATTATTTATTAATAATAAAAGGCTTTTTCTTTATTATGTTTGTTTAATAAAGTCCCCAGAATAGCTAGTCCGTTTAATGTATCAAGTGTGACTTAATCATGAGATCACATTAAACACAATGACATTATTCTTAAAGTATCCGTAGTCGAGCTTTATTGTGAAGTGGGATAACATTAAAGCATTAAGACTATTATGTATATAGACTAATGATCATATCTCATGAATCATGGATAAGGAGTTATCAAGTCTTAAACATAGGTATGAATATTAAGAGTAATATTTATACTGGATTGACCCGCTATGAGAATACTATATAGAATGTTATGCAAAGTGTCATAAGTTATTCTCATGGTGATAATGGTGTATACCACCCTTCAACCTGAAACCACTATGGACCCTAGATGTATAGTCGAGTGCCTTATTGCTGATCAAACATTGTCCGTAACTGGATGACCATAAAGACAGTTGATGGGTACTCCACGAAGCGTGCTAAGGGACATGAGTGACCTAGATGGAATTTGCCCATCCTGCGTAACAGGATAAGTGTCTATGGGCCCAATATTGAACTGGACAAGGATGACACGGTCTATGCCTTGTGTTCAATATAGACATAAGGGCAAAAGGATAATTGTACATATAAGTATTATCACAAAATGATTTGTTAGATCACATGACATTTTCGTGTCTTGGGTAGCAGTGATGTGTTGTTAGATACCACTCACTATTTATTATGTTAAATACGTGATTTAATATAATTGACAATGTCGCGAAAACCTACAGGGTCACACACAAAATGACGGATTAAGGAGAGATAGAGTAACTAAGGAATACCGTAATGTACGGTGCCCTTAAGTGAATTGTAGAACATCGTAAGGTACAGTGTACTTAAGTAGAATACGAAATATGGTAAGGTACCACGCGCTTAAGTGATTTTGGCATATTATAAGATATGGGCCACATACACTTGAGTGGGCTTTTTAGCTTGCATCCCACACAAGTGGTTCTATAAATAAAACCCTTATGTAGAAGCATTTGTGCAGTTGCAATTTCGTTTCTCTCTCTCTCTCTCTCTCTCTCTCTCTCTTTCTCTCTCTCTCTCTCTCTCTCTCTCTCTCTCTCTCTCTCTAAGCCTTCACTTGTAGCAGCTAGCACTGAGATTGAAGGAATCCGTTCGTATGGACTGAGTAGAGGCGTTGTCATCGTTCAACGTTCGTGATCGCTCTGTAGATCTGCATCAAAGGTTACAATCGCCACAAGAGGTAACAATTATATCACTGATCATGCCCATTCGTAAGGATCACTAAAGGAGAAATTTTAAATTCCACTGCGTTTTGGATCACCCTTCTCCTTCAGTGGTATCAGAGCCACTTACGAAACCATGCATCTGATAGTTGTTTATTTTCTGTATTTTCTGTATTAATACGATTAAAAGACAAAATGAATCAAGGAATAAACGAGTAATTAAATTTGGCATCATGTGTGTACGATTTGGATGATTGATGTTGACTATGCTTCGGAATCCGACATTAGTATGGTGAAGCAGCGATACATCGATCGTCCATAGGTTATGCAATTGAGATCGATCAAGTTATATATATGATATAAGTAATCCTGATGCAAAATACGATATATATGATTTATTGTTTCTGTTTCGTTCATTCAAACACTTAATGGTTGTTTTCCTTTGAGCGATTAATGGTCGTTTGCTTCTTGATCCGAAATTAGTATGGTGAAGCAATGACGTATTGATCAATCATACTGAATCAACAATCGAGATGTGTTTGACGGTCTGAAATTGGTGCATTAGGGTTAATGACGGCACAAGGGTTGTATTGTCAAAGAATTATGCGATTAGGGTTATGACTGCACAAGAGTTGTGCTTTAAAGTATCAAGTGTTGATGTGAAAAACGACGTCGATTTCAAATGAATTCTTCATTAAAATTTTCGGCGCGGACCCCCGGCTAACTCTGCGTACTGTGATTGGTCGCCGAAATTTAATTTGGTTTTAATTAATTAAAAGAATTAAAATTAATAATAATAATGTGTTTATTATTATTGTCTTGTGGTGAACGATTATGGCCTTAGTTTTCCTTTATTTTGTTTTGGGTTTTTAAAATACGACCTGCGTGTCGTGCCTCTCTTTTAGTCTCATAATGTAACTTCTTTTCTCATCTCACTCCCTCGTATGTAAAACGAGTTTATTTTATGTAATGCAATGTTATGAAGAAATAGAAGAATTCAATATCAAAGGAGGATAACCTTGAAGATCTTGCTTGGAGAAGCTTATATCGTTATTAGGTTAGCTTAGGTTCTCTCATTGGCTTGGGAGAACAATTGCGTTAGGGGCCATAACTGTTTCATTATGTATGTATGTTGATGCATGTAAATGTATGTTGATGCATGTGAGAGACGATTTATATGATAAATAAGCCGGTGAGATCAGAATAATTGCAAATTCCCTCAAATTAAATATTAAGTTTATGCTTTCCAAGTTTTAGCACTCATCAATACTAGTATCGGATAATGTAGATTTCGCCTACGCGAGGTGCATGTTCTATATTAGTAAGGTGCGATGGGATAATTATAATATCCAATTGTTAAAACAATGGGTCAAACTTAACTAAACAAATTATAATAAGATTATATATGTTTAGAAGCAAGAGTTGGAAATGATCCATGTGATGGATTGGAATAAGGAGTTATTCACCCAACTAAAATATTCGAGAGTTGTATTAGATACAATTGAAAGGAGTTCCTACCTAAATAACCTAGTTTTGTGTAATCCGCCTACGCGGACTTAAAACAAAGTAAAATATGAATCTCGACCCACTAGAAAATCTTCCAACGGGATTTTCCGAATCAAATGGTGAGGGTCATTTATTTTGAGTAAAATAGTGGGAGCATATTTAATTAAAGGCCTAATTAAATATGTTATTGATACTTATATTTTCATTATTTTTGTGCAGATTACCATGACAACAAACACCTCTAATAACATTTTACGATCAATCCTTGATAAGGAAAAATTGTTTGGGACAAATTTTCTGGATTGGCACCGAAATCTGAGGATTGTCCTCAAACATGATAGAAAGCTGTATGTCTTGGAGAAACATGTTCCTGAAGAGGAACCTCATAGTTCTGCACCTAAGGCAGAAAGAGATGCTTATAAGAAGCATGTCGATGATGCCAATGAAACTGCTTGTCTCATGCTAGCTACCATGAACTCAGAGTTGCAAAATCAACACGAGAACATGGCAGCGTTCGATATGATCGAACACCTGAAGATGCTCTATCAAGAGCAAACAAGGCATGAAAGGTTTGAAGTTTCGAAAGCCCTTTTTAAAGGCAAGTTAGCTGAGGGAGCCCCTGTAGGTCCCCATGTGCTCAAGATGATTGGGTATGTGGAGAACCTTTAGAGGTTGGGTTTTCCCCTCGGAAAGGAACTTGCGGCTGATTTAATCTTGCAATCATTGCCAAATAGATTCAGTCAATTTGTCCTAAATTTCAATATGAATGATATGGACAAATCTCTTCTTGAACTGCTAGCCATGTTAAGAACTGCTGAGCAGAATCTGAAGTCAAAAGGGAAGTCCATTCTGATGATCGGAAATGGAAAGAGACGGAACAAAAGACCCACCAAGCAGGGTGATAAAGGGAAAGGCAAGGAAGTTTCCAAACCCAAACCCACTGTTGCTGCTTTGAAGCCTAGTGGAGGCATAGCAAAGGAAGGCACCTACTTCAATTGCGGTAAGACCGGACACTAGAAGAGAAACTGCCCAAAGTACCTGGAAGATAAGAAGAATGGAGTAGAGACTTCAACTTCAGGTATTTTTGTTATTGAAATTAATTTATCTACTTTGCATCATGGGTATTAGATATTGGATGCGGTTCTCACATATGTACCAATGTGCAGGGGCTAAAAAGGAGTAGAGATTTGGCAAAAAGGTGAAGTTGACCTACGAGTTGGCAATGGAGCAAAGGTTGCTGCTTTAGCCGTAGGAACCTATGTATTGACTTTACCTAGTGGTTTAATAATTCAGTTAGAGAACTGTTATTATGTAACTACAATTAGCAGGAATATTATTTCCGTATCTTGTTTGGACAAGTTTGGTTTTTCATTTATAATAAAGAACAATTGTTGCTCAATTTATTTGAATGATATATTCTACGCTACTGCACAAATGAGCAATGGACTATATGTCCTTGATCTTGAAATGCCTATTTATAACATTAATACTAAAAGGATGAAACCTAATGAGTTAAATCCAACTTACCTTTGGCATTGTCGATTAGGCCATATAAATGAGAAACACATTTCCAAACTCCATAAAGATAGACTCTTGGACTCTTTTGATTATGAATCATATGAGACATGCAAATCTTGTTTAATTGGAAAGATGACAAAGTCTCCATTCACAGGAAAAGGTGAAAGAGCTAATGATCTTTTAGACCTCATACATACTGATGTATATGGACCATTGAACATACCAGCCAGAGGAGGTTTTGAGTACTTCATCACATTTACTGATGATTTCAGTAGATATGGTCATGTGTATTTAATGAAACACAAATCAGAGTCCTTTGAAAAGTTCAAGGAATTCAAGAATGAAGTACAAAACCAACTAGGTAAGAATATTAAAACTCTTCGATCAGATCGAGGTGGTGAGTATTTAAGCTTAGAGTTTGATGACCATCTGAAAGAGTGTGGGATCCCATCCCAACTTACTCCTCCTGGAACACCCCAATGGAATGGTGTATCTGAGAGAAGAAATCGAACCCTGTTAGACATGGTCTAATCCATGATGAGTCACGCCGATCTTCCAAACTCCTTCTGGGGACATGCACTATTGACAACAACCTATACACTTAATCGTGTTCCATCCAAAAAGGTTGAGAAGACACCGTATGAGATATGGAGTGGTAAGAAACCACATATGTCTTACATGAAGATTTGGGGTTGCGAAGTTTATGTGAAACGACAAATTTCAACTAAGCTTGAGCCCAAATCTGACAAATGCTTATTTGTGGGGTATCCTAAAGAAACAAGAGGGTATTACTTCTAAAATCCTTCTAAGGGCAAAGTGTTTGTCGCTCGAACTGGAGTTTTCCTAGAAAAGGATTTTATTTCCAAAGGAATAAGTGGGAGGAAAGTAGAGCTTTAAGAAATTCAAGAATCACAGAGCATCGATACACCTATGGAGGAATTAGAGCAGGAAACACAAGTAGTTGTGGAAGAGCAACCTGCTCAAGTAGAACAAGACCAGCGTAGGTCAAGAAGGATACGTCACCAACCTGAGAGATATGGATATCTCATAACTGATCAAGGTGATGTATTACTTATGGATCAAGATGAGCCTGTGACCTACCAAGAGGCCATAACTGGTCCCGAGTCTGAGAAGTGGCTAGAAGCCATGAAATCTGAAATGGATTCCATGTACACAAACCAAGTTTGGACCTTGGTAGAGCCTCCTGTAGGAGTTAACCCTATAGGATGCAAGTGGGTCTTTAAAAAGAAAACTGACATGGATGGTAAGGTACATACCTATAAGGCAAGACTGGTTGCAAAAGGATATAAACAAATTCATGGGGTTGACTATGATAAAACCTTTTCACCAGTTGTAATGCTTAAATCTGTTTGGATTTTACTTGCTATCGCTGCATATCATGATTATAAAATATGGTAGATGGATGTCAAAACTGCTTTCCTTAATGGGAATCTTCTTGAGGATGTGTACATGACATAGCCTGAAGGATTTGACATACCAGAAGAACCCCAAAAGATATGTAAGTTACAAAGATTAATCTATGGATTGAAGCAAGCTTCCAGAAGCTGGAATCTTCATTTTGATGAAACAGTAAAATAATATGGATTCATCAAAAACGAAGATGAGCCTTGTGTCTACAAGAAGGTTAGTGGGAGCATGATCGTTTTCCTGGTATTATATGTAGATGACATATTACTCATTGGAAACGATGTCCCTACCCTGCAACAAGTAAAGTCTTGGTTGGAGAAATGCTTTTCTATGAAGGACCTAGGTGAAGCAACCTATATATTAGGAATCAGATCTATAGAGATAAATCATAAAAACTGCTTGGCCTAAGTCATAGTACGTACATAGACAAAGTGCTGAGACGCTTTAATATGCATGATTCCAAGAAAGGATTCATACCTATGCAACATGGCCCGTGTCTATCAAAAACAGAATCCCCTTCAACTAAGGAAGAAAGGGATCACATGAATAAGATTCCATATGCATCTGCAATAGGATCTATCATGTATGCCATGTTATGTACTCAACCAGATGTCTCGTATGCTTTAAGTGCAACGAGTAGGTACCAATCTGACCCTGGTGATGCTCATTGGGTAGCTGTCAAGAATATCCTTAAGTATTTGAGAAGGACTAAGGACTCATTCTTGATATATAGAGGTCAGGAAGAGCTGGCTGTAATTGGATACACCGATGCTAGCTTCTAGACAGATAAGGATGACTTTAGATCGCAATCTGGTTATGTGTTTTTCTTAAACGGTGGCGCTGTGAGCTGGAAAAGTTCAAAGCAAGATACAGTTGCTAATTCTACAACCGAGCCCGAGTATATTGCTGCCTCAAGTGCAGCAAAGGAAGCTGTTTGGATCAAAAAGTTCATTAGTGGAGTTGGCATAGTTCCTAGCATTGTGGATCCCATTGGTCTCTATTGTGATAACAATGGTGCTATCGCACAAGCTAAGGAGCCTAGATCTCACCAACGATCCAAACACATACTTAGGCGTTATCACCTATTTGAGAGATAATAGATAGAGGAGATGTGAAAATATGCAGAGTACCTACACTTGACAATATTGCTGACCCACTGACAAATCCTCTTGCGCAGCAGAAGCATGATGGCCATACTAGATCTATGGGCATTAGGGGTATGCCTGATTGGCTCTAGTGCTAGTGGGAGATTGTTGGTGTAAGCCCTAGAGGCCAATACTTTTGGTACTTGTATCGAATTATTTATTAATAATAAAAGGCTTTTTCTTTATTATGTTTGTTTAATAAAGTCCCTAGAATAGCTAGTTTGTTTAATGTATCAAGTGTGACTTAATCATGAGATCACATTAAACATAAGAACACTATTCTTAAAGTATCCTTAGTCGAGCTTTATTGTGAAGTGGGATAACATTAAAGCATTAAGACTATTATGTATATAAACTGATGATCACATCTCATGGATCATGGATAAGGAGTTATCAAGTCTTAAACATAGGTATGAATATTAAGAGTAATATTTATACTGGATTGACCCGCTATGAGAATACTATATAGAATTTTATGCAAAGTTTCATAAGTTATTCTCATGGTGATAATGGTGTATACCACCCTTCGACCTGAAACCACTATGGACCCTAGATGTAGAGTCGAGTGTCTTATTGCTGATCAAACATTGTCCGCAACTGGATGACCATAAAGACAGTTGATGGGTACTCCACGAAGCGCGCTAAGGGACATGAGTGACCTAGATGGAATTTGCCCATCCTAAAAACAGGATAAATGTCTATGGGCCCAATATTGAACTGGACAAGAATGACACGGTTATGCCTTGTGTTCAATATAAACATAAGGGCAAAAGGGTAATTGTACATATAAGTATTATCACAAAAGGATTTGTCAGATCACATGACATTTTCGTGTCTTGGGTAGCAGTAATGTGTTGCTAGATACCGCTCACTGTTTATTATGTTAAATACGTGATTTAATATAATTGCCAATGCCGTGAAAACCTACAAGGTCACACACAAAGGGACGGATTGATGAGAGATAGAGTAACTAAGGAATACCGTAATGTACGGTGCTCTTAAGTGAATTGTAGAACATCGTAAGGTACGGTGTACTTAAGTAGAATACGAAATATGGTAAGGTACCACCCTGTAACACCCCAAAATTTGCCCTCCTCATTCATGCATTCATTTTTAGGTCATTTAACATTTCATATTGCATTTCATCATGTCAATCAGAATCAGATCCTAAAAGCTTGAGCATCATCCAAGACACTTTGTGGGTTCTATCCGGGTGATCAGTCAACACAAGGGAAAGACTTGAGTTACTTCCCACAGGTTCAAACGAGGTCTATTCATCATTCAGAACACTAATCTTGAAGGAGCAAAAATCTATTCTGGAGTTGTCATGCTCGCTAGGCGAGCAAAATGGTTCGCTTAGCGAAAGGAACTGTCATGCTCGCTAGGCGAGCAGATCCTTCACTAGGCGAAGCGCACGCGTTTTGAAATATAACAGAAAAGTTTTGGGCTTGAGTTGCCCTCATTTGAGCCCCCCAAGCCACGAAAATCAGGTTATAAATTCAGAGTTCCAGTGAAACAAAACGAAGAGGGCTATGCTATTTTATTCCTATTATCAGAGAGAGAAAGAACAGAGCTGACTGATTCAGAGTAACCTCCGGACACTGAAGGAAACTCATCTGCAAAGAACTAATCCCAAGCTCTAGTATTGCTCTACAAACCCAACCAGGGCAACTCAATTTCGATCAATCTCTCCAATCAGGTTTGCCTTATTCCCATTACCTTATGCTTTCAATTTGAATGATCTAAATGTATGAGGTATTATGGTAAACTTGGAAAAGTGGGTATCGTTCGGTTTCGCCCACGGGTTTAGATGTGCATGAATGGGTAAACAATACCTTGAATGTTTAATCGTTTAATTTCTGAAATGCGTGCCATAGGGTTTGGGGTTTCTGAGATCGCACTGTTATCCATGAAGAACCCAAAACCCGCAGGCATTCGCTAGCCGCTTCGCTAGGCGAGCCTGCAGCGAAGCCTCGCTAAGCCTTCGCTAGGTGAAGCAGCAGCGATCGCGACAGCAGTTGCTTTTCTGTTTGCTCTAATCTGTTTTGTGTTTGTCATGGCATTGTTTTCTCCTGATTCCATCCTGTTACTCTAACCTGTTTGTTGAGCTTTTGTGAGGGCTCACATACTTTTGAAGAGACTGCTTGCACGGTATTCCACTTTATTTGTGGGATACCATCTGGAGGTTTATTCCGATTAGCTGTATTGACCTGCTTTCTTTATTGGTATCAGCTTGAGAGGCCTCCGGGTTTCTTATTTCCTTAATTACTGTTGCTTCGGATCTTTATCCGTACGGTAGATCTCTCGATCCCTTTACTTTTCCCGCATTTTACCGCTTTTTTAGCTGGAAGACCTCGATAGGAGGCAATGTTTTGTGTGTTTACTTTTGTGCCTAAAAGACCTCCATGAAGAGGCAATTGACGGATAAAAGGGATTAGTAGTCAATCCCCCGTTATTCAGTGCGTCGTTCTTTAAGATCACACTACGTGTCGATTCTTGAGAACAAAAGCCCAAGATCTTTTGTTCGGTCAGTCAGTGGAGAGGGTTCCACCTTCCTGAATCCCCACTTTATGTCATGAGCTCACCCTGTCCAGGGTTAAGAGCTATGAGGTCTTATCCTTATTACCCTTCTGATCTGCTCACCCTGACGGTCAATGTCAGTGGTTAAGAGCCCGTTTGATTACCTTTCCATGGCTTGTTTGTCGAGGTTGATATGACCCCTCTTGACTAAAGCCCTACCCCTATATGTTTGAGCCCCCTTGTTGGCACGCTTACTTTATGCATGTTTGTTTTGTATGGTGTGATCGTCTCCCCATAGGATTGCTAGGCTTCGTATAGTCTCTCGTTTGCATGTCAATTAAGGTAGCGCGGTTCCTTCGTCTAGGACTGCCTTTTTGCATGAGCATCCCTAAAACACCCCAACTCATTGATTTCTCTTCTCCTAAGAACACGTTTACTCCTTCTACTACAGGCGAGTAAGTCTCCAAAGGTCGAGCATCCGGTAGATTGCGTAGTAACGCCGTTCGCCCCAAAACACAACCCTTACCCCATAGGTAGCCAAACTACGTTTTGCTCTGATTCTCATTCCAGATGACATACGTAGGCATAAGACGCGATGTTTTACCGAGCACACTTCCTCTTTAACCCATAGGTAGCCGAGCTACGAAGACTCTGATTCTCATATTCAGATGAGATACGTATGCAGTGGATGTGACATCCGTGCGAGTCATTTTCTTTTGACCCCTATTTTAGTAAATAGTACATTAGATAAACCTACACCCTTTAGACTAGAATAACAAAAGTGGATCCCGTAGAGTACTACAGATGCGTAGGGGTGCTAATACATTCCCTTCGCATAACCGACTCCCGAACCTAAGATTTGGTTGCGAGACCTTGTCTTTTCCTTTCCCCCAGGTTTACTTCGAGCGTTTCCTTTCCCTCCTTTGGGATAAATAACGCACGGTGGCGACTCTTCTGTCATTTCCCTTTTCCGCCGGTTGTCTCTTTTTCGCATTTAGGTTGCGCCAGCTGGCGACTCTGCTGGGGATATACAGTTTCCCTAAGCGAGTCTGTCATACGGTGAACTGGACTTTTTTGTGGTTTTAATCGCAATGTCGCGGTTAGCAAGAGTCGCCACCGACTTTTCTTTTATCCAATAAGGAAAGGTGGAAAAGAACAGGAAAGACCTTAATTTAGATTTTGGGTTCGGGAGGTACATTATACAAAGGGAAGGTGTTAGCACCCTTTGTATCCATGGTTATCCATGGGCTCTTAATTGCTCGATCACTTATATTATTTTTTTAAAAAAAAGTGTTTGTGAATTGTTTAGAAAAATTGTTTTGAAAAGAGAATTTAACTTTGTAATGATTCTTGTATGAATATATACAAAGTAGTTATCTCGTTTAGTTTTGGAAATTGTTTAGAAAAATATAACTCGGTAATGATTCTAGTATGAATATATACCAAGTGGTGATTTTCTGAAGGTATTTTGAAAGGTGTGAGGTGTGAAAAAATGTTTTAGGTTGTGAGCCAGCAATTAAGAGTTATACCGACCCAAGGGCTTTATGAGTATTTCCTATCCTTATGAGGGTAAAACTGTCCTTATTATTGAGAAATAAGTAGTTTTATCCTTTGGATGTAAAAGGGTCATCGTAGGGTCATCGATTGGTCATTGAAGGCAACAGTTACGAGGATACCTTAGCATTCGAAGGGACTATCATCTTTTAACCGTAGGCAACATCGGAGGGTCATCGAGGGACAAAGTTGTATATTCGAAGGCAACATCCGAGGGACTATAATTTATTTTATGATGATTTAACCGAAGGGTCTTTGCTAAGGGTATCCCCACGTTCGCGGGACATGACCGTAATATCGTAATCGTAAGGCAACAAAGAGAGGTCCAAGATCACTTATTCAAAGGCAAAGTTTTACAATTAATTATATAATTAGGATGAAACTCCACATTAAAATTATTAAAAATAATATATTAAAAAAAATTAATACATTAGAAATTAATACATTAAAAATTAATTTAGGGTGAAACTCCACAAGGGTATCCCACAACTAAAGTGGAATACCTAGCCAATAACCTTTTCCTGGGATATGCGAACCTTTACGAAACTCAAAAAAAAAAAAGAAACATGTCAGAACACCAAATCAGGGTGCAATCGAAGATTACACCGGAGAAATATCACAACAATAAATAGGATAGGATGAATAATGCATGGCTATGATAAAACATAAAAAAAAAAGAATAGAAAAGTCAGCTACTGTCTCGTTCGCCTCTGCCTCGCCTAGCGAAGGCCAGGCGAATACTCGCCCCAGGCTCGCCTAGCGAGGTGCTAGCGAGCGGCCACGGATTTTGAATTTGAAAACAGCCCCATGTTAGGAACTTTGAATTTTATGGCATTTTATCACAGGAATAACATGGTCAAACATTCAGGGTATTCAGGCATATTTAAATTCCCATACGAAAGCAAATTATATATCAACATTTTATCATGATGCATTATATATGTAGATATGGCCAATTGAAAGTATAAACAATAGAGATACGCAAACCTGTTTGCCAATTCAAGGTTGAAGGGATTGACCACTTGTAGTATCGGAATAAGTTAGGCAGCGGGAATTGGACGGCGATGGCTTCGGTGCAGATGGGCTGCCTTCAGGGTTTCTTTACTCTGAATTCTCCGGGTAGGCAGGGTTCCTATGCCAAAACTTCTATTCGTTCTTCTCTGTTCTCCTCCTCTTTTTTTTTCAGTGAATCTCCCAGTGTAACTCCAAGTGTAACTCCCCTACTGAAACTTCAGTATTTATAGACTAATTTCGTGGGTAATGGGCTTGGAATGAGGGAGACCCAAGTCCAAAATAATTTGTTATATTTTATTTATTTATTTTAATTATTTAGTTAATTAATTAATTAATTAATTAATTAATTAAAAAAATTTCTTCTTTTTTTTTTTTTTTTTTTTTTTTTTTTTGGCCCAGAATGAAGCCCGAAAATTTTTGTTGTCTGTCAGCTTCGCTAGGCGAGCGCGTAGCGAACAGGCCAGTTTGGGCCATTTTCTGGATTGGGTCATCCGTGAGCTGGGCCTTTGTTTCTTCAAGATCAGTGTTATATATGAGTCGGAATGCCTTGCAAAATGTCTTGAAATATTAATGGGCAAATTTTGGGGTATGACAGCTGCCCCTGTTCAATATTCTTGGACCGAGAGAGTTAGAATGGTGTATACGCCATTCGTGGTCTGGAGGTGGAAGATTATTGAACACTAGAATGCCCCAAAAATTTGCACTTGAGAATCGACAGTTGGCCTTGATGGAGATGGGCTTAAAGATGCCATCCGGGAGGTTTGATGACGAAAGCTTCAGATCGCGCCGTATATTAGGCCAATTTGAAGACATGGGTGCCACACTGGGTCGTACGTTAGACCGTATAATGAGTCATCCATTAGGCTGCCGACTTCGCTGGGGAGTCGGAGTGTGTCATATGCTGTTGGGGATAAAGGATCAGAATGGACCATACGCTAGATCGTATCTGAGTTGCAGAATGAGCCGTACGTTAGGCTGAATCTGATGACGAAAGGGGTAGTCGTACGTTAGACTACACTTCAGAAATGTACCGTATGTTAGGTAGGATCTGATGATGAAAGGGGTAGTCGTATGCCAGACTACACTTCAGAAATGTACCGTACGTTAGGTAGCATCTGAGGGTTGTAAGATCCAAACGGGTCGTACGTTAGACCGCGTTGGGGTTGTTGAAGTTCAGAATGGATCGTACGTTAGATCGTATCCGAGTTGTAGAATGAGCCGTCCGTTAGGCTGCATCTAAAAAAGAAAGTAGTCGTACGCTAGACTACACCCCTGAATGTACCGTACGCTAGGCAGCATCTGAGGATTTGAAGGTCCAAATGGGTCGTACGTTAGACCGCATTGGAGTTGCTGAAGAAGTCATATGTTGGGCTGAATCAGAATGAACCGTACGTTAGGCTGTATCTGATAACCTGTATATGTTGTACTTGCAATAAATGTCTGGGATGGGCTTAGAGATGCCATCGTTAGGAGGATATCGAAGTGTTGTCAGAATGAATGTTCCCATGAACTGTATTTGAAATATGTATCTGAATCTTGAATGTGATTGATAAAGGTGTCTGTCTGAATGAACCTTCTACTTTGACTATATCAGGAGGATAATTAACCTGCAAAGAAAAAGTTAGCTTCATGCTATGTCATGATGCATGAGATGTTTCGTGTTATGCTAAAATAAATGTGAATGTTGTATGCATGCGTATGCTGTGAAAGGATGTAATGAATGAGTTATGCGTATGAGAAGTTCTGCTTGGGGACTCTACTGGGGAAAATAAATCCCCATCTACTGATTTGAGACATTTGTGTCGATGACCCTTTCTCGGCTGGGGATGCTTGATTTCTGTCTGATGGTGGAAATATTCAACAGAGCCTGGCTGAGGATGGATGAGATGATCAATCTGTCTGGTGACGCCGACCTCTGTTGGGGAGTAACTGGCTGTGCCTGGGGATACTGCCATTTTCTGAGGAAAAAAAAGGCTTGCTGGGGAAGAGAATTGGTAGCGGATTCATTGGAAGCATGATTAGACCTTTTCCTTGATCCTGAAGTCGGGTAGTAATTGCTATTGCTATTCTATGCATGTATTTTTGGTAAACATCAGTCATATTCAAATGCACATATTAATTCAAATTAAATCAATGGACATTTACGCAACCAAAACAGAAAAGTAAAAACAAAGCATCTTTTTTTGAAAGA
This sequence comes from Lathyrus oleraceus, assembly GCF_024323335.1. Taxonomy (NCBI): domain Eukaryota; kingdom Viridiplantae; phylum Streptophyta; class Magnoliopsida; order Fabales; family Fabaceae; genus Lathyrus; species Lathyrus oleraceus. Next base: position 56,480,930 of record NC_066582.1, read on the forward strand.
GGGTTGTATTGATTTTGAAAGGAGGCCTATAAACAGGCAATTTGTGTACAAGGAGACAGAAATCCTAGTAAGAGGAAATTGTCGAAAACAAAGAGAAAGCTATGTGGAAGAAGTCCTATTGATTTTAAGCCTACTACTGTCATTATGTCTTCGAGCATCTCATCCCTTGCTGTCGGATAGAAGTGATTGGCTTGGTCAGTCCCTCGAACTTGGATGAAAGTTGACTGAGAACGGGACATAGTCATACGCTTTAATCCCTAATTTTTGCCTGGACCGCCTTTTCAGGTTTTCAGTCCACCAGGATACCCTTTTTTGCCCAAGCCGCCTTTTCAGGTTTTCGACTTGCCGGGTGTACATTTTTTTTATATATCCCTAATTTTTGCCCGAACCCTTTTGGTTCGCCGGGATGCCCTTACTTTTGCCTAGATACGTCGATCTAGCGGGTCTCTTTTATGCGTAGTATTTTTTAACTATGTCCGCGTTCACGGGATGTGGGAAGTCTTCACCATCCATTGTAGCGAGTATCATGGCTCCACCTGAGAATACCTTCTTAACTACAAATGGCCCTTCGTATGTGGGAGTCCATTTGCCTCTGGGGTCAGTTTGTGGTAGGATGATGCGTTTGATTACCAAGTCGCCAATTTGATACACTTGTCTCTTGACCTTTTTGTTGAATGCCCTGGTCATGCGCTTCTGATATATCTGCCCGTGACATACAGCCGCAAGTCTCTTCTCATCCATCAAATTTATCTGATCGAGTCGAGTCTGAATCCATTCGTCTTCGTCTAAGCCCGCCTCTTTCATGATCCTTAGAGAGGGAATCTGAACCTCTACTGGTAAAACGGCTTCCATTCCGTAGACTAAAGAGAAAGGAGTTGCCCCTGTCGAAGTTCGTACCGAAGTACGATAACCATGAAGAGCAAATGGTAACATCTCATGCCAGTCTTTGTATGTTACCGTCATCTTTTGTATAATCTTCTTAATATTCTTATTAGCCGCTTCTACAGCGCCGTTCATCTTTGGCCGGTACGGAGAAGAGTTATGGTGTTTTATTTTGAACTGCGTGCAGAGTTCAGTAATCATCTTGTTGTTCAAATTAGTGCCATTGTCAGTGATAATCCTCTCAGGGACGCCGTATCGGCAGATGAGGCTGTTCTTGATGAATCGTGCCACCACATTCTTAGTAACAGAAGCAAATGAGGCTGCCTCCACCCACTTTGTGAAGTAATCAATAGCAACAAGGATGAAACGATGTCCATTAGAGGCGGTAGGTTTAATTTCGCCAATCACATCAATGCCCCACATTGCAAAGGGCCACGGCGCGGTCAACACGTTTAATGGAGCAGGAGGCACATGTACTTTATCCGCATAGATCTGGCACTTATGACAAGTTCTGGAGTGATGGTGGCAATCAGTTTCCATGGTAGACCAATAATACCCTGACCTCAGAATCTTCTTGGCCATTGTATGTCCACTAGAATGAGTCCCAAAGATACCGTCGTGCATGTCTTCCATAATCTTCTCTGATTCCTTTCTATCCACACAGCGAAGCAAAGTCGAATCATGGTTACGTTTGTACAATATTCCATTACTCAAAAAGAATTTAGCGGAGAACTTCCTCAGAAATTTCCTGTCATTGATGGATGTCCCTTCAGGGTATTCTTGAGCTTCTAAATATCTTTTTATCTCGTGGTACCAAGGCTTCTCTTCTACTTCATCAGCGTTAAGTTCATAACAATATGCTGGTTCGTCTAGTCGTTCAATGGTAATCCGGGGAGCTTCATTGTCCCATCTGACTCTGAACATAGATGACATGGTAGCTAATGCGTCTGCCAACTGGTTCTCCTCTCGTGGAATATATTCGAATGTGATCTCTTCAAAGTATGGGATTAATGTCAACACCCGTTCTCGATAAGGGATGAGATTCGGATGTTTAGTGTCCCATTCTCCTTTGACCTGACTGATTACCAAGGCTGAGTCTCCATACACCTTCAAGAACTTGATTCTTAGGTCTATAGCAGCTCTGAGTCCCAAAATACACGCTTCATACTCAGCCATATTGTTGGTGCACTCAAAACATAGTCTAGCGGTGAAAGGCGTATGGCCACCCTTGGGGGAAATGATCACGACGCCAATACCGTTGCCCAATGCGTTAGACGATCCATCAAAAACCATAGTCCATCGGGATCCCACTTCGGGTCCTTCCTCTGGTCCAGGTTCTTCATAATCAGTAACAAGCATGACATCCTCATCTGGGAACTCAAAATTCATAGACTGATAATCATTCACTGCCTGATGAGCCAAATGATCAGCTAGCACGCTTCCTTTGATTGCTTTTTGGGTGGTATACTGGATATCATACTCTGTTAAAATCATCTGCCATCTTGCTATTCTTCCGGAGAGGGCGGGTTTCTCAAATATGTATTTGATAGGATCCATCTTAGAAATCAACAAAGTGGTGTGATTCAACATATACTGTCTTAGTCGGCGAGCAGCCCAGGCCAAAGCACAGCAAGTTTTCTCGAGCAGTGAGTATCTTGTTTCACAGTCGGTAAACTTTTTGCTAAGGTAGTATATGGCATGCTCTTTTCGACCAGACTCGTCATGTTGCCCCAACACGCACCCCATTGAGTTTTCTAAAACGGTCAAATACATGATTAGAGGTCTTCCCTCAACTGGTGGTACCAGAATTGGAGGTTCTTGGAGGTACTTCTTGATTTTGTCAAAAGCTTCTTGACATTCATCATTCCATATCATCTCTGATTTTTTCTCAGTAACTTGAAGATGGGTTTGCAAGTAGCGGTCAAATGGGAAATAAACCGGGCAATGTAATTCAAACGTCCCAAGAAACCTCTGACTTCTTTATCCGTACGGGGAACTGGCATTCTTGAATAGCTCTCACCTTGGCCGGGTCAACCTCAATACCTTTACCACTGACAATAAAGCCCAAGAGTTTACCGGATCTTACTCCAAAGGTGCATTTGTTCGGGTTCAATCTCAACTTGTATTTCTTCAGCCTCTCAAACAGTTTGTATAAATGATCGAGATGTTCTTCTTCAGTATGAGACCTGGCTATCATATCGTCCACATATACTTCTATTTCATGATGGATCATGTCATGGAACAAAACCACCATAGCACGCTGGTACGTTGCTCCTGCGTTCTTTAAACCAAACGGCATTACTTTATAACAGAAGGTGCCCCATTGCGTCACAAACGTAGTCTTCTCCATGTCCTCAGGTGCCATTTTGATCTGGTTATAACCCGAGAATCCATCCATGAAGGAGAATACCTTGTGTTGAGCGGTGTTGTCTACCAGAACATCAATGTGTGGCAGTGGGAAATCATCCTTGGGACTCGCTCTATTCAAATCTCTGTAATCCACACACATTCGCACCTTACCATCCTTCTTTGGCACTGGTACCACATTAGCAACCCATTGAGGATAAGAAGTAACCGCCAGAAAACCAGCATCGAATTGTTTCATGACTTCGGCCTTGATTTTCTCGGACATTTCAGGACGCATGCGACGAACCTTTTGCTTAACAGGACGACAATCTTCCTTCGTCGGCAAACGATGCACTACTATATCGGTATCCAGCCCTGGCATGTCTTCGTAAGACCAAGCAAAAATCTCCACATAGTCATGTAGCATCTGAATCAATCTTTCCTTGATACTGCTTTCCAAGCCTGCTCCTATTTTGACTTCTCTCTTGTCCACCTCGGTACCCAGATTTACAGTCTCAACTGACTCCTCATGCGGCTGTATAGTCCTTTCTTCTTGTAGTAACAGTCTGGCAAGTTCTTCAGGTACTTCACAATCTTCCTCACTTCCATCTTCGGCTCGGTAGATCGGATTTTCAAAGTCATAATGAACAGTAGTAGAACTATTATCAACAGGATCCAGAGTGGATAGGGATCTGCAATTCGTTACGTGCGTGTGTGTAAGAAAACATAGCTTGTTTGAAAGATAATAGGAAAGACAAAGAGCGCAATATTTGAATGCAAAACGTCCATTGATTTATTGAATATAAATATGCTTATGAAAATGACAAAACCCTAACAAATTAGCCATTGTGCCTCGGGCATAGACACAATGCTTTAAGAAGTTTGATTGTAAAAGAAAATTAAAATTTGCAATTCTAGAATAAACAATAACAATTACTCCTGACTAAAGGAAATCGGGATAATGTCTTCAGTCTTCCAATTGTTGAGTCCGTCACCAATTGTTGGGAAAATCCAGCTATCCAAGTCGCAATCACTATCAGCATCTTCCATAGCATTAATCTGATTTTTGACTATCTTTCCAGAGTTAAACCCCAGGCCAGCTTTATCAGACTTGTACGGTACATTGATCAGTTGACCCCAACCAGCACGATCACCATTTTCAATCGCGGCTTGAGCATCTTTCAGAGAGATCATGACAGGGGGAGCACGAACAACCTTGGGCACAAGGGGAGTTGGCTTAAGGACAGGACTGGGTGGAGGAACCACTTCAAATGACTGAGAAGGAGTCTCAAAGAATTCACCATCCATCTCGACGTATTTGAAGGCTTGCACACTACTGACAATATACTCTTCTTCTCCACATACAGTGACAACCATGCCTGCTATTGGATACTTCAGCTTTTGATGAAGCGACGAAGCTACCGCACCTGCCCCATGGATCCAAGGGCGCCCCAACAAGCAGGAGTAGGCGGGACGAATGTCCATCACGTGAAAGGTAGTGTTGAAGACTTGAGGTCCTATCTTGATAGGGAGAACCACTTCACCATAGACAACACTCTTCGCACCATCGTAAGCACGCACCACAACATCACTAGGTTTCAGTTCAATGCCTTTGTAGTCAAATTTATCGAGTACAGCTTTCGGGAGCACATTCAAGGAAGAGCCGTTGTCGATCAACACGTGAGCCAGGGTGATCCCCTCACACTCGATGGAGATATGCAGAGCTTTATTGTGATTCTTTCCTGCTGGCGTCAGGTCAGCATCGGAAAAGCCTAGGCCATTGTCAACAGTCAAATTAGCAACATAATGTTCGAATTGATCGACGGATGTTTCTTGAGGCACATGAGCGGTCTTCAAGAATTTCATCAATGCATTGGCATGGGATTCAGAGGATAATAACAAGGACAACATTGAGATTTTAGACGGAGTATGCCCCAATTGTTCCACTACATCAAAATCGCTCTTACGGATGATTTTCAGCATCTCTTCCATTTCCTGTTTGGCAACATCTTCAGAAGTAACTTCGACCGATGTCTCTGACTGAGGAGGATTGACTGGTCTTTTTCCTCGAATTTCGGGAGCGGGAGGTGAGATTTCTGGGGAGTAGATCCTTCCACTTCGAGTAACTTTACTAGTCCCCACAATATCATTAGGATTAGCAGAACTACCAACTTGCTTTATGCCATGGATGTAAACGTCGCCTCCATAGTTCCACGGAATAGCTTTGCTGGAGGAATATGGCACGGGGCCAGGTGCGGTAATAATCAGGGGAGCCACTTTGGGCTCAGCGGTAATCTTCACAGGCACTCTAGTAGCGGTAATCTTCACTGGAGCTTTGGACCTAGCAATCACAGATACCTCTTCAATAGAGTTGTCCACCTTAGGAACCCTTTCAAATAGAATTGTACGATCATCCATCAGCCGTTGAATGCCGTTCTTCAACTTCAAACAATCATTGGGTCGGAGTACACAGAGATCGCAATCTTCAGCACAACCTGGAAATAAACCAGCTTGCAATAAATTCTTCTTAACGATCAGGAGAGGAGATGCTAAATCAGCAACGTCAGTAACGTGAGAATTGTCGTCCACAACATTAACATTCTGGTCATGATTAGGCATAGGTGCTGTGATGACATTGGGGGTCGCCGGAGGATCAAATTCAA